>NC_134538.1:119912436-120512436 GCF_050624435.1 Tenrec ecaudatus | reverse complement strand
ATCAGCCTAGAATTTCAAAGGATTAAAGAAAATAGATCCTTGAAGATGAAATGTATTTATTTTAAGAATTGGAAGCCTAACCAGTGCTGGGGTCTGCGGTGACCAGATGCCCAGCTTCAGTCCAGGGTCACAGAGCGTGGCCATGCTGGAGGTGGAAATGGATACCATCCTAGACAGTGTGAGCTGCCTCAAGGATCTGAACTGCGTATTCTGGCAACACGTAGGAGCTCCGAAAGTTAGTGAGAGGTAAAACTGGGACAAAGATCCGAGTCCTCTAAATGTGAATCATCTGCATCTGATGTAGGCTCTGTAGTCACTTAGGTCTAATTTGGAGGTGAAGCTTTTGAATGTTGTTAATGTTTGACCCTTGATTGCCTCAAGTTTTATATCTAGATTGCATGTAACATTTAATATGCAAATTGTTAGGACACTTGGCCAGAGAGATAAAGAATAATAAATTAGCATCCTATTTGGTCACTTTGCAATTAATTTGATATGGCTGATGCTCATTCAAATGCCAACAAAGCGTAGCCCTCATTAGGAGTCAGTGTGCCTTAGAGTAGCAACTCTCAGCTGAGGCATCACGATAAATACTGTGATGGATCCATCAAGACACAAGGGAGTTAGTTTTAGAGTATAAGTTACTCCTCAGGGAACTTACCTCAGCCTATTGCAATCTATGTTGTAGCCAAAAATCGCTGGTGTCCATGTGTGTTATAGATGGGACTGTGTAGCTCCTGTGTGTAGAGGGGGGGGGGCTTGGATAACTGGCACACTAGAGAAATGCCTAATTCAGATGGAATGCAAACTTGAAGGTGAATATTCTCGAAGTAAAAATTGTCTTTGAGTTGTTGGAGAAGTTAATCAGACAAACAAACCAGGAAAATATACTAGTAGCACAAAAAATATGCCTTTCATTATTTTATATGATCTGACATGTTCATTCTGGGGCACTTTTCTAATCTGATTTATTCCTTGTAATTTACCAGTGTGAGAAACACAAATTTTGCCATTTTTATTTAATATTATGATGTGTATTTCTTAGAATATTTAACACATGGCACATTTTATAGCAACATTTTATATCAAAAGAGTTATCAGGCATCACCAGAACAAAAAATCTTATCACAGTGAATGAGTGGGGAGTGCGGAGTGGAGACCCAAAGCCCATTTGTAGGCCACTGGACATCCCCTTAGGAAGAGTCTTGGGGAGGAGATGAGCCAGTCAGGATGCGATGTAGCAATGATGAAAAATACAACTTTCCTCTACTTCCTAAATTCTTCCTCCTCCCCCACTATCATGATCCCAATTCTACCTTGCAAGTCTGGTTAGACCAGAGGATGTACACTGGTACAGATAGGAACTAGGAACACAAGGAATCCAGGGTGGATGATCCCTTCAGGACCAGTGGTGTAAGTGGTGATACTGGGAGAGTGGAAGGAGGGTGGGTTGAAAGGGGGAACCGATAACAAGGATCTACATGTGACCTCCTCCCGGGGGGGTGGACAACAGAAAAGTGGGTGAAGGGAGACGTTGGACAGGGTAAGATATGACAAAATAATAATTCATAAATTATCAAGGGTACATGAGGGAGGGGAGAGCCGGGAGAGAGGGGAAAAAATGAGAAACTGATGCCAGGGGCTTAGGTGGAGAGCAAATGTTTTGAGAATGATGAGGGCAATGAATGTACAAATGTGCTTTACACAATAGATGTATTTATGAATTGTGATTAGAGTTGTACGAGTCCCTAATAAAATGATTAAAAAGAGTTAAAAATCAGCGATTTCTCTGGCATCTTGCAAGTATGCAAAATAAAAAAGCTTTGGATTCACAATGCCACTGAATTCTAACCAACTTGAAATACGTTCGTAGGCGCAAGGTAGTTAATCAATGCAATAAGTCATTCAGAAAATTACAACGACATAGATACCTTACTCTGATTGTCATTCCAAAGACCCAGTAATGATAAAAGATATGGAGAAATGGAGAAAAGGTGGGATATCATCCACACATCATTGAAGGGTAGATGTCTGAGATAGTCCTGCTGTCCTCACACTTCACACCTTTACCTAATCATGAATACAATTACGTTGTCTGACTGGGTCTTGGCCCATTCATAGACACTGACATTTATTGCCACAGGCCTTTGGGAAGAAGGTTTTAATAAGATTGGGTTATTTGGGTTTTGCCTGGATAGATCCTTGCCATGTTTCCTCTGGAAACTCTAACACATGATTTCCAGAATCTTTGTGATATCTGACACAGTTTTTATCCCACAAACGGTATAGCTCACATGGTAAAACTTGCATAAGCCCACTTAGCAAAAAGGTAAAACAGAGATGTGGCATTTCTTCATTTCTGATGACTCTATTAGATGACATATAATACAATGCAAAAGCAGATTCTTAAAAGTCTCTTTTACATACTAAGTTATTTAGGATTTAACCAACATATCATCCTGAGACTGTCTTTTAAAAATGGTTCATCAACAGATAATTAAAATTCCTCATGCATTAAAGCATTTACTAAATATCTTTTTTTGAATAAGCATCATGTTAAACAGTAGGAGTAGGCTGATAAGCAGTAGTACAAACTATATGCCATCTACACTCATGCAGTCTAGCTGTCAAGAAAATAAGTGAAGTCTTGTCATTAGGTGTGACAAATGCCCGGAGAGCATTTGTGTGGGGTGCTCAAGGAGTATGCTAGGCTGCTGGTCGGTGCACACAGTTACAGTGCTTGGCTGCTAACTGGAACATAGGCGCTTTGAATGATCCAAAGCGGACATTGAGGGGAATCCCGGTAATCTGCTTCTCGGAGGTTGAAAACTCTGTGGAGTGTGTCGCACTCGACACCCATGGAGGCACCATAAGCCCGAATCCACTCAGTGATAGCAACCACTTTGTTTAATTTGGGTGTGCGTAGTATACTGGGCTATGAGGGAAAGCTACTGGCAGAAGGAGCATACGGACTGAGTCCTTCAGGAGAACAGAGGTTCGGCAGGAGGAGAAGTACCTGTGAGGAAACGACACTGCTGAGGCAGGCAGTCCTCTACGTACTGCTAAAGAGATTGGACTGAAGGCTCGGAGGAGCTCGGACATGACAATGGGGTTAAGCGAAATGACTGAATTTTACTCGATTAGAAAGATTACTCTTGCTACTCTGTGGAGAATGAGCGAGAGAGTATGAAGAAAACTAATTGGGATGTGATGCTTTTTGCTGTTGTGAAAGGCCAATCGTCTGTCTGGCAGGCTCTGGGTGGGGGATACTGGAGAAATGCACATGTTTGAGGAACAGTTTATGACATAGACATACCAGGAGATGTTGTTTGGTTATGTGGAATAGATGAGAAATAAAGTCAAAGTTGATAAGCACGTTTCTGACTTGGTAAACTAAATAATATTCATAAATCCAACTAAGTGCCTGAGGAGAGTTCTGGAAAGAGGGGATGATGAAGTAGCTTTAGACAACTTGAGCTGAAGATTTATGAGAAACAAACGAGCTGAAGAGAGTGAAAATGAGGGTATGGACAATCATGAACACATATTCTGATTATATAACAGATACAAAAGTACGTAAAAACAGAATAGTTGCATGTATTTTTAGGTTGGACTATGTACTTGTTTGCTACTAAATCCACTTCAAATGAAACTCAATTTTTGGAAATAAGAGCATATTAATTAGCATGGAAATATTTTAATTATTTATGCAGCATCTGCTTTCCTACCTTATAATTTTCACTGTCTACCTTTATGTATCACAAGACCATATTTTCACCCCCATTTAAATTATGTGTCTTTCTATACGCCATAGAGAAATCATTCATTATCTTATTGTGAAATAAACCATGCTAATGTTCCGGACGCCTCTAGTTCATTGGAGTTGTCGCCATTTCCTCCTTTCCTTTAGCTTCCATGGCTGATCTGCAGAGCCTGGGCGCTAAGGAAAGGCCAGAATTAATAAAGTAGACAAGGCTGAACTCACCCAAGGCCCACAAAACCAGAAAGACACATTTTTAACACTTGGATTGTAACTAAAATAGGTAACTATCTGTTTCACTGCACTCTTCTGGCACACAAGAACACTTACTTATAGAGTCAAAGGTCGTCATCCTGGTTTGGGAAAGATTTTGGCAGCAGGCCCCAGGTTTCCCAGAGAACCCCTTTCCCATGAACTTCGGGTTTGTGTCCCTGGACAGAACGTTGAATTATCTTCAGAACTTGAAGAGTCCATCAGAATTCTTTCAGCAGAGAGCTTACATACCCAGAATTCCATCCTCACTCTTCCTTGCCAAGGATCTGATCTTAAATATGTGTCCTTGGTCTTTTCCTGTGAAAGACTACGCAGTAATGTGATTCAGAGTCCCTGAAGAGTATTATCTTAACACTCTTTAAATTTACCTTAATAAATATGTGATGATTGGATACAATTTTACCCACTCTGCTGTCTTAATAGTTCTTTGTGGATGGCAATAAAGTAATAAAGAAAAACAAATGAAATGAATACGAAAAAAAAGAGTAAATGCCACATCAAGAATGACACCACGGTTTTAGGGGAGAAAGTGACCATGGAGGACAGTCAGCTCAACTGAGAGCGAATAAGAAGGAGAATTGGAGCTGCAGTTACTTGAGAGAACCCGCCATTTCAACCTCTAGAACCCTTGACACACAAGGCTACAGACAAGGGTTTAAAAAAAAGCAAGCAGAATGCAGCCTTGGACTTGTGGGGCTCTTTCCCTTGCATTGCACCAGCATTGCCGGCACCGGGCCAGTATGCTCATGCGAGTCACTAGAGCACTCCTTTCTGGGCAATTCAAATGGCCTTTTGGAAAGAGCTCATGATGACTCTTCAGGGGCAGAGTACCAGCTACTCCATAGCATTTTCAATGACATGAGCTGTCAGCAGCAGACCCACAGGTCTTCTGAGGAGCCTCTGAGTGGCTTCACTCGGACAGCCTTTCAGCGTAGTAGTGACGGGCTTACATGTTTGTGTCACTTTGGAAACTTGGGAAGTAGACATGTTTGAGGAATAATTTTGGACATACAGTGCCATGAGATATAGATGTTGCATCCTTATATGGAGCAAAGAAGCAATAAAGTCAAAATTGATCGAACAACGTTCGGACTTGGTGAAGAAGATACCACTCACAAATCCAGGTATGTGTCCTGGGAGAGTTCTGGAAAGGGAAAATGAGGAAACAGTTTCAGACAAATTGAGTTGAAGGTTTTTGAGACATAAATGTGTGAAAAAGCATTGACACCAACTAATAACAGCAAACCAGGGTGATGGGAAACCACAAATGCTTAGATACTTAGGTATTTTCAATACTGAGTAAGCAATGGCATTCAACTGCATGGGCCAACACAGATTATGGACAGTCCTGGGAAGGCTGGGGATTCCTGAACACTTTAGTGTGCTCATGTGGAACTGGTGCGCGGATCAAGAGGCAGTTGTGAGAAAGGAATATGGGAACACGGGATGGTTTAAAATCAAGAAAGGTGTGCGTCAGCGTTGTATCCTCTCACTGTACTTCTACCTATGTGGCCAGAAAATCCTCCGCTAAATCATCAGATAAATGAAGAAGGAGGAGGCATCCGGTTTGAAGGAAGACTTTTAACCATCATTGATAAGCAGATGACACGGTCTTGTTTGTTTAAAGTGAGGAGGAATCGAAGCACTTGATGATGAAGACCAAGGACTACAGCCTTCATTATGGATTACAACTCAATGTAAAGAAAACAAAAAGGTTACAACTGGACCAGTAGATCACATCGTGATCAACAGAGAAACATTTGAGTTGGCAAGGATTTTATCTTGCTTGGTTCCGAACCCAGTGCTCACGGGAACGACACTCAAGAGATCAAACGATGCACTGCATTAGGAAAAGCTGCTGCCCACGATCTCCTCAAAGTTGAAAAGCAAGGAGGTCTAAGGCATGCCTAACCCAAGTCAGGGTGTTTTCAATGGTCTCATATCCATGTGAAAGGTGAACGCTGAAAAAGGAAGATTAAAGAAGAATCGGTGAGTTTGAATTATGGTGCTGGTGAGGACTCTTGAAAGTCCCATGAACTGCCAAAATAACAGCTCTATCTTGAAAGAAGTGCTGCCAGAATGTTCTACGGAAGGAAGGATGGTGAGACATTGTCTTGCATACTTTGGGCATGTTATCGGGAGAGACCAATCCCTGGAAAAGGTCGTCATTCTTGGGAGGGAAGTAGGGAAAATGAGGAAGACCTTGAGAAGATGGATGGACAGAGTGACTGCCATGATGGGCTAAAATAGGCACAATTGTGAGGATGTCGCAGGACTGAGAGGTGTTCGGTTCTGTGGCCCACAGATGGGCTGTGAGTGAGAGATGACGAGAGGGTCCCTCACAGCAACAATACTCAGGTGTGGAGGTGCTACCTACTCATGAACAAAAGGTAGGCGGCTAGCCAGGCTCCTTCAAGGAAGCCTACTGGTTAGCACCCTTCTTACTCATCATGGACAGGTGTTGGACTTTCAATCAACCTCCTCCTACTTCATGGTAGAATATGGGCAGTCAAAAGTCATGGGGCCTCTGTGCCAGAGAGTAAAACTAAGAGATGAGTAGGAACCAGAAGAAACAAACTGTTCCCCAAATAGGAGAGGTGTTTATAAACATAGAGATGTGACATCATTAAATAAACATATGATGTCATACAAAAGAATTATGAACAGATTGAAGCAAGAAGAGGTAAAAAAGAGTTCTTTTGCTTTCCTGTGTGTTTGCATAAAAAAATAATATATACCAGCATTTCAAAAAGTCATTGGTGCATTTGGGAAATTTAGACATATATAATTAAAAAGCCTGAGTCCCCTAGTGGTGCAAATGATTAACCCCCTGAACTGCTAACTGAAAAGTTGGAGATTCCAGTTCACTAGTAAGTACCTTGGAAGAAAGGCCTGGAGACCTACTTCTGAATTAGAAGCCCTTGAAACTCCTATGGATCACAATTCTACTCAGATGCTCCTGGGTCATCATAAGTGGGATTGGACTAAATAGTAACTGATAGTAAATAGGTAAGTTAGAAATCAAGCAAATGGAAACCAGAGTGACTTGTCAGTTCTTGTGGGCAGATAATCATAATAAATCATAATGTACCACTTGTCCAGGAGCAGTGATATTTATTTAACCATAGCAAAACAGATCTCGGGGGAATTTAATTCAGTATCTATGATTATCCATGATGGGAAAGGCTAGATATGCATGTGCTTATATGGTGTGTGTGGTAAATAATTAAATCAACCTACTATAAATTAAAAAATGAAAATATACTTGTGATAGATACATCAAGGAATTGTAATACAAGAATACTAGTCATAGAATGAATTTCTATGACATTTAAAATTAATGTCTTGCAGGTAAAGAACATGGGTGAGTTACAGGATGTCAGAACAATCTTGCTATCAACCACAAACCTTTTAGTGCACTTGAGTTTTAAACATGTTCATACATTGCTTTGTGGAAATTAAGATAAAATAAAATACACTTATCTAGCAATATTTTTCAGAATCTACTCTTGGGTCAGATTCATCCTTCTCACATTTTAGAATAAAGCAAATATGTGTTTCAGTTAATGCATATTTCTCTCAAAAGCTTTGAGAATGTGCGCTATTTGGCAATCGTCTGTAAATATTTTTTTCTTTACAAGAATAGTCTTGGCATTCTTTTGGAAATTCAGGTTTTGATGTATTATGCTTTCTATTAAAGGACTTTGGTCCCAGAGTCCTGTCTTCATCTTAGGAAATTTTCATTGTTTATCTGGAGATAGTGCACAAATCTTCATCTCTTTGCGTATTTAGGAACATATTTAAAAACTATTTAAATTTTCTAGTAGGAACCGGAGCGATTTGTGAGTGTCTGTGATTTCGATGGCTAACTGTTTTGGGCACGAACACCCATCCTCTATCCCCAGCCCTAATCATGTTCGTATGCTTTTTCCTTTCCCAAAGAAAAGGAGCCCAAATCGTCATGCTTCGCAATGTGACCTCTGGGTGCATTGACATGGCTGTTGAAGGGTTTGCTTTCAGGGAACAAAATTAAAACTTGTTGAAAATACCATGCTAATATATATCATTTGGACTCATTTCAATTGACATAGAGTACAACGAGCACACAAACTACCGTCTTTGAATTAGTCAGGTAAGCCAGGTTCCAACTACACCGAAGATCATCAAAGAATCTGCCTCACAACTCAAAGCAACCTTGGCTTGAGTAGCAGCACATCTGGAAGAATATCACCCTTTCCTTCTCTATTATTCCTCCTTCATGCAGCATAATTCCAAGGAGATGAAACAATTTATTCTTTCTCATTTGAGATTTCTTGTCTTGAATACGTGGAAGCCAAGTTTTGGTGAACCTTTGATTTAGTCTTTGATTTGAAAATTAAGGGGGAAATGCTGTGCTCTTTTATGTAATGACATTATCACTCCCCAAAAAGGATCAGGAAATGTAGCCAAAGTAGCATCTGTGAGATTGGCCAGATTAGCGAAAAGTCATGCATACAAAAATGTGAAACTGCATGAGGGGGCACGGGGGTGGCTCTCGCTATAATACTTGTGTGTGTGTGCTCCCACGTGTGCTGATTTGGTGAGTCTACACGCATCTTTTCCAGCAATACATTAACAGAAAAAATAAAGCTGCATATGAGCCAGGAACATTAATTTTAAAAATGAAATCTGTCATATTATCACATAGGAACTGCTCATCAGATTTCATTCATCTTTACTTTCAGCTTTGATACAGTCCTTGCAATTAATTGGTTAAACCAGAATTACAATATGGGAAAAGTTAATGGGGATGTTAAGAGTGATAAGATCGAAACATCGGTTCCCTGACATTGAAAAGCCAGCTTAACACACAAAAAGTAATCCCAGGCACTCGTTGTTACGTGTAGAGATGCATTCTTTTTCTCATCAAAGGCCGTCTATATTTTTTCCTGCCAAAGTGATGAAAACACTCAGAAGTGCCACGAAAACTAATAACGAAGCACACATCAAATTTATAAAAATTTGAACTGGAAATATTAATTTTCTTGTACATAAATAATTTAGATGTTTAAAGAAAGGGGCAGTTGTGAGAAGAGAGGCTCTGAGGGTAAGCTTCTCTTAGTTAAGATGCTGCTTTCTGGCTCCCTTAGATGAAGGTCCCGGGGGAAGAATAGCTAGGCTGCTGGCCTTGATATCATCAAGACCACTGGACAGAAAAGTGACTTTGAAATAGACAGGACAATTCAAAGGGTGACGTTTTCTTGATTTGCAGGTTTTCTGACAGATGACATTTTTATTTTCTTAAAGGCTGCCCAAAAAAGAATAGCAAAGAGATCCATTTATCCCCATAACTAAGATTTGATACCGACTCTGTATAAGGAAGCTGGGCATTGGTTGCTTCCCACAAAGCTGCCACTGACGAGGAGCTGTGCTGGAGAGGGATGAGGCTGTGTGCGCCATAAAGAACTGCACTCTTGGAAAACCCAAGGGCAGTTGTAGTGTGTCTTAAAGGGTGACTGTGAGTCAGAATCAACTCAAGGACAGTGGGTTTGGTTTCTGGTTTCAAGAAGGGAGCAGTGATCACATAGAAGAATTGCTAGCCAAAAGGTCAATGGTTTAAAACAAGGAGCTGTTCCACGGGAACAAGGGGTGGCAGTCCGCTTCCATGAAGACTGTGCCCCCAGGAACCTTGTGGGGTAGGCCTCTTCTGTCCTACAGGCAATGGGTGTGTGTAAGGACAGGGTTAGATTCCAGAAACACAATACTGTCAGAGCCACAAATAGTCCTTTGGACTGCACACTCTGATAATCTATGTGAAGAGATTTTAGTCTCTCCATTTTGTAGTTGATGTCCATGGTAACTTAATTTATCAATTGTCCTGTATCTCCAAACTGAATGCCATTTCCCCAAACAAATACATCACACAAATATTCCACTCTCTCCTATAAAATAATTCATTAACCAAATAGTTATGGAACACTTACTATGTGCCATGCACTAGTCTAGGAAATAGAAGTGAACAAAACCAATCTAAATCCCTTGTAGAGCTGACATTTACAATGCAGAAGAGAGGGTGAGGATTATATAAATAAGGAATAAATTGATGGGATGCTAAGTACCAAGAATTGAAATGAAGAAGGGAATGGGAAGTAGAAAATGAAAGAGAGTCATCTTTGGGTTTGAACATATCTACTGATATGTTTATTGTTGTTTTGCATCTCTAGGCTTTTATTTCATGTAAATTGCATTGTGATATAATATCATGATCAAGGGTAAGGTAATGTAACGAAGAGGTATAACTGTAACTCAGGTGGGGACAGAGCATGCTAGTGGGGCAGGAGGAAGTCAAGGGAAATAGAGGAAAGAGCTAGGAGGCAAAGGGCATTTATAGAGGTCTAGACAAAGACATGTACATGCAATATATATGAGGATGGGGAAATAGATCTATGTGCCTATATTTATAGGTTTAGTATTAAGGTGGCAGAAGGACCTTGGGCCTCTACTCAAGCACTCCCTCAATGCATGAATTCTTTCTTCTACTAAATTGGCATTCTATGATGCTCACCCTCCCGACACAACTGCTGAAGCCAAGCGGGTGAACCAGTAAATGTGGTGAAGAAAGCTGATGGTGCCCGGCTATCAAAAGAGACAGCGTCTGGGGTCTTAAAGGCTTAAAGATAAATAAGCGGCCATCTAGCTCAGAAGCAACAAAGCCCACATGGAAGAACACACCAGCCTGTGTGATCACGTGGTTCTGAAGGGATCAGTTTTCAGGCATCAAAGAACAAAAAATCATATCATTGGGTGCATACTTCCATGATACAATCGCTGAGGACAAACGGGCACATAAGCAAATGTGGCGAAGAAAGCTGATGGTGCCCGGCTATCAAAAGAGATAGTGTCTGGTGTCTTAAAGTCTTGAAGGTGAACAAGTAGCCATCTAGCTCAGAAGCAACAAAGCCCACATGGAAGAAGCATACCAGTCTGTGTGATCACGTGGTTCCAAAGGGATCAGGTATAAGGCATCATCAAAAAAAAAATATATCTTACCATAGTGAATGAAGGGGAAAGTGCAGAGTGGAGACCCAAAACCCATTTGTCGGCCACTGGAGATCCCCTCACAGAGGGGTTTAGGAGAGGAGATGGGTCAGTCAGGGTGCGATGTAGTACCGATGAAGAACACAGCTTTCCCCCAGATCCTGGATGCTTCCTCCCCCCAACTACCATGATCCGAATTCTACCTTGCAGGGCTGGATAGGGCAGAGGTTGTACACTGGTACATATGAGGGCTGGAGGCACAGGGAATCCAGGGTGGATGATACCTTAAGGACCAGGGGTGTGAGGAGTGATACTGGGAGTGTAGAGGGTGAGTGGTTTGGAAAGGGGGAAACAATTACAAGGATCTACATGTGACCTCCTCCCTGGGGGATGGACAACAGAAAAGGGGGTGAAGGGAGAAACAGAATAGGGAAAGATATGAAAAAATAATAATTTATAAATTATCAAGGCCTCATGAGAGAGAGGGGAGCAGGGAGGGAGGGGAAAAAAGAGGACTTGATGCAAAGGGCTTAAGTGGAGAGCAAATGCTTTGAAAATGATGAGGGCAAAGAATGTACAGATGTGCTTTATACAATTGATGTATGTATATGTATGGATTGTGATAAGAGTTGTATGCGTCCCTAATAAAATGTTAAAAAAAAAGTTTCTTCTTTTTGGAACTATGTTCTTACAATTCAACTTATGTTATGAAGTATACATGCAATCTGTTTTTTGTATTGATCGTACTACATTCTGCCTGACTGTTCAAATGTTTATGTATTCTTATTCCCGCTGATGGAAATCAGGGTGCCCCAATCCCTGTTCTCCAGAAAAATGAAAATCCATGGACCTACTTATTTTGTGGGAGGGCCATGGAGCTTAAAGAATGGCAGTGGGAGAGAAGTAGGAGCCTGGCTTTACATTTTAAAAAGATCACTCTGGATGCAATGAAGTCAAGAGAGCCCTGATTGTATGTCATAAAATGTTTAGACATTTAACGGCAGAGATGCAGGAAGAAATACTGCAGCGTGGATGAGGTCTAGTAAAGCCCTAGTGGGGAAATCAAGAGAAATCCCCCCTAGAGCTAGTGGGGGAAATCAAGAGAAATTGAAGGAGACAAACAATATTTAGAGAGTAATGTTGATTGGTCTTGGTGATAGAATGTGTAAGGAGGTACAGGCGAGGGGTGTGTCAAGAATAACTGTTAGAATTTTAACATGGGCAATTACAGTAAGGTCTGGAAACATGGCAAAGGGTAGATCTGAAAATACCTATATCTATATATCTATATCTATATATATATAAAGATGGATATTTAGGAACACACACACACACACGAAAGGATTCCAAAAAAATTTCAAAGCTATGTATTTACTTTTTTTTTTTAAACAAAACCACCTTAGCAGCTTCAAAGTACTCTCCATTACACGTCATACATTTGTCACATCTGCTGTTCCAGTCTTGGAATTGGTTTCCAAACTCATCTGTTTGGATGGCACACAGCACCTCCCTTGCTTTTGTTGTCACCTCTGTCACATCACCAAATCGCTGGGGTAAGAGAGGCATGCTGTTTTTCATTTTTGTGTTGGCAAAACCAGTCCCCCATCTGCCACAAATCATGTGTTTTTTTGACACACACTGTTATGCAATCTTTTCAGACTCTCTAAGTAGCAAGCTTGATTAAAAGTCTGACCTGGTAGATGAACTCCAAATGCACTATGAGTCAACACTTTCATCTGTTCAGGAAGTTGACAGATGTCCAGTATAAGGTTTGTCATCAATTGACACTTCACCTTTATTTAATAAAAAAAAACCACTCATATACTTGAGATTTTCCCATAACGCTGTTCTTGTCAGCCGTGTTCAATGAGCAAGAAACAAATTTCAGAGCCACACAGTTCTTTTCAATGGGACATTACAAAAAACGAGGTTCAAGCGAAACTGTTTACATGAAAAAATTCACTGTGACAGAGAGAGCCTTCCCAGGGAATGCCACTGTATGCACTACCTCAGTGAGAGTTGCTTGATGCTTGCTGAATGGGAAAAATGCTTACTATGAAAGCACCACTCATCCTGTGTAATTTGTGTGTGTGTGTGTACACAGATATATGTATATTAGAGAATATATAGTGAAAAAAGATGTGGTTCTAGAATTCAGCCTATGGAATTTCAACATTTAATAAATAACAGAAGATGTAACTGCAAAAGAATCTAACAAGGTCAGACTTTGAAATGAGTTTGGATCACCACTGTTTATGTTTGAAAGATAAGGTGGAGAACAGCTGTGATCCGAAGATCAGCAGTTCAAAATCACCAGCAGCTGAGGGTGAAAGACGGCGAGTCTTTTTTACTCCCACACCCAGCTAGTCTTCGAAACTCACGGAGCAGTTCCACCCTGTTCCACAGGCTTGCTATGAGTCAGTCTGGATTCTGTGGCGGGGCGTTTGGTTGGGTTTTATCTATCAAAAGTATCTTCCTCTAAACAATTTAATTGAAAAACAAAAATTTAAATCAGGCAAATAAAATACGTGTTTTCAAAATAAAAGACTTCATACCATTTTTTGCCGTGACCAAAAGGCTCGCCTATAAGACTCTACTTACTTTTGCGTTTCCACTTCCTGTGCTCTTTCTTTTGTTTACTTCTCCAGGAACAGTGACCTTTAATGGAAACTTCTCCGCACCGACCTTGTTTCAGGCTCTTTGCACTGATATTCATTCTGTTGGTACAACTTTCCTCCAGAAGCCACCGATACCTCTTTGACCTTACTCTGGTCATGAGTTAGAGGTCATCTCGTCATTGATGCTGTTTCTAATTCCCTGAGTTAAAGTTAGCCCTACTTCTGCTGCTCCCTCTTTGTTCCTTTGAAAAGTTTATTGCTATCTAAAAGTATTTCATTCATTACTGACTAACTTTTACATATATTATTGAACCTCTTTATTGTCTTCCTCATTAAAAATATCAACTTCATGCACTCAAACTGCCTGTAGTAGTCCCTGGTCTCAAATATTATTTGTGCAAGCATTCTTTAAAATATTATCCTGGCTTACTTCTGGAATCTCTTTTACATCTAAATTCAGTTTATCTTTGCATGTGACATCATACCTTTGACAAAGAATTCAGCTTTGTAGTGTTTTAATTTTATAGTAGCAATAAAGTTTTAAAATATATTTAAAGAAACTGATGTATCAACTTTTCCCCCATCCTCCAGTTTACATGCCCTTGTATTCGGTTTAACATAACCCTCCCATATTTCCTTTAACATCTTTTGCTTTCTTTGCATCTGTTTTTCACATACAAGTAGGCTATTTCTGCCATCAAATAGTCCATCATCTCTATTTTTAAATTTTTATTCCTTTTCTATTCTTGATGCACATTTGTCAATGTAGCACCGATGTTTTGAGGTCCGGTAAGCTTGCAGGTATCTGGTAGTTATGGCTAGGTGTCATCGAGTCAGGTCTCACCCTTATAAGCTTACACACAATAGAATGAGGTACTTCCCTGTCTAGGTCACCGTCAAAACTGTGGTTCCAGTTGGGCTCATTGTTTCAGTGATTGTATTAATCCATTTGATTGAGGGTATCCCCCCTTTTTGCTGCCCTCTATTTCAACAAGCTTGATGCCCTTTCCAAGCTCTGCTTACTCTTGAGGATAAGTCCAAAGTACATGAGACAAAACGGTCACTTCTAAGATAAAGTCTGGCTGTGCTTGTTCCAAGATGGATTTGCTTGCTCTTCTGGCCGTTCGTGGTGTATTCAATATTCTTGGACAGCACTGTAAGTCAGATGCACCAATTTTTCTGTGGTCTTCCTTAATCATTGTTTGGATTTCATACACATATGAGATCATTGAAAATGGCCTGGCTTGTCTCAGGCATACCTTAGTACTCAGAATGATATCTTTGTTCTTTAACACTTCAAAGCGGTATTGTACAGCAGATTTAGCCAATGCCCTATGGCTTTGATTTCTTGGGTGTTGCTTCTATGAGTCTTGATTGCGGACACAAGTAAAATGAATATTATGGGCATTAATGAAGTTAAATTTATAATAACCAACACACCATGGATTTTTTTTTCAACATACTTATCAAGTGCCTCGACCTAGAATCCCAGAGGTGGCCTATACATTACTGTTTGTCGACCCAGCATCGTAGCCCTTCGCCCCTTTGGAGGACTCACCGCCATAGGCTTATTGTAAAAGCTGTGGAGTAAGCAGACTTGGCATCTGCAGTCATTGACCTACAAAAGCAGAGAGAGCCAAGAATTTGTTCCCAGGTCCGTGTCATCTAGTGTCCACAGGCAGTGGTCCAGTGGGGACTTCAGTTTCCAGGGATGCAGAACTGGCGTAAGTTCAGAATTCAGAGATATTTGAAGTTCTTTCTTTGGCATAACCTTGATAGTGGCTTATTTGTTTAACCTTCTCTGAGTACTCGTTCCAGAGCCTAGCTCACTAGTCTGTTGTTGTTCTATGAAGTATGAAATATTGGTCCAGCAAATTTCTATTTTGCTTTGCAGCATGCAGCAGATGCCTCTGGCTGAATCTTTCATTTCTTTCTTTCTTTTTGGCTTAAAAGGATGTTAGGCACTTTCACTCATGTGCAGGGAAGATCATGTTAACATGTAGGAATAAGAAGCACGAAATAAGACCAACTGAAGTCTCGAAGGCAGCAATTCTAAATACAGCAAGCTTTCCGAGGTGTGAGGTAGGAACACATGCCTCCCACTGGTCAGAAGAAAGCGGAGGATAAACAAAGTGAGCAAGAAGAAAGCAAACAGTGCCAAAGAGCTTCTAGCAGAAACAAAACACTTGAAAAATGAGTAAAAAGGACATCTTCTAAATCCTGGGATCAGATACAACAAGAGACAAAACCTAGAGCGGAATATTAAAAAGAAAAATTACCAAAGAAAGTACGAAAAGCAAGGTCTGTGAATGAAAAATGTGTCAGTGAAACAGAGCAGAGAAGCTGCCCAGTCCAAAATATCTTCAACTGTAATTAAACTCTTCGTTTCTAGCATAGATTTGGAAGACAATCATTTGCAGCTGTAACTCACCTGATTAGCAATTAGGGTCTTGACAAGTGACAATATGCCAACAGACCGTCCACGGAAAGAAAAAACGGAAGAGCGGATGGGTGACCATGCATATTTGCAATTTACGAAAGCATTCTTTTTAATAATTTGGCAATGCATCTATTTGCATAGATCTATTTTAAAGCTAGCACAATGATTGTTTCTTTGCAAATATGTGACAAGTAACTTCTGATTTTTCAAACATAATAGGGAAAAGTATGTCTTTTCCAAAGTCATTATCATTGGTGGTTGTGGTCCTCTTTCTGTCCTGTAGAGGCCCTAGGAGCTGCACTTGACTCCAGGACAGTGAGCTTGGATTTACTTTTTATTGGTCCATTTAAGAATGTTTTAAGCCTATAAAAGCATTACATTTTCATATTTATAAAATGCCTTTATAATTTAAGTGTTGAAACAATGTAATCAAGTGTTAAAATTGAGTATAAATTAAAATGTGTATTATACAGTGCTTCTAGACAGAAGATGGTGTATGTTTTATACAAAGTCAACACTTTTTAATATATAGAATCTCAGAACTTTATATATATATAATTTACCTGGCATTATTGGGAAATGTGCTATTCTGTTTAGTGAATAGTCAATCTTTTTTTCGTTCTGAAGGTCAAACTTTAAATTTAATTACCTTTGAAGGAAATATTGTTCAAATATTACCTTTCAACATATAACTTAACCTCCTGAGGATAATTCAGGGTTCAATCAATAGCTCTTTTGGGTTGTGCTCTGTCATACTCTGGCAGATGGGAACTTGCTCTAGAACAAAGGACCCCAGTCAGCTGTGTTTGAAATTTCTCTGAATACATTTTATACTCTAACCCTGTCCTCCATCTCTTCCAGGCTCACGGTGTGTCTGCCTTCAGACGTCCCCATCCCCTCCTCTCCCTCCCCCACATACACTGATGCACACCCCACCCCCCCTTAAATCACTGCTACAGTGTATCGCCCTGTGACTCTTACTCACTTGAGGGTGGGTGAAGGAGGAGGGAGGGGAATACTTTAAAATTAGAAAATTTTTGGATGTCACTGGAAAATTAGTATTCCCGGACATTCCTGAAGGTAGATATGATAGCAACTGTTCTTTTTGCAGTGGGTTTACACATCATACCAAGTCTAATAATATTTGCTCTTCTCCCGGGAAACCAGATGGCTGCATTAAAAAAAAATTCTCTGGGAGTTTCATGGAGACAATTTACTCTCACCCTTGGAGAATAAGAGCAGAAATAGGAGCCTCTGATTTTCTTGGAAATGATCTGGACATCATGATGAAAGCTTTCAGTTCCTGAGCGTCAACCAAGAGGGAGTCGATCTCTTCAGGAAAAGGCACTCTCCAAGTTGCCACCCTAGGGCCACAGGGCACGTTTCTCTGCAGCCACGTGCACGTCCTTAGGTACGGCAAGTGTGGGGCAGTGGGAGAAAGAAATCAGGTTATGTTAACTCTTTTGCGTTTCCCCACTCTGTCTATTCATCTCTGTCTCAGCCTTCTGTACATTGTTCAAGATGTGTGCTTATACTTCTTGAAAGTTAAATTATGCCAATTATGGTTGTACTCACTAACTTCCTAGAGAAGGAATTGAACTTTCACATATTATGAGAAAACGTAAGGCTGCCCTAATGTAAAAAAAAAAAGAGATGGCCTGAGTGTAGAAAGATCTTATTGAATGAAAACAACAACAACAAACAAACCAAACAGAAAACTTCACTGGCATTGAACTAATTGTGACTCATAGTAATCAACCCTCTGTAAGGTTTCTGAGACTATATGTCTTCAGGGGAGCAAACCACCTCATTTTTTGGATTAAACAGGTCTTAACAGCCGACCCTGTGCTGCTAAATATTTATAAGAGTCTTGGCTTTCTCCAGAGATGCCTCAGCTTTCTCTGTTGGGTTTGAACAGCTGACTTGTTAGTTAATAGCTTCTTAGCAGACTACAATTAATCGGTGATTAAAATTTTACTTCCACTTATTTTTCATTAGCCCAAGAGTAAGATAATAATACTAAAATGTTTCCCTGCTTATAAATTTTTGAGATCCAGCCAAAAATGTCAGTGAATTACATAATGGATTCTAAGCACCGCCTGCCTGCATTAGTTACAAAACCTTTCCATTCTTTTGGGCTAAATTCCCATGCTAGTACCCTTGTGTAAAATAAATGGATTTTATATTTTCCAAATCTCACCTAGATTCCAACCTCTCCCACCGGTTTGGCCTCATTACTTCTGTTCTCTAAATTCTCCACTGACTTTGTACACCAGAGGCAGAAAAGTGAAGAAAATCTTTGTAATATGTTTCGGGGGAATGAAGAGAGCATGAACCAAGACAGAGGTTATGAGAAAGGGCAACACTCATTCATCCAAGAACAACTATGGTGACATAATCAGGAGAACTTGGGTGGAGAGAGATGCTACTGGGGAAGCTGATTTTGTGAATAAAATCGACCACATTTAGAGTTGGAGTGACTTGACATGTAGTGGCACCATGAATTAGTAGAGGAAAACTGATGGAGGCATTTCAGAGCCAGTTAAAAACTATATTATGGAGAGAGTGTGCTATATTAACTCTGAATATGAAACGAGGATATGAAAAGGGAATGTCAAAGGGAGAGGAAAGTGGTTTGAGATGTCAGAACAAGGTGAATCATGGGGATTAACACAAGACCTCGGTTACTACAATTATGATACAAGGTTAGCCCAAGACGATTCTAAGCTCAAACGTGTCTTGTAACCTCAAGTTACTGACTTAGAGTTCTTTGAACTGAGTCCCAGAGTCTTGAGGCAGCCATATTAGGAATAAGAAGTTTCCATTTTTGAACAGAAAAGAAGAACCCAGGCGTTTATTACTTCAACACATATACGTTAGTCACTCTGAGCATGTGGATCAGCAGGGATTCAAACAGAGCTTGGGGGCAGCAGTCTGGCGCGCTGAGTAGGGTGCCTCTGACCACTTAACTGTGGGAGTGGGGCTTGTTGAACAGAGTGGAAGTGGGTGTCTTCAGTGGGGTTCCCCTGGGTGCTTAATGCCAGGGGATAGGGTCACTGACCCAGAGTACTTGAACTGAAGTCTTTGGGTTGAGGCTTAGGTGACTTTGGGGGCATTTATTAGCAGCCCTAAATGAACCTGGAACATGTCCTAACTGAAAAAGGGTATCTTGAGCCTTTCTCACTTGCATTGCAACTTCCTTAATGAACCCTACAGTCGTTAGCATTGGCGGCGAGTTCGATGCGGCCATTGCAACGAATCACAAAATGTAGTCTGAAAAAGTAGAGAATGATGTTCGAAACATAACAAGAATACATGGTCAATTATAATACCAGAAAACAAAAGCCCAAAACTCAGTGCCATCAAGTCAATGCTGACTCATACTGACCCCCTGTGGGTTTCTGAGACTACTTATTTACAGGAGTAGAAAGCCCAGTCTTTCTCCCACAGAACTGTTGATGGTTTAAAACTGCTGACCATGCTGATCACCATGTACCTAATATCCCAGGAGGGCTCCCGCCAATTATGACAAGGATTAAATAATCAAGAAAATAAATCAGGAGAAGGGAATGGATAATGACCAGAGGTATAATTTGGGAGAGGATGGCCATGAGTTTCTCAGAGGCCTGCTTTTGGATGACTATCTTCCAGTGAGAAAGAACCTATGGATATTTGGAAGTAGCGCCGCCTGGGCAGGTGGATGACAAAATCAAAATTACAGCTGGATTAGAATGAACTTGCTGTATTCGGTTAAAAAAAAGGGGGGTGGGAGACCAACATAGCTAATCTGAATAGGCTGAAACAGTATAAATCAAACTTCCCACTTTTAGTTAAAATAGTTCCACTGTTTGTTAAAACTAATAGTAATTTGGCTTTTTGTTGAGCAGCGAGAATTCACATTTGGAAGGCCTTTAAGGTCACATTTGCATGCAAATAGTTCTGAATTGCATTCAGACAAGGTACACTGCCAAATTATTCTGCCTTTTTCCATTAACACATATAGATCTAACCGATAGAGAAACTGATCATTATTTAAGGAGGGGCTGACTACTTCTGCGTATTAAACTTTAATATTATAAACGAGTTGCCATAATTGTCAAATTGCCAAGCCTTCTCAAGGAGGATGTGTCATATGGAATGGATCTTCTAGGGCATGGTTGTATTTAAGTAGAAGAGAGCAGAATGACTTTAAGAGCTATTATTTTATAATTCTAAGCCAAACCACTTAACATATTTGTGCCATTTACAGCACAACCAAGAGAGAGCTCAAGGTTTCAGATAATGTTTATATATACAGATTGGATAAAAGTTGCCGTATATAAAGTCATTGACATCTTCTATGACTTTGTTGGAAATTGAGATCTGTGCTCTCCTGAAGTGAATACTTCTTAGCAATAACCATTGGGGCTTTTAAAAACTATTTTTCATGGCTTTTATTTCCCTTAAAAGAAATTGAGTATGTAGTAGTTACATAATCTGTTGTCAATTTGAGACTATTGAGAGTGAAGGTGTGGAGTTTAGCTTGTCAATCAGGTCACAGCTTGATGACCTCATTTGGAAGCACTAAGGAGATAAATAGCTCTCTGGAGGCAGGACACACACTCACTGCCTCGACGACATTCCTGCTGACAAGGCACATGAAGCTACGCTGGTGCCCTGGAGCAGGAGGAGTCATGTAGAGACCCGTGCCAGCACTGAGATGCTTACACCACCACTGAATCTACATGACTTTCCACCCATGGCCTGTCTCTTCCTGAATTTGATGTTATTTCACATGTTTCATGAGTCTGAAGAGGAATTTATAGATTGGTATTGAACAGATGGGCTACTATTGGACTTATGGACTTGATCTGGACTGGGCTGGTATGTTTCCTCAATATACAATTGCTCTTCTATATAAAGCTCTTTCTTATACACATATGGGTGTCTATGAGTTTGTTTCTCTCATCAAGCTGGACTAACACAGAGGAGCAGAAGTTAAGGGCTTGCCTGCTAGCAGAAAGGTTTGAGGTTCAGACCCACCAACTGTAACACAGGAGAAACATGTCTGCTGTCGTACAGATTACAGTCATGGGAACTGTGCGAGGCAGTTCTACCCTGTCTTCTGGGGTTGCCTGGAGTGGGAACTGACTCAGTGGTGGCAGAGGGTTTTTGAAAGAGAAAGTAAAAATTGAGTCTAACCAGATTCCCCTCTATGCCTCAGATGAGGAATGTAGAATTATTTTTACAAAAAGAATACTTCAGTGAGTTTTCTTTTTCAGGTTTCAAATTCAAATACAAAAGGAGCTTTGTAAAGTTGGGCACTCGATTATAGCTTTCAAATAATTTATATTTAGATCAAATCTTTGAAAAGATTTTTATGGAAAGAAGAGAAAGGGATGTTGCTTGGGTAAATATAACTTTTGCTTTAGGGAGGTTCATATGCCAAATACAAGACTACGCGAGAGTAATTGATCAGCATTATGGGGTGAGATTTCAGAGGAACATTAATGAGTCCTCCTGTAAAAGACTGATATAATTAATCTGATCAGACCTCTTATGGGCCTCCTCTGGGATGAATAAACATACTGTTTGTGAAAATCACTGACTTTCAGATCCAGTGTATTAATCTCAGTGTATTCACTACTGCAGTTGTACACACACCAAAATTACAAAATACTTATCATCATTATTTTTCCTTGTGTTTTTGTCCAATAAAAAACTCAAAGGGCTTCAAAATATTCAATCAATCAGCAAATACAAATAGAGTCTGTTGTGGAAGCAGGAAGGAAAAATGCACTGTTTTGAGAAATATTCAGATAGCCAGAAAAGTATTCATGCTGTGCATGCTTTTTCCCTTCTCAACTAGGTACAGCGTCAATATGTTTGAGATTAAAAAGTGCCAATGGTTATGCGCAAGAGTAAGACAAGTGATCCAATTAAAGGCAAAACCTTAATGGAACGGAATTAAAGCATGACTATCAATAGTCTCTGAACCCTAAGAATTACCTAATAATATGGATTATGAGAAGGGGAAAAACAAAATAAGTCATATACCTATGAATGCGGGCCTTATTTAACAAGCTATCCTCAAAAGCTTGTTTCTATTTCTTTCAGCTACAACTGTAAACAGTAAAAAAAAATAAAACAAAACTGTAAGCTGGTTAATGTTATAGTTTATATGGCAGCAGAGAAAAAATTTAATTTTTCTTAAATGTATGAGTACATCATTTATATATTAGTATTAAACTAATTACATTACACATTACTTGAGGAGTTCTCTAAGTCTCCTATGGGAGTAAAAGATCTTCAGAAACAGGTGGCTCCATTGTATATTTTGGGAAGGACGGATTTTGAGAGTCTCATAAAGAGAGCATGTTGTCACATTTGAATGAATAACATAAGTTCCAGTCTCAGGGCCTTCACACAGGAGCATGCAAAAATAATTCCCTCTCTGTCACTAACTCTGAACATAAGCGGAATCACTTCACACAAACGGAAAACAGGCTTGGCCGTCTAACGTCTCTGAGCGGTACAAAACTCCCTGGAAGTGGTTTTCCTTGGCTGCTTACATAAACATTTTGTGAGCTTTACGTGTAAATATTCAGTGTTTCTAAAATATACATTAAATTGCATGGCCTACACTCTTCCGTAATTGGAATCTCTTCAAAAGGAAGAAAGAAAGAGAAGCAAGTATCAAAGAATAAAATAAAATGTTACAACCTTGATGTGTAAGAACAGCTAGATCCTTTAAGGACTCGCTCCTAGGATCAACCGCTGTTCCCCAGGTTATTAGTTCCACAGTACACGCTTTCTCTTGTAACAGCACACAGGGAAAAGGAAAATTGAAATTTTATCTCAATTTGGTCTCCTGGAATGACAACAATATTAGCATCAATTTAAAAATTGATCTTCTCTTCAGGAAATATTATTTACATTTCAGTAGGCAGAAATGTGTGCTAATGGGAAAATGGTTCCCACTAAACAACATATAGTGTCCATAATGATTTTTCGCTGGAATTACTATCTATCTCAGCAATAGATTCAGAATTTCAATAATGCAGTCAAAAATTATGCTAAAAAACAGACAAGCGGGGACTGGTCTTAATGAGTAAAATGAAACGACTCTGTGCTTACTTTGTTGTCTCTCGTCTCTTATCATCAAAGTGCCTAGTTTAGGTTTGCTTTGGTGTAAAATTGTATGTGCTTAATTTAAAACGTATGATTTGCATAGGATTCCATGAGCACTCCAGCAATAATACTGCTCCTCTGTGAAAAGATGTGAGAGAACTTCAACCTCGCAGTTTTCTTAATAAAAATATTTTAGGAGTAGGTGTTTGCAGTAGCCCTGCGTGCCTATACAGACTTGGCTCTATGATTACGCAAAGCCACATTACGGGGAGAGTTAATATCATGCTTCCTTCCCTCTGCGAGATACTCAGATAACCCACCGTCTTCTTGAGTTCACCTTCTTAAGACTCTGAGGCGGAAGGAAATACATTAAACTCTTGAAAATCATAAGTCTTCCAATAGATGTTTAGTAACCCTGTTGCATTTTCAACATCACCAACAAAACATACTAGTGGATCTGAAAGCAGCAGTGTGGCTCTGGAGCATGATTTTGTATGATCTCAATTAAGGAATCGACTGTACAATTACCCCAAGTCCACTTCAGGGAAGCCGGGTTGATTAATGGAGAACACAGGTGGAGGGGGACAGGTGCTGTGAGTGATCAGTAAAGGCGAGCGCCTACCAATGCAGACCACACTCAGTAAGCAGTCAGGAAGAGGAACATAAGCAAATGTGGTGAAGAAAGCTGATGGTGCCCAGGTATTAGAAGATATATAGTCTAGGGTCTAAAAGGCTTGAAGATAAACAAGCAGCCATCTAGCAGGGAAGCAATAAAGCCCACATGGAAGAAGCACACCAACCTGTGTGATCATGAGTTACTGATGGGTTCAGGTATCAGGTATCAGAAGACCCAAAACAAAAAAATGATATTGATGCGAAAGAGGGGATTTGGAATGGAGGCCCAAAGGCCATCTGTAAACAATTAGGCATTCCCTCACAGGAGGGGCACAAGGAAGGGATGAGCCAGCCAGGGTGCCGCATAGCACCAAGGAAACACACAACAGTCCTCTAGTTCAGTAGTTCTCAAGCTGTGGGTTGCAAACCCTTTGGGGGGTCGAATGACCCTTTCACAGGAGTCGCCTAAGACCATGGAAAAACACACTTTCCCAATGGTCTTAGGAACCGAGACACAGCTCCTCTATCCGTCTCCAGGCAAGTCCGCCCACATGCAGATATGCCCACCTACAAGTACCCAGCGTGAAGACTGTTACTCACGCTACACCATGCTTCAAGACAAAATTTCATTTATTTGTAATTAGAAATAAATATTTCACAATATATAGTTACATATTGTTTTTGTGATTAATCACTATGCTTTAAAGATGTTCAATTTGTAACAAGGAAAATACATGCTGCATATCAGATACTTACATGACGATTCATAGCAGTAGCAAAATTACAGTTAAGAAGTAGAAACGAAAAAGAATTTATGGTTGGGGGTCATCAAACATAAGGAACTATATTAAAGGGTCATGGCATTAGGAAGATTGAGAACCACTGTTCTAGTGCTTTAGTGCTTCCTCCCCCCACTAACATCACCCCAGTTCTACCTCACAAATCCGGCTAGACAGGAGTATGTACACTGGTACAGATAAGAGCTCTGACATTCAGAACCCAGGACAGATAAACCTCTCAGGAACAGTAATGAGAGTAGGGATACCATGAGGATAGGTGAAGGCAGGGCAAGATGAGGGGAGAAAGGGGAAACATATCACATGATCAACATATAACCCCCTCCACCCCAAGGGAAAAAAACAACAGAAATGTGAGTGAAGGGAGACAGCAGATGGCATAAGATGTGAAAATAATAATAATTTATCATTTATCAAGGGGTCCCGGGTTGGGGGGAGGGTGTGGGAGGGAGAGAAAAAAAGAGGAGCTGATTCCAAGGGCTCATGCAGAAAGAAAATGTTTTGAAAATAATGATGGCAACATATGTACAAATGTGCTTGATACAATTGGTATATGGATTGTTATAAGAGCTGTAAATGAACTCAATAAATTTATATATATGTCAGCAGTCAGCTCACACTCTCTGGTTCAGAAGCCAAAGAAATTCAGCACCTTGGACTGGTCCTATGTTATGTAAAATCACCATACCTATTCAGAAATTTCACCTTTTTGCATTGTCTCATATCTTTGCAAGTCACGTTAATTTCAAACTAATTATGATTATCTACTTTCACCCAAACAACTCATGGTCCATATTTCAGTCTTGATGAAGGCTCACGTGTTATTCTTGTTACCTAAAGTTAGGTCAGGCTTATTACTGAGCTCTCTTCTATCATACAATTCACCTTTAAGCGTGCACTTTCTCCTGGCCCAGGGACATGGGGTTCATTTTGAGCAGGAAGCTGTGGTCATAGCCATGTGATTGTTCAATTAGTTACACTCATGGAGTGCACTAATATTTAGACCCTTAGGCCCTTGGATATGCTCACTTCATTTTACTTTCAACCAGGCCGAACTGCGTTTATGCACAAATATGTTCTTGCGAGGACTGGACTTATGAAGCCATTTCTATTTAAGATCATTAACTAAAAAAATTTTTTTAATTAAAAAAAGATCATTAACTAATCTGGTTATTCTAGATTGCTATTTCTAAGTGTTTCATTTTAACAAATAAAGTGAGGGTCGGGCTAACAGTAGCTCGTATGTAAAGCCCATAGCAGCACAGTGTTAAAATATTCATAGACAGCTACTCTTGCCTGCTGACTGATCAGCATACATGACCACTCCTTTAACATCTAGAGAAAGAAAAATGGGGTTGGATCGGTAGAGTATCATTGACCAATGGCCATCTTGTGAAAACAGCATTAGGTCCTAGACATAAATCTAAACTAAACATGCTTTATACATATGTCACTGCATTATCTAATATAGGTATCAAAGTTGTAAATGTGTCACTAAATTATCCTTATGTCATTAAATTATCCTATACAGATAACACACTTGGGAAGTGAATCCAGTTACAAGTCAAGAAGCTCTGACAGCACACGCTACCATAACAACATCCACAGGCGAATACAGTAAACGCCTAAATGACTAGATTGTTGTAAGCACAGAGTGATACGCTGCACTACGGACACCATACCAAACTGAAGAAGATTTATCAATCTCCCTTTACCCCAGTTAAAAGTGAACAGGTGAGCATGTGGTCAATCAAGTCATGGACTAAAAATGTCCTTTACCGACAAGTGATGTTCATTGTCCAAGACAGGAAGGAAGAATATGTCGCAGAAACACTGGGCTCTGAGTAAAGACCGCTGAGCTCAGGAAAGCCTGACCTGCAGAGCTTTCATAACTGTCTGTCTGGTCGAGCAGCACGTGACTGTTATTCTGTCTTTTGAAAGCACCGACTGCAGGAAGACGTTCTCTAGGTTTCCTCTATCGTCCATAATTTGTTATGATCCACACAGTCAATGCCTTTGTGTAGTGAAAACAAAAATACCAGCTAAGCATCTCTGCTCTCACCCCGGGGCCATCTTCCATCTTCTGAATCCAGCATAAATTTCTTGCAGGTCCATGTAACTAGTTTTGAATTGGTCTTCATCAAAAATTACTGTCATGTGATACTAATAGGATTGGTCAATGATTTCCACATTTTGTTGGATCACCTTTATTTGATATGAATGCAGCTATAAAAATGGAATCAACTGAAAACTGGCATTGTGGGAGTGCCAGACCTACCCATCTAATGTCACTAAGGAACGGCATCACCATCAGCTTCAGCCCCAGGTAAATTGCTATGAGGTGGAGGGGTCAGACATATTCCACCCTCTGACCATGTTACCAATCTGAAACCCTTCTAAGACACTCTCTAATCCTCTGCTGGGGTCAATAACAATTGCAATGAACACCCAGAACTAATAGGCCACATTCATATTTAATGAGTCGATAAAGGAAATGATGGGTAGCAATGCAGGATCAGCAATGACTCAGGATACTGTTCTTTGATCAGTAAAGCATCTTTTCAGCTAAGCTAACAATCAGGCCTCTCTTGGGTCCTAGGCCCCTTAACCTTCATCCTGTCTCTTTCCTATTTGAGTGTTACAAAGTAATTTAGCAGTGCCAGTAAGTCCCCAGTGCCAGCCTACTTCACCAGGAAGTCTCCAGCCTGAAAGCTCTTCCATCTCTTGGTCTACATGTTTGCAAGCCTTGTTCAATGGACAATTGCCAGAGGGACACCATACCACCAGGAAGCCTCTTGCCTGAAGACCTTCAAGTCTCTCATTCTGTGCAAGAACAGGGAGAAAGAGGGCTTTCTACTCCCATAAATAGTTACAGTCTCAGAAACTCACACAGGGCAATTTTACCATGTCCTACAGGGTCACAATGAGTTGCATCAGCTCCATGGCAGTAAGTTTTTTTGGGGGGGTTGGTGGGACAGCACATCCAGTGTAGCTACATTGTTCAATGGGCCAGGAAGCCACAGTGCCATCTAGAGCTGGTCTCCTGGTTCCGCTGCCTGTTTCTCTGCCATGGCGTCTCCCCATGTTAATTTTGCCTTCTCTGGTGTTACAGCTCTCTCCCTCTAGGCTCTGGTGATAATGAGGTACCACGACCAAGGATAAAGGTGTGTTTGGCCCAAGCCATGGGAATTTCAACCACCGCATATGCGTGCCAAAGCTGGGCATCAAATAAGGAAGACTGAAGAATAATCTTTGCAATTGAATTATGGTGCTATCGAAGAATATTATTTATAGCAAGGAAAGTCAGAAGAATATAGAAAATTGTCTTGCCAGTAGTCCACCAGAATATTCTTTAAAAGCAAGGATGCCAAGGCTTTGTCTCGTGTACTTTAGACCTGCGGTCCCAAGAGAAGGGCATCATGTGCAGTAAAGCATAAAGTCAGACAATAAAACGAAGACTCGTAATGAGTTGGGCTAATGCCAATGGGCTCAAATATAGCAATTGTTGTGAGAACAGCCTGGACCGGGCACCGTTTCATTTTGTTGTGCATGGGATCCCTGTGAGTCAGAATCAACAATAGCATCTAACAAGAGGGTTTCCTTACCAAGAAAACACTGTAAGTGGCTGTGCTCAGGTTAGAATCCATGACCAATCCCGAGGGGACAGCAATGATGTTTGTTGGAATGTCCATTGTCTTGATTCCTGAGCTCTAGCTAAGTAAGAAGAATACTGAAAGATCTTGGCAGCTGAGATTGCTCTCTAGTTCTCCACCCAGATGGCTCTAGTTTAAGAAATGTATTTCAAGTACAAATATGTGTTGTAAAGCAAGCATATTGTTTCCCCAAAGTCAGTTATGCAAGTAAGTATTATGATGGTTGTTAAGTGCTGTTAGGTACAGTAGAATGAAATACTGCCTGATCGAAGGCAGTCTTACTTGTCGATTAACAAGTTGGCACTGGACCGAAGAAACTAAACAGCTCTGAAAAGATATCTGACGAAGGTTCAAGGGTAGCCCACAGTTAGCTCACAAAACATAATTATGGTAGGTTTGAATAGTTTCAGGATATTTTCCACTAAATTCAACTGGAGTGTAAAAGCTTAGTTATTTTAAAATATATATTGATTTTACATTTCTTAACATCAAGTTTATCTTGAGAATAATGGAAATTCATATGCATATTTAATTATTTTTGTCAGTTCATCTGTAGTCCACTAACTGAGTATTTTAAATACAAAAAGAAAAAATATTATACTTTTCATTAAAAACTCTTGGGAGACACTGTATGCTAAGCCATAGATTTTAATAGCATATAAATGATACTTAAGCTAGATACATACATTATTATTGACAGGAGTAAAGGCTAATGATTATCACTAAATAATATCACAAAGTCCAAGGGACATAAGCTACAAAATACATTGTGTATTTACTGACTTCCTGATATACTTATCCTTTATGACTTATATGGCAGCAATTTTCATATGTAATTTAAAATAGGCTATATCATAAACACATTATTTATTGATGTCATTTGAATTCACCTCTAATATCATTTTAATACTTTTTTCACACAAGCTCAAAATGCTGAGTTCTTCAGTAGGTAAAGTACATAAAATCACAAAACCTGAATGAAAGGTGAGGGGGAGGGCCAGTGCACTGACATAGGAAACCTAACTTACTTGCCGGGGGTTGGTGTCAACGGTTAATCAGCAACGGTATGCATTAGGGTGTATATTATGGGTTTCAAAATACCTGTCATTATTAATTATGCTTTAATAAAACTAGATTCATCTTTGGACTAATAAGTATGCATAGATTAACTTTATGTCCATCATGACTTTGTGAGGGAGCCATGGAAGGTGTTAGCCTCAACAGCTTCTTTTCATTTGGGCATTTAAAAGTTCATTAGCTAGACACACACACAAACCCTATGTACATAAACATGACCTCAGCATGTAAGTGTCATCATGTCAAGACATGGTTATTTGTTTGTATCCTCCCCTTTATAGCGAAGATGATGAGCTTCAGAGATATTAGTGAGTTACTGAGTATATAGTGAGTGGTTGAAGTGTATAAGGGAAGCAGATTCTGGCTACATGACGGTGCTCTATCCACGGAAGCACACGCCCCCATTATGTTTGCGGTCCACAGGGGTACACAGGAGGCTTGTTACCGTGGGAGAGCACTGTGTTCATCATTTTGTCTGACAGCCAAGCAAGGGGGGCCAGAGAGAAGTGGAGGAGCTGGAAAGAGCCAGAGAGAGCAGGACTAGAACTCTCAGGTGCAGAATGAAGATGGAGAGGTTTTGTCTGGAAGCTCACATCTGAGACACAGAGACAAACAGGAGGCTAGGAGAGAAGAATCAATGCAGATGTGTCCTAAAACTTTTCTTTAGGAAACAGGTTTTTAAAAGTTCTTTATGAAGACCCTCAGACCAAGAAAAGCAGCTCTTTCATGACCTGGTGTCCTAATGCACATGAAATAAATGAGAAAATGTGACCAACCACAGAAGAGCCACGCAGGGGCCTTACCTACCTTCATAGGTCCCACTTTCTAGGAGGGCCCCGCTCTTCTCCAATTCCATAAAATCTTCAACAGTGATGAAGATGTAGTCCACTCCAGGGACCTCGCCCTCCTTATGTGGCCTTGTGGTGCCTAAGTAAGGAAAAGAAAAAAAGAAAGATTTTAGTGATTTGTTGTGAACTTTAGAAATACCACCATACGTCTGAATATTCAATAGCACTTGTTTGTACACCCTGCAAATTGACAGTTTGCACTTGTCCTTCTGCTTGTTTGGTGACAGAAAATAGGAGGCTGTAAAGATTAAAGTAAATATACAAAGCATTTTTCTTCATCCAGCTCACAAAGAGTTCATTGCCATGGGAAGTGGCTGTGCAGATTTTTAGAGAAAAATGCTCGCCATTGTGTACTTTTTGAAGAGGTGGTCTGACTATGGGGTCAGGAGTCTGCTAGCTCAGGAATTTATATATTTTGCTCCCATGAATGGACGTGCATTGTTCTATACACTGCTGGGCTATGAACATAAACTGTCATGAAAAAAAATAGAAATGTTAGCAAAGTATCACATTATCATTATACTTTCATGATCTCAAAAAATACCTATTTTATAGTACATGCTTTATTGCATAGTAAATACTCAGCATGTTATGCTAAAGAAAAATATTTATTTTATAACACGATAAAATTATATATTTTATACTTTAATTTTATATACTATAATATATTAATATACATTATATAATATTTTAAAAAGCAAACCCACTACCATCAAATCAATGATCACTCATAGGGACCTTGTGTAGGGTTTCCCAGGCTATATATCTTTATAGGAGCAGAACATTTCGTCTTGCTCCTATAGAATAGCTGGTGGGTTGGAACCATTGATTGTGTGGTTAGCAGGCTAGTGTTTACCACACACAGGGCCACTAGAGCTCCTGTATTATAAAGTGTAGTTTATCATCTCTTATACAAAATAACTTTGAATTTATAACACCGTTGACTAAGGAGTTACAGAAATGCTTATTACTACTGATATTAAATTATTAATGTGAATTGAAATGGAAAAATTAAATTTAGTAAGTTATTATAAGGCTAGTAATATAGTACTCAGTTGACCAATAGGCTCTTCTGTAAATCCCATCACACAACCTCTCCAGTGCTTCTTCTAAGTGGCTGGCCTTCTCTCTTTCCTCCCTGCCTTTTATTCCGATGGAGTTGGGAGAAGAGTCCCTCTCAGAGCTGCTTGGTGGATCCCAGCTCTCGCTTTCCTGCATCAGCTAGAGAATGCATGGACCTGCTTAGGGCTGAACTGACGAAAGGTCCAGCTGCTCAGTCGAGCTTTGCAGGAGAACTCTGTTTGCTAGCCCTGCTCTCCAGTTTGTGAGAAGAAACAGAAAGGGAAGCATTATAAATCATTTGTTTTCTTTAACATGCCCCACTCTGCTTTGTCCACACAAGGACTCTAGATGGCAAATGTACAAGCAGGTTAATCCATTAGTGGGCTTCTTCATATTTAACAAGGCTGTGAAAATCGCCAGTCAAATCTCTTTCGGGGTCTTTAGAATCAAATCTGGACTGCAAAAGGGGGAAAATAATATATGCCAGACTGTATAATATACCAGAGAAATTGATTTTAGCGAAAATGAAATATTTTCATTGAAAACTTTTTTTTAAGTTTTGAAGGCATTATTTTCTAAAATTAAATTTTACAATCTTTCTATGGGGATTGCAAAACACCCCCACCCCATAATCATGTTTAATGACTTTCCACTGAATTTTCTATTTTATTTTGTTTAACTGCACAGCATTGTGCAGTATTTCCTACTGCTTTTATGTTACAAAATATAAACCTCCCACGCCTTGTATGCATAATGTTGTCAAATTAATGTTTCTATGAGAACCTTAACTTTCAATTTCCTGACTTTTATGTGCTTAACCCATGTGAATTAAAAGTGCATTAGCACGGTTTTTGGCAGTAGATTTCTTTTTCTGCTTATTTAGAATCCACTCTAATTATGAAGAAAAAATCGTACACAAAAGATTCAATTTTCCACCCTGATTTTTCCCCTGAACATTTCAGAAGCTACATGCATTGATTAATTAACTGCCTGAAGTATGCTTCAGCCCTAGCGTGCTGTGTGCTTAGACCAGATCTTAAAGGGCAATTTTGAGGACCACTGAGTTACATGTAACCCAGCTATCACAGTCTAGTGAGCACGTCTGTTGGTTGTGTTCTTCTCGGTGGAGCCTCAAGATGTTGAGCTCACTTGGTTTTCCATCTTCACAGCGGCCCTCCGGTCATTATGATTGAGTTTTCCGTCTTGAAATTCAGAGTTGGAGTTCTTGAAACAGTGCTCTCGACTGCAGCTGACCAACCTGGTGCTTGCTGCCTTCTTCACCTGTCCGCATTTCTACCTCCGGGTGAAGAGGTCCTTCTCTCTAATCTCACACTGCCCTGACCATCTTTGATATTGACTTCTCATTCATTATCTGTCATTCTGTTCTGCCAACTATTGACGCCACCCCCAAGATGTCTTCCAATTGCCTGGTAATGGTCATGTCTGGTGTGACTTATTTCCATAATTATTAAGGAATTAGGAACAGCCTAGAATCCCTTCCTTCCTTTAGCATCTCACCATCTCGGAAGGTTCTTGCTGTTAGGTGTGTCATTGGGTCAGTTCCAACCCATAGCCACCCTGTGCACACTGGAAAGAAACACTGCCCTGTCCTGTGCCAGCTTCACAGCTGTTCCTGTGCGGGAGCCCATTGATGCAGACACTGTTAGTCCATTCACTGAGGGTCTTGTTCACTGTCCCTCTGCTTTACCCAACATTATGTCCTTCTCGAGACACTGGTCTCTGACAGCACGTCCAAATCAGGTCCCAGATTCACTTTGGGCTATTCTACTCATGCATTGCTGTGGCCACAGAAAATCCCGAGATTTTACTGACAAAGTGCAAATTCAGCCTGTCTATTAACAAACGGAAGCTACTGCTGCTAACAATTCTTTCCTACCTGTCTTCTTGTCTCTGACCAATGTCCACCCTTTTCCCATCTACAATTGCTTTGACTTTCAGCAGAAGATACTTCCTTCTTTTGGGTAAAGTCAAAGATCACCTTGAGTCAAGTGCCTACAAGGTTCCGAATTTATTCTTATAAAATAAAAATTCTGTTTTGTACTAAAGTTACATACAGTTATGGCTTGGGATTATGCTAACTAGACATTCCTAGGTAAAGGGTAGGAGGGGGAAGTCCGACCTATCCATCAGGTCGCAGTCTGATGACACCTCCTTGGGGTGTGGTTTTTTTGTGTAAGAAAGACACCAAGTAGAGTTGAATCCTCTTCGGCACTTTATCTTCTCCTAGAGCTGGATCTTGCATCCGGTCTGCCTATTCAAGGAGCTGCCAACAGGCTACTGACAGTGGATTCATTCGGCTCACTTCAGATTCATTTACCTTTGCATTCACCAGCAGGTGCTCCCAACTGCCTCTGCTTTGTCATCTTGCTTCCTGTTCATCAGCTTCCACAAGTCAGGACAAGCCTGACATGAATCAGACTGGACTTACCCACTTCTACAACTATGTGAGCTATTTCTTACATCAATTTCAGCTATTTCTTGATATCAATCCCTTTCTATATACAACACATACAGGTGTTACTGGTTTCGCTTCTCTGGGGAACCCAATTTAACATATACACCCAGATATTTTAGAGATAGAAACACATTCTATATGGCTTATTAAAAAGAAAAATAAAGCAGATGCTTATCACCCTCTCTTACACTCCTTTGCAAGCTCTCTCTCTCTCTCTTCTGAGACCTAGAAAGAAGTAAGCACTTTCAATTGTTTCAACTAATTTTCTGTTTTGCCTCTATATCTCTAACATACGATGCCTCTTCATTGCTCATGTTTTGCCATTATTCCTGTTTTCTTAGCCCACACTTGTCCTTGTCCCGCCCAGTCCCTCCTCCTTTCTTTCTCCCATTTGTGAGATAGAAAAGAACCCAACTGTATTCAGATGATCATTTATTTTGTCACTGAAAGCTCTGTGTGAATCTCCTGCCAACTGCCTCTTTAGTGGGATGACTAAATTTCCTTCCTGAATATAATCCTTTGTTTAATCCACGTTAAATTGTTTTTTATTTCTTGAATTGTCCATGTTCTAATGATTAATTCATTGATAACCTTTCCTTGGTTGTTCAATCTTCCATTAACTTAACCAAATATTTGGGATTTCATCAAATTGACCTTATTGAAGAAACACCTAGTGGAGCTTTCTGACCAATTCCAGGCCAGACGGTGTTGGCCTATCACAGAGCTGTATCCTGGATTTGCCCTCCACCATAGTTTCAGGGATCCGTCTCACCTCTTTCTTGTGTTATATCCCCTCCTCGGATAACACAACTTCTCTTGTGGTCAGCTCCCTACTTTTGTCAGAGCACAAAGGATGAAGAGGAAGTTCATTGACACCTTTCAAGTCTGAAAAGGCCCCTTTTTCCTACCTGTGCCCTTAATCTGCTTTCCCAAAGTGGCACATCAGACCCATTGTTTTAGGAGAAAGCACCCTAATGAATTACTTTTCACCCTCTTGGTCCTGGGTATGCCCTCACCATTCTTCCCGACAGGCGGGCTTGAAGCTCTCTCTTACAGCTCTCTCGTGAAGCTCTCTCTCACCCTTGAGTACTGCTTTGCTCTTTCATTCTGTCTGCAAATATCTCGGCAAATTCTATCTCCTGTAACTCCACAAGGTCAGCCCCAGCTAGCACCGCTGTTGCTCCCAGCACCATTCTATTGGAGCCGCCCCACTGCCATTAAGGGGACCCCAACTCCCAACGGCCCTAGAGCACGAAGTAGAACTGTCCTCCCAGGCTGCAGATCTCTATACGGAGCACGTGGCCTCCTTTGTAACGACTAGCCCTGTGCATGACCCACGACACCCCGAGGGCGTTCTTTGGAAGCACTCTTAGCTCTGTTATTGGTGTGCTTGCCTCTACTCTCTAACTCGCCCTGCTAAGGCGCCAGCAGATTACATCCCCTCGCCAGAAGTCTACGCTTCCTAATCTCTGGGGGGAAAAGACTTTGTTGAAAATAGAAGGCGGCTGGTGAAAAATGAGAAGTAAAAGAGTTAGAGAAATCTAAAATTTTATTATTGATAACGAGTGGCAATTCATGATACATGAAGTGGTAGTGTTTCTTTAGACAACAACAAAACTGCCCTGCTGGTGGAGTGGCTTGTGTTGGGCAGCTAAGCACAGGGTCGGCAGTTTGAAGCTACCAGGCATTCCATGACACAAAGATGAAGCTTTCTACTCCCTGTAAATAGAGTACTAACGGCCAGGAGGGGCTGTTCTGCCCTGGTTGATCGGGCTGCTGTGAGTCAGGCTTCACTCATTGGCAGTGAGGGTTTTTTCTCTCTTGCTGAGTTTTCTGAGTTCTTTTAAATGCACTTGCCTTAAGAATGTACAGATGTGCTTTATACAATTGATGTATGTATATGTATGGATTGTGATAAGAGTTGTATGAGCCCCTAATAAAATGTTTTTAAAAAAAGAAAAAGAAACCAAAGGCACATGGAAAAGCAAAGAAATATTAAATACATCTTGAATATAAAAATGCACTTGCCTTAATGGAAAATATGAAAGGATATAATTTAAGATTTTTTATGTTTATGAAAAATTTCCTTATTGGCCTACCCCGTGCCATTTCCCTTCCTCGTAAATCTAAGATTTTCACAATTGGAATTGTTCATTAATTTAGACAAATAAAAGAACACATCTTTAATATATGCCATAGTAATTCAGAATGTGAGTTGTGGGTCTCAACTGTGAGTGCTCAGCAAGCTTCCTTTACCTCGATAATCCTGATTTTATTTAAGGATAAAATGAAATAGTACTAGTAGCTTCTTCTTCTTTTTTTAGTACTAGTGGCTTCTTCAGAGAGTTAATTTCAGGAATATAGGAGAAAATCCTATGAGGTACTTAAGCCAATGTCTGGAACATATTAAAGACTCAAAAAGGGATGTGTCTAAGCCTCGTCTGGAAGGACGGAGAAGACATCACACAGTTGGCTTGATCCCCTGACGTCTGCTTGCCACACTATTAACTGAAGACTTTCTATGTGCCGAGCGTTATTCTGGTTACTTGAGACATATTACTAACTAATATAGCTTCGGATCCCTGCCTCTTTGGGGTACATACGTCAATGGCTAGAGGGAAAATAAACAATAACAATAATAAAAATGTAAGCCACACCAGTTGTCAGGAAGTGACAGATGCTATTCATTGGCCGTGAATTCAGGTCATTGTTGTGTATAGACTTTCATGGGTCCGTTATGGAGATTATCTGTTAGTTTAGGCGGAAGAGAAGACAAGATTGTGTGAAAGGAATCTCAGCTCACACCCTGCGAGACTCCAACAAGAAAATGTTACCCTGCGTGCAGGCCTCGGGAAGACAGGAACCGTGTCACAGAGAGGCTTCTTATAGGTGGGGGAAATTCACTAAAATGCTAATGAGAAGCTAACTAGTTTTACATATTTCTTGGTCTAGCTTAGGTCATTGGTTTAATGTTACTGTACAGTACGGGCACTTTGGAACTTTGGAAGTTGTTTTCCTACGACTGAGAAGCAGGGCAGTGCCTGGCGAGGTGTGATTACCGATGTATGTGCACCCACGTGTACACACACCTACACAGACGTACCTTAGGTCTCGTTATGAAAGAAGGAAGACAGAAATAGTGTGATGGGGCATATCTTCCAGCTGGAATTCAGGACACGGGCAATCCATCGACATTTTAATAAATTTACCACTGTGCCATCAGGGGTTCGAAGGCATCCCAAACCTCACTGACTGCCTTCAAGTTGATTCTAAGGTGGGCTATTGCATGGTAGAAAGCACAAGTTAGAAAGAATCGTTTTAGATCTATGTATCCAGGAAGAAAAGGAATTTGTTGGTGTAAATCGGCAAGGCAATAGCTGAAGGAGAAGCCAACATGCAATGTATGAACACCTCTTTGGAAAGAAATACTATTCGAAAAATGAGGCCAATGCCCGAGAAATGTAATGGAGCGTACTATGGTAATTTGCAGCTGATGATAATTAATATCTTGACCTGAGAAATAGTTAAGTTGGATTTCTTGAAGCAGCGACTTACTTTATTTTTGTGCTGAAATATAATTACAGCTGCTTTCTCATATCAAGAGATTATGAATAAAGAGGCAACAGTAGATCAAGACTTGACAGCAATAACAAGTCATCACCTTGCTATCAGAATAGGGTAGAGGATCGGGGGTATAAGAGAGGAAATACAAGTGATTCATCATATGCCTGCAATCGAAGTCCACCTTGTTTTATTACTTTCCTATTTTTGGTTGGGACTTTCCTGAGTGGTGACCTGAAAAGTTTATTGCTAATTAAATAAATAAATGTATTATAAAATAAAACTATTAATTAAATTATGGTTTAAGATGCACCTCATTCTTCTATGTTTTCCAGAGAACTTCTCTAAAGGAAAAATACAAAGTAAAGCAAGGTGCTGCTGCCGCATGGAGTCTTGTTTCTTCTCATGTAGCTTCAGTACTGTAAAAAAACACGGCTTATTTATTAATTGCTACATGAAGTACAGCATGACTAACACCTCCTTCATGATTAATGAAAGGATACAGGACTTCTTCTTAAAAGGCAAGTCTGAAGGGAATGAATTTTCTCCCAAATGGTTACCTTATTATTGATAGAGTGAAAGCACATGAAGGCCACTTGTCACTTTGTTACCATAGCAACTGGCGGTGCCAATGGAATATATATCTATATCTATCTATCTATCTATCTATAGATATATTCTACTTTAAATCAAAGAGCACTGCTCCTTTTGCCTTAGGAAGAAAAGAGCACAGCGTTTGTGGCAAATGCATTCTTAAAGCACATTTTTCATTAGTCTTCTGATATTTCCTAATTGAAGTGATATATATATTTTTTTTTAGAAAAAAGGACACAGTGATTGGCTCACAAGAAAGTCTGACTACTTAGATGATGCTTCAGTGCAGTCATCTATTGGATCTATTGGGATGTGCTGAATGTACTGTAGTGCCTGGCATGCATCCAAAACATATTTGTAAAGAAAGGGATTTAGAACTGATCATTAATAGTCAGTCTGTTTTGAGTAGATGGGTCACTGGGTGAGAGTCTGAGGAACTGAATTGTATTCTCATGCGTGCTTTTCAATAGATTGTCTCTTTTTTCCTTCGTGGTTCTCAACTGCAAATGGAGAAAATATATCCTGACAGTTCTGGTGACTTCCTCTGGGTTTGACCTTTAATGAACTTACTCTTAGATATTGGAAGACATTTCTTTATCTTATCAGTTACTCATTAGCAAGTGGATCTGTCTGTGTGATTCCAGGGAAACGTTCCTGAGATTCCTTTGGTCAATGTCTTTTAATCAATTATTACACCATCAGCCTGGCCATTGGGTTGTCCTACACTCATTGTTAATGATATCAAATGGAGAAGTCTGTTTTATAGAGACATCGAGTTAAAAGAAGCACAGCTCCTAGGGCAGGGACTGTACAGATGTGCTTTATACAATTGATGTATGTATATGTATGAACTGTGATAAGAATTGTATGAGCCCCTAATAAATTGTTAAAATTAAAAAAAAATTTTTTAAAAGATTTAAAAAAATTTTAAAAATTTAAAAAAAAAGAAAATGATTAGGGCAATGAATGTACAGATGTGTTTTATACAATTGATGTATGTATATGTATGGATTGTGATAAGAGTTGTATGAGCCCCTAATAAAATATTTTTTAATAAAATTAAAAAAAAAAAAACAAGCACAGCAAATGAGACCGTTTGGGTCCTTGAAGCCTGTGTAACAGAGGACAAAGCAAGAGGAACTTCACAGATTTCACACTAACCAATGGCCTGGACCAGATTAAAGATACCCATTACATACACTGCTATCACTTATTGCCTCCTTAAAACACAGTGTATATTTTATAAATATTGAAAATGTGACAAATCTACAGCAAAACAGGTGCCCTGGTGGCATAGCAGACCACATGTGTGGCTGCTAGAGTCCAGCAGCCGCTCCCCAGCCTCAGGAGCCCTCAGGACGAGTTCCCCTCTGCCCTGGAGGATCGCTATCAATCAAAATTGACTCAATGGCAGTTGGTTTACTTAAAAAAATACCAGTAGTACATCAACTTATTTTCTTATTTCTTAACAGTCTCTTGCTTCAAACCTTAGTGATTATTGGAAATTCCAAAATATCATGCTGTCGATTATTGTTCAAAGCGTATGGCAAAGACTGGCAGTTTTAAGTACCTTTCAGAACCAGACCTTTTCTTTAATATTTCTGGATAGAAAAGTTCAGACAAATGTCCCATATGGCATCAATTAGTACTTTACAATGTAACAGGATAGAGATCGTATTATCCTTGAACTACTGTCCTCAAAGCATAGAAAGCATCAGAACCACATAGGGGACTTGTTAAAGCACAGCATATTCTGTCTCATTCTTCTTGCCCATCCTATTTGATTAATGAACTCTTCCATGGGGCCCCAAAGCTTGTCTTCCTAAAAAGTTCCCAAAAGATGCAACTGCTGCTGGTTCACGGACTATAATTTGAGAGCCACTGCTTTATCGCTAATTGGAGAACCTCACTTTATCTCAGGAATTTCAACATAAAAGCGGTGACAAATGTCAACATTAATTCCAAAATCAGCACTCTATCGAGCATGGTGCCGTGACTCAGAAAATGTTCTGAGTTTCATCTACAGCCATAAACTGTGTTCAGAAGACATGAGCCCTTTTTCACTTGTTGGTACGGAGCCAAACGCAAGGAGCCCTGAAGGCACAGGGTTAAGGGTTCACTCCTGACTGACCCACCCGCTCCTCCTCAGAAGGAAGGTGTGGCTTTCTGCTTCTAATGGCTGCAGCCTGGGAACCCTTACGCGGTACTTCGGCTCTGTCCTACAGAGACAGAGTTAAGTCAAGATCACCTGTAGGACAGTGGGTTCTAGGATGGATGAGGAACACAAGAATTACAGTACGTACCAGTGCAGTACTCGCCTATTATCACACCATGTCTTTCAGCAGCTAGTGGAAGGTTGCTTTAGAAGTAAGGTAAATTTGGAAACTACTGGGCATCTCCACAATTATATCTGTTGATAAGTCATTTTTATTATGGTGTGAAACATGGTGGTGGAGTGTGCAATTTCTTAATGTGCCTCTTCTACCCAGTCTGTGTGACCCTCCACAAAGGATTGGGTGCAACTGCACACGGGCGTGTTTTACACGAACAAAGGGGGTTGGCCTATTTTTGTTATCATTCAGGCCCACTTACCTCCCCGCAGCCCGTCTCCCACGCCCACCCCCACTCCAAGGATGAACCAGCTTTGAAGCCCAGTAGAGAGGAAAGAAACGTGGAAGAGCTTGAACGAGCATGTTCAAGATCTCTGTGAAGCAGACCAGATGCGCCCCATCCTGTGTCACGGAGACTCAGAGGAGCAGGGCTGAAACTATGGGGTCCTCTCGTTACCTGCCCTGAGACTATGGAACTGTGGGACAGAGTGACAAGTAGGCTGGCTTCCTGGTCTATGGAGGCAAAGGCCATAGAAATACTTGGCTCTATGAGACCAGAAAAATACTTGGCTCTATGAGAACCCGTGAGAACGACTTGGCTGCAGGCTGAAGAGACGAATGGCTACATCCTTAGAGTTTGCTGATCCTGACTTGTGGTAACTTATTCACTTCCCTAATAAATGCCCTGAATTGTGAGCATTGTCTGTGGGTTCTGTGTGGCTACTGCAAATGATTATCAAACCCAGCACAGTTAGAGGGCAGCAAGGTAGGGAGAGTTGGTATCAGAAGAGTGAACAACGAAGGTTCCTCTGGCCCCTACCTTGTGGCAATAGGGAAGCCAGAGGAGGTCACAACGTCCACCTCTGTGTTTCCATTGTAATGCCACAGACTATTTTGTCCCTTTGTGGTCAACAATGTGATTAAGTTTTGAAATACACTAGAGATGATAATATGATTAAAATTTTAATAGGAATAAAAATGATACTATATGCATACATATATGCATCTATATGCATATGTCTTACATTATCAAAATTATGGAGTCAAACCTAGAAAATCCACATGAATTTGTAAATCAATGAGAAAGCATGTTGCCCATATTGGTAGGCGCCATGAAGTCAGCACCAACTCATAGGGATCCTCTGTGCACCAGAAGGAAACACTACTTGGCCTTGTGCCAGACTTGCAATCATATGTTTGAGTTCATTATTGCAGGATCTGTGTCAATATCTATCCTCATATGGTCTTTCTCTTTTTAACTGATTCTCCGCTTTATCCAAGACCAGTCTCTCCTGGAAACATGTCCAAAGATTGTGAGATGAAATCTTGGCTCTTATGAATGTTCTGACAGCATTTCATCAAAGACAGATGTGTTTGTTCTTCTGGCAGTCCATTGTATTTTCCATATTCTTCATTAACACCATATTTCAAAGGCATCGATTCTTCTTTGATCTTCCTTATCCATTGTCCCACTTTCACACACAGATGAGGCAACTGAAAATACCATGGCTTGGGTTAGGCTCATCTTCGTGTTTAAAGTGATATTCTTGTTCTTCAGGGCTGTAAAAGTACTTGTGCAGAATATCTGCTGATTCAATGAGCATTGATTGTGAATATAAGAAAAAGAAAATTCCTAAAAACTTCCATTTTCACGATGCTGTCTAGTTGTCTAATCGTGAGGACTCTGGTTTCCGTGGCATGGCTGTCCCCACTGAAGGCTGCCATCTTTGATCTTCACCAGGAAGTGCTTCAAGTTCCTGCTTCGAGAAAGCAAGGTTGTATCATCTGCTGTTTTCTAAACCCAAGTTTCTGAACATTTTAGCTTTCCTTTGAAGGTTTTGATGTAGCTCTGTTACTATATCACTTCTTCCATGTGATTTAACTATTCTAAGTCCAAAAGCCAGTTTCAGAGGCTTCTCACATCCTCTCTGGTCTTTTCTTGTCTTTTTTATGTCCTTTTGTTTTCTTGATGTGTGATGGTCTTGATGCATCTTCACCATTTCTTTCCTCGGGTAGAGTCAGTTTTATGCCTGCATATTTCATGTGGAAGTGCACATGCATAGTTGCAGTTTGTGTTGTTGAAAAGGATATTTGTGATAAAAGTCATTGGTCTTGCAAAGGGCTCCCATGCAATCCCCAGCTCCATTTCTATTACCCAGGCCATATTTTCCCACTACTAATCTTTCCTCTTTGGATCTAACTTTCTTACTCCAATGAATAATAATCATCAATGAATCTTGATTGCCTGCTTCATTCCTTTCAGACTGAGGAAGCTGGTAGAATTCTTCCGAATTTCTTGTCATAGACAAGGGAATGCTTCCCGTGCTTCATTAGCTTGATGAAATAGTTCCATTGGTATTTAGTATTCCTTAATACCATCTTATTATTTCTTAGTACCTAGCTATCTGACTCACTAAATGCTAAAATACTGCTTGTCTATAATGATGTTATATAAATCTAAAGAAAACAAGGGATGGAAGGTTGCATTGTAGAATTGTATCCATAAAAACCTCTGTTGGAACAAATTATGTAGGCTAATGTATCCTTTCATTAATTCCATAAATGTGCACTTTGTGCAAACATTAGCATATATGTGGGTAAAGGTAAAACGATGGCATGTAACAGTTAAAAATTATTTAACCTTGCTCTATCTTTTGTACTTGGAATCTATAATGCTAAGTAAGCTCTATAAACAATGATTGGAATGATCATTTTTGAAGTTGACAAATGTATATATATCTCTAAAAGTAAAGGTATAACACTACTGACGACTTCACTGGCCACTGACAATTAAGATCACAGACATTGAGTGGAAACTAGAGCAAAGTGGATGATTGCAAAATGACATATCATTTGCATTATCACTACTTTGGATCCTAACAATTAATAACCTAATGGAGCGTCTTACCCATTCCTCACACTGCAGTCCATCTCCTTCACTGATCAGTCAGCGCTTTGCTGCTCAGATCATTTTTCTCATGACAACTCTGCCTTGTTCGCACAATGAGAGGAGACTTCAAAAAGTTCATGAAGAATAGCATTAAAAGATAAAAATTAAAGTGAACCTTTATTTCCCAGCATAAGCTCCTTCAAAGTCATGATACACTTACAAAAATTGGTACCTGTCATTTAGGCTAGCTATAAATAACTGAGGGTCCTGGGAATTTAACCAAGTCAATGCAGGTTTTGTTTTGTTTTTACATTATTAACTGAAGAAAAAATGAATTTATCGCTTTAATTGTTTTTGAGATTGAGAAATGAAAAGATGTCTGAGAAGCCAAATCAGGACTGTAAGGTGGATGTCTAATGATTTCCCATAAAAATGTCCACCAAATTGTCCGAGGTTGATGAGAGCACTCAGCAGGAGCATCGATGTGGTTGACAAGGACTCTCTACTGAAGCTTTCCCTTCTGTTTTTTTTTTTCTGATAAAGCTCTAGAAAATTTTATCAGAATATTTTCATAATGAACAGATGTCATTTGTTTTTTGAACCTCTATAAAATAGACAAGTGAAATGCCTTGACCCAAAAAAACTGTTGCCCGATGTTTGCTCTTGACAGGTTCATACATTCACCCAAGCATCACATAAATTTGATGCCTGCTAGTGCTTCAATTCTAGCAGCGTTCTGGGTTCTCTGGTGGGGACGCTTTTCCAAGTGATGTCTTAGTCTTCATAGGTCCTCGAACTAGATCCTGCTCAGACATGGTTTAATGAGGTAGTCTGAGTTTACTTCTCAGGAGCTCTTGAAGCCCCTTATATAGAAGTCAGTGTTCATGGATATAGGAATACGAAGAAGTCAAACTCACCAAGTAAAATTTAACTTTTCACCCGTTGACCCATGCTTACACCATCTAGATAGAAAACACACACCTCAAGAAGAAATGAACATTGCCCATTCACCAACAGAATGAAAAAGTAAATAACCTAAAGAGTCTTAAATTAATTGACTTTTTAAAAGAGAATGAAAGGTCCTTTGGCTACCAATGGACTTATTTTTGAATTTTTGCTTTTTATTTAACATTTAGTTGAGCCATGCTCTTAATCTAGCATTCTGTAGAATTAGAAAAAATAGGCTATTGGCTCTAATTTATTTTCAACAAAAAGTGTTTTACGATTGTACACTGAGTATAAAGAGAGATTAGTGATGCTTTGTAGAAACGACATCTATTTACTTTGAAACTTTTATACTTTTCTCCTTTAAAGTTAATCTGAGTCAGAATCAGGCTGTACAGATACCACGATCTCTCTGAGCAACACAGTGACACTCTACTCTTTGACCTTCATTGCATTAAAGGTTTAGTGGATCATAAATTTATCATTTTATCACCATTAGAATCTTGCAATGACATTAACTTTTAGTATCACCATATGTCTCTATGGCACCTAGACTCTAGGTGCCGGAGGTAAATCACAGAATACAGAGTCTACAGCATATTAGAAAATACAGAGGAAGTGAAGAAGAATGGTAACTATTCAGGGATTTTGAAACATTGAAACGCTTGTCAGGTCATGTGAAATGTCAGTATTTGACTGGCACACACACATGTACACACATATATAATCATTTTTTATAATATGCATTTCCATAAACTCTTGAATATCCCTCATATAGAAGCCACTGAGCAGCAGACCCTCCAAACTCACTGCCATTGAGTTGACAGGACAGGGTCAAACTGCCTCCGGGAGTTTCCAGACTATAAATCTTTACAGGACAAGGAAGCCCCATCTTTCTCTCACAGGGCAACTTGTGGTTTTGACTCCTGACCATGAGTAGCAAAGCCAATGTATAACCACTACACCACCATGGCTCCTGTGAATACATATACATTGAGATTCACAAGTACATGAGCATCAAATTATCACGGAGAGACGCCATGGTGGATGGAAGGGAGATGGAGAAGACTATTCATGGGTACCCATTAGCTGTCCTCACTGGAGTGCTTACATTCTTGTCAGAAACTGAATTGGACAATCTTCTGGGAATTGGTACATTTTGTGTGTGTCAACAATACTAGTTATTGCATTTGTCGTTAGTTTATTACACCAATGCTTGCCCCACAGTGCCTGGAAAAAAGGAAAAAGCACTCAGAGCACAACTTCCTTATTCTGAAAATAATAATATCCAGTTGGGGTGCTATAGCTCAAATGACACTCAATCGCAGGTGAGTGACAGACCCTGCATTTCACACTCTATAATACCAAATCTTCGTGTGTGAAATTATTTGCTCATCTCTGGGGGGAAAGGACAATCCGCCCACCCGCCCACTCAGACCAGTGAGACTGTGGAGAGTCGTCACATGTCCTATTGCGTGGACTTTTACCTCCTCAAGAAAATGAAGGAAAGAGCAGAAAAGTTATTTGACCAAATCAAATAATCAACACTGAGAGAAAAAAGAAAGCACACGTACCTAGTGAGTCAGAACATACACATTTTTACGCCTCGGAACGGAGAAGCAAATGAAAACGTGGAATACTGTTACTGATTTTTGTTTTGTCATTTAAACATCACATATGCAGCCAACAGCCCCAGCGTCAAGACTGCCTTGGGAAGTTAAGATGGATGAATGAAAAGCAGAGGCAGCGGGAACCCATTTCTGTCCAGTTATTCTAACAGCCTCATCATAACCCCACCAGACAATGTGGCCTTAATCCCAGGCCCCCGTCTGCCCTTCTTGATTGGATAGAAAATTACAAGTGAAACATAGTAGGAGAAAAGCCTGGTGAGCTGTCAAATAGTCATTTCTGACCTTTGACATTTTTACATTAACATATCACATAAACGTTTCTTTTTGCTCGGTCAACTATCAAAATCATTGTTTTGCACATTAAAATCACTATAATAAATTAAGGAATGCTTTATGGATTAAAACCATGAAATGAATTTTTAAAGGAATGTGTAAAGAGACCTAATTAGGACACTCTGGGATAAGAGATTACATTAATGATGTATCATCAAAACAGATTTTAGATTTTTAGCAGAAATATTTACCAATTATAATTATTCCCAAACTCCTTTATAGATCATAAGATAACAGTCCAACATTTTCAGTACTGCCATGCAGAAGAAGGACACATTCTGGTATTTGAGAAAATCAGACAAGCAGACAGGCTGGCCAAATCAAGCTGGAAGGTATGAATAAGCCTACACTGAAATCATCAATGTGTGCATAGTTATCGTCCTAAAACAGGATTATGTTAAGTTAATCTTTATTTCCTTAATTAAACTACTCCTTTAGACTGGGAATCAGCAAATTTTCTACAAAGAGCAAGATAAGAACTATCTTAGGCTGGGCAAGTCACACTGTCTGTGTGACCATCACTAAACTTTACCGTTGTAGGTACCAGCAGTCACAACAATATTGTAAATGAGCATGGTTGTGTTTCAATAAAATTTTATTTTATAAAAGGATTGCGGTTCATCTACAGGCCACAGTTTGATGTGCAGCCTCTAATTTTGGTTTTGATCCCTGTGTCAAGGCTGCCCCGCCCTGTACGGCATGAGCAGTGAACAGCGCACTGTGCACACACTCACATTCTCTGTCATACCCACCAGGAGATAAACAGTGAGTGCTCGGAACACGCAACACACAATCACCCATTTAATACCGCCGTCAACCCGCCACAGTGTCCGAAAGACAGTGTTTTCTATAAATACAAAACGAGACAGAGTGGCTTAAACAGGCATGCAAAGCACAGAGTCAGAAGATCTTGGAAAGAAAAAGAGCATGGCAGCCTAACCTTCCTTCCGGAAGGAAAGAAGCAGGATGACTAGTTAGGTACTTTCCACGAATTGGGTGAAAAATCAAAAATGTTGAAAAGGAAACAAAAAGAATAACTAGGATGATGAAGGAAAACATTACAAGAACAAGCTGACAAATCAAATGAAAACACTGTAAACTTTACAAAAACAGCAAAAATCAGCCAAAGAGTCATAGATCCTGGTAGAACCCCGTGACCACGTTTGGTCACCCTTCAGGGATGGAACTGACTCACCACAATGGCTCAACTTTAAGTCCAACAGTTGATGGAGTCTAGAACAGGAACAAAAACACTCGCGAGACAAGCAGACCTCAGAATCATCTAGACCTTTGGGGACCGAGGGAGCAGCATTCACCAAAGGCAGAGTTCAGAAAGGTTAGGGAAGAGGATTGGAGAAGGACCCACAGCAGGTGGGATGAGTGACGCTACTTGAGCAGATTGCAATGAATGAAGCAAGACGGTACATCTATGTCTGATTCGATGTCAGGTGGATGATCCACTCTGAAAACTATCACCCAATTCACAATAAAGATGTGACATTTTTTACTGTGCTTTATCTATCATGTTCCCTGTGCTTTCAACATGGTAATGAAATTTCCTATCATTTATGGGAGAAATAGATATGGTATATTCAGAGTTTGATAAGGATGGCCTTACACTGTAACATAGCATGATAAGTGCATGATAAAGTTGTATATGAATAATATACACACTACATATACGCTTCGGTTTCAGAAAGCGTGGCAGCAAAATGAGCAAATTGATGAAAATAAGAGGAAATTGAGAATTATCTTAAGTTGGACATCTCAATATATTTGATTCCCCATTTTACTCTAGCTTCATGATTTAAAAAAAGCTTACATATCAAGCTCTATGATACCTATTGTTTTTGGCTGAAATCATTTGCTAATTTTAAAACATTCAGCATTATGTTATGATAAAACCTCAATTAAAAAAATAAACATTTGTTCTTATATAAGTGTTTTATAAAGGAATGTATATCTACCAGAAAAAAGAAAAATACATGGCTTATGAAAAATAATAAAGTAAGAAATTGTTTGATAATTTGGTTTGTGTAAATAGTGATAATTTTACACTCAAACTTACTTCCATGTAGTCAATTCCACATATTAACAAGCACTGATAACTGTTGACAAGGAAGCCCGGCGGTGTAGGGCTTGGTTACTTGGTGGGTTGCTAGCAGAATGGTTAGTAGCCACTCTACGGGAGAAAGATGAAGCTCTCCCGCCAGCTGCTCTACAGCACAAAGATGAAATATTCCATTGAAATTAAGAGTTACTGTGTCAAAACCCCCAGAAGCAGCTACATCCTGTCCTATAGGGTCACTGCCAGACAGAAGGGGCTCAATGGCAGCGAGTGAATGTTTGAGCACGTAAGCAGTGGGAGGCACTGTACTGTGCATTTTGCATGCCTATCCCTTTCAGTTCTCTTAACAACTCCATAAATTAAGTAGCATTACTCTCCTTTTATAGCTTGCATAACCTGCCCAAGTTACAGAACTGGCAAGGGATTTAACTCAAATTCAGGCAATTAGAAATCCAGGGGCCAGGCTCACCAGCAATACAGTATCCCAGCCCCAACCCACAGGATGTTCTCTGTCATTTATGTGGTGGGAGTTGAGTGGGGACTGTGGGTAGGAATGTCGGTCAGTGACTAGACCTTGTGAATGGGCTATGTGGAATGAAAAAATACACCATGTTTCAATTGAGTGTTTCACCAGAAGAAAAGAATAACATTGGGACTCAGGTACCTCTGGAGGAATAATAGCAAGTCTGTCATTCTCTGGACCGTTCTTGAACTGGGATAAGGCTATTTAGAAAGGTGATTCTTCAGAAGTACCCAGGCAAGAGATCAGCTCGGGGCACATAGCTCCGAGAAGAACAGTCCAAGTCTGTTGAATTAAAAGTGCTACAAACATTTGAAAAGAAATAGAGCTCAGAAGGAAAAAAAAAAAGCGGCCATGTCCTCAAAATAGACAGACTGTAAAATATTAAGAATTAGATAAATAGTAATTATGTCCCATTTACAAGTCTCATTGTAAGACTGTAACTTTGGAAAGTTTATCAGAATTCAGTGCCTATTTTGGTTGCCAGAAAGACAAAACTGAACAAAAGCATGGCATCCCCTCCTGGTGGAGGCCCCACGCTGATGAGCTCCAGACAGACGCAGTTAGCATCAAGCAGCTCACCGCTGCTACAAGCAAAACCGGGACGTTTATACACACGAGTCTCGAGTTGTCACTCAGCACTGCCCACAACGCCACTCTACCGCCTCACTTCCCTGCTGCTGCTGCTCACAGCAGGTGGCAGTTCCAGTGCAACAATTGATCCATGGGAGAACGATGCGGCTCTCGTAAATATGCACAGCCTGGAAAACCCTGTCTCAGGGGACGCCAAGTTGGAAGCAACTTGGTCACAGTGGGTTGGGTTTGGGGGTTTTCCTCTTTCCCTGCGTTCATTTATTTGTTTAACCTTTTCTCGTCAATCTCCTTACAACTAGATACAAGGTGAAATAAATGCTAATCCCAAACCAAATCTGTTGCTATTGAGTTGATTTCAACTCCTAGAACTGCCCCATAGGGCTTCAGGAGGATGTGGCTGTGGGAGCAGAGCGTCTTAGCTTTCACCCATGAGACAGAAGTTGTTTGGATACAGATTACTACAACCTCTTTGCAGGGAAGTCACTAATAAACAAGTACGAACCTTTAAAAGGCAGAAACATTTCAACCAAAGAATTTGACCTCTTGGGATTCATACAGTAAACATGGTGTCTCATGGACCACAACATGCATAAACAAGGATGTTTCCAGCGGCATCCTTAAAATAGTGAAAAACCTGACAATAAAACGCTATCTTTAAACACTGTTGAAAGAAAACTCGAAGGAATAAGAAATGAAGAGTCCTCTATAGATTCTGGCTTACAAATACCCATCTCTCTCTTTTTGAATTTTTTACTTTGAAAGATACGGCATCCTTAAAACAGGTAAACTAAAATCTCCAGAATCGACTATCATTACAGAAGGCATTCTGTTGCTTGTATAAATCACATTACAGGATTCCAACAGACTTCTGGGGGACCTATCGTGGTTTCCAGAAAGACAAAAATGAAAAATAAGATAGGATTCCGTTGTCAAGGAAGTCTCTGTGCTGTAACTCAAATATAGTTGATCTTCGCGGATTTCTTCCCACCAACACATAAGTCACTTTCCACTTGCCTTTTGCTCATCCAGCGTCATCAAGGAAAGGGGTTCTCCACATTGGGTGCATTCTAGAATCAACAGGATGATTGTATCCCCCCCCCCCTTAGATGAATTAAATTAAAATGCTGAGTTCACTATCAGGAGCCACTGGGTCCACCAGTTCTTCCACAGGGAAAGACAGTGGCAGGGGCTTCTGTGGAGATGTGCGGTCTTGGGCGCCCTGGGGGCTTAGTTCTGCTCTGCCGCTGTGAGCTGAAATCGGCCTGGCACCAGTGGGTTGGGATCACAAGTTGGTGGTCACAAACCTAATCGGCACTCTCTGGGAGAAAGTTGTCACAGTCAGCTTGTGGACACCCCACGGGGCAGCTGTCCTCTGTCCCACAGGGCCACTCTTAATCAGCAGCTACTTGATGCTCGTGGGTTCGGTTTTTATCCTGGGGGGCTACTTTCCCACCACTCCACCCCAGCCCCACCAAAAAAAGCTTCCCTGTTGATAAAATGGGGTGCCACTCAGGCGGAGAGCCACCGATGGAAGAATTTAGTTTTTCATTGATATGGTGAACTCTTCCACAGACTTCCCATTGAATCAATTGTGAACATTTACGTGGATGGCGAAGCTAATTTTACCTCCAGGAATCAAGCTGCTTGGGTTTTCTGATCTGCGACATACTTGTGTGTCTGTTCGCGCCAGTCTAAGATATTTTGCTATAAAAATTGGATGCCGTGCGCATCTACGACAATTTTCATCCCGGGCGATTGATCTCCTGGTTTAAGCGTTCTTGGAGCGCACGCTCTTACTCATTTCGAAGTTCTCCATAGGGCTCGGCCAGGCTGGCACCGTGTGGGATTCAACGGCTTTACGCGGGGCATTCTGACTGCTTGTGGGTTGTTGAATTTGAGTGCCTTGTCAAACTCAGTGCCTGTTGGGACTGGCACTGGTGTTTCAAGGCTGTTGCTTTTATCTTGGGAGTGTATGTGTTGTGGTAAAACCAGAAACACAATGAAAACAACCCACTTTTCAAATAATATTTATGATTTTTTAACACCCATTTCGGAGCTTCAGCGAGAAAGTTTATGTAGTATTTACATTTTAGGAGACGACATACTAAATTCAATGTGTTGCCAATGTTGTCATTATTATTCCTCCTGTGTTACAATTCTACTTTTGGCATCGCCCTTAGATTCAGTGACACTTTTTTGGAACATCCATCAGGGCAAAATATTCATGTTTGAGGCTGAGTTTTGCTTGTAGAGAGAGCAGCTAAACATTGTTAAGAGCCAAATCTCCTGAATAATTTGGATGGGAGATCAAGCAAGTTAATACTACTCTGTTTAAATAATAGAGATGTGACTAAAAATAAACCATTTTCGTTGTGAATATACTTATGAGAGTAATTGACAAAAAACATTTTTTATTTTCCTCTCTGAATAGTTTGTAGCTATCCAGCAATTAAATGCTTAGGTGAATTAGGTCCTGGGGTTTGTCTTATCACTGTGGCTAAAGACATTAAGGCCTATGGCCGGTGAGTGGTCAGGAGGAAAAGGTTTAGGCTCTCGTTAGAGCATGTTGTTTAAGAGTTCTGAACACTTTCATTTGTAAAATAGAAAGAATAATGTTAACCACAAAGAGCCTTTTATTTTAATTTGTACATCTGGAGACCTTTGCATATTGCTGCTTGTGATAAGTAGGCCCTGGCCCAGTAGTTTGTGAGGAAGGATGCTAACTGAAGGTCATCAGTTCAAAACCACCAGCTGCTCTGCAGGGGAAAGACGAGGCTGTCAGCTCCCTTAAAGATTTATAGCCTCAGGTGCCCAAAGGTGCAGTTCTATTCTGCCCTATAGGATGCTATAATTTGGAGTCCACTTGGTGAACTTGAATTTGGTTTGGTTGTAACAAGTCCCAAGTGATGCCAATACTATCGGTCCATAGATTTTAGAAGCGGGGCTTTCCTCTAGCCTGTAGGTGTAAGTGGGGTAGTGGGCTAGGTGCTGGGTTGCCATCTACAAGGTGAGCAGTCTGACCCGTCTAGTGATGTTCTTTATGGGTACTTTCTGCTCCCATAAAAATCTGCGGCCCTGGAAACCCAAAGGAGCAGTTCTACCCTATCTCTAGGGTCCCTATAAGTCTGGATCTACTCCATGATGGAAGCTTTTGATATTTGGGTTTGGTAGTTGTAAGTAACTCAGTAAGGGTTAAGTTTCCTTCTTCCAGGAGGGCCCCTTTTCTGTCTTTGTGACTTTGGGGCCTTGGGTTTCAGATAACAGCCACCACCATGACTGGGCCTGAGAGATCCCAAGTGTTAGCATAAGGAATGTGACAGGGGCCTACACTAGGAAAAGTGGATCGACAGATGGATGGGTTCAATGCCACCACTCAGTAAGTAGAACTATCCGATGGTCTCAACGCCCATTACAGGCTGCAGTTTGGGTTAGCCTGGGAAGTGTGCTCTGAAGTCTCGTGAGGGGCTGGCCCCATAGCAAGGTTTACCATGTTCAGTGCATGGAAACAGCAAAGCAAAGGAACTGGAATGAACATAACTAAAACCAGGCATAGTTGGCCTTCAGGGTGAGGATGTGTAAGCTAGCACCATCTTTTGAGTCAGTACTAAAAGGGAAGAGGTACTTTAATGAAGTCGCCACAGGAGAGTGCATAGGCTGACAGGAAGTCCTTTTGTTAGGAAATTTATTTTATGGACAGTTATAATAAAAACATGCCTTTATCATTGCAGGTCAATAATGACTTCAGCAGCTGTCTTTGTCTTCCTTTCACCAAGCATTGCTGCTAGCTATTAATCACTTCAAACACAATGAAAAGATATAACCAATGTAGGTATATTGAAATAAAATTAAAATCCTGCTCAGTTCTAAATACCATTCTGTTTGAGGTGACAAGATAATGTCTGGCTAACGAGCACAATACACACACAACAGTCACTTCGTCTCATTGTCCCCCGACAGAGTGTCATCTGACATTGTCAGCCGCTACTCAACAACGATCCAGAGCAGATGCGCTTTGCAGTAGAGATTCAGGGAGCTCTACCGAGCGAGCTTTTAGCAGTCCTTGACAAGGCGCCTCCATCATGTTCACGAAACTTGAAACATACTCTGTCATCCTTTACGATGCTTAGAAGTATCACTCACATCGCGTTATTTCAAATCAATCACGGTCCATCCTGGAAACAGCTCCTCCACCACGCTTTGAAGTAGTTTTGCTCCAGCAGCGGTGTTAGGACTGTTACATACGCTGATAAGGAAAATCCTCCTAACAGAGCCGAGGAAGCCCTTTCAGTCAGGGTTAGAGGAATGAAGCCATCACATACAAACAGCGATGGTGACACAGAGACACAAACTTTCCATTTTGCTCTCATTTCACTTGGCAATAGAACAAATTAGGATTGTTTCTTCAAATGACATTAATGTTGATATTGTCTGATTCCTTGGCTGTTTGTCACGCCTCTATTTCAACTTGTCCACTGTAGAACTTCGGTGTGTTTTCTGTTTACCTCCCTTTCTATACTGCGTGGAGTTATGTTAAAGTACAGCTGAAGCTGATTTCCAGTTATGAAATTTTATCTCAAATATTCTTGAGCATTGCTGAGGTTAAGCCAAACTAAAGTCTTTGATCTTCTGACATTGGCTGAGAGGAAATACAAAACCAACAGCACACAAGAGACTGGTTTTGCTAACCACAACAGGAGCTTCATCATTGACTAACTCTCCGTCCACCTGCTTATATATGAAAATATTCATTCAGGGCTGTATTAGCTGGAGTTCCAAAACAAAGGATGCTTAATTAGCACACACACACACACACACACACACACACATCATTTTTACTCCCAAGTTCTGTAACGTGGAGAAGCATCAACCATGTAAGTTGTAGTCAGAGACACAACTAAGGAAGTTAACCCCACTAATCATTTTAACAATTACAGATCTCAAACCCTTGCAGTGCTTCGTTTACTGATAGGAGTGATTCTATACAAACTACAAGGGGGGGGGGGGAGGGCGGGATTTGCACAGTTCATGGAAACATTGCTACACCCAGAGAAAATGGCCTTTCAAGGCTGGGAAAAAAGCATCTCACTGCATTAGCAATAACCAAGACAGACAGAAAGCCTATTACCAAAATCTAGGAGACAGTTCCTCTTCCATCTAAAGGCAGTGGAGCTGAACTGGTGACCTGCAGCACGAGCTACCTCAGGATGAAGAGGAAATGTCCCTGCCTGAAAGAAAGTGGGCAGAGTTGCATCTTCCCTGCCCTCTTCTTTCCCAGAGCGCAGTCAGTGCCCTGAATTAAAAGAGGCTAATGGAACGAGTTGCTCAATAGAATATGGGGGACACTTCTGAAACAGGCCCCAGAGATGCATCTCACATCTTCAGGGAGCACCGCTCTTCGGAAGGAGCGATACGCAGTTTCCTTTCCTCCACACTCAGGCTCCAGTAAATGTGAGGTTTAACCACAATGCAGGGAGCCATCACAAACCACCGAGCGAGAGCTCATTCGAGAGGAAACATGCTAGGAAAATTGGTAAAGCTGGACAGGAAATAACGGAGAACAAAGATCAGTTGATGCCTTTGGATTATACTGTTAGCAAATAATATTGACGATGCCATGAACTGCCTGAAAAATGAACACATTTGTGTTGAAAGAAATGCAGGCAGCATGCGCCTTAGACACGAGTACATTTCATGGGCTTTCAACACGTTCGCAGGAAGCTCCACACTGGGACTTGGTAGCGAGGCAGCAAAGAGGATGGCTTTCAGTGAGGCAGATTGACAGGGCAGGCTCAAAAGAATGTGATGGTCGCGTAGGGCCAGGCAGTGTTTCCTTCTGATGCATGTAGGGTAGCTATCACTGGGCAGCAACTTGAAAGCCTCTAAACCACCACCATGCCTCCAGTCATTCAGATAGGTTTGAATGTTACTGTTTCTCCCCCTTCCCATCCTGTCCATTGTCAAGTACTATAAATTCCACATTTACCAACTTTGCTGGTTCTAGAGCAGAACCAGAACCTTCGCTGACCTCCTGGACCATGTCGCCTCTGACTTGCAATCTAGCCCTGCCTTGCTGGCAGGTCAGCATGCATTGTTTGCAATTTCATGCTTAGAAGAAACAGCTCTCAATGTCCATGCTCTCATCAGCTTCTCAGTGCAACAGACATTGTCTTTGAGGTCCAGTCAAAGGAACGCTGAGTAAGTCAGACGTATTTTAGAAGAAACTTTTACAGGTAATGTTTTCATGGGAGCCTCTACTCAAGAACTCGGCTGGCTCCCTGGTTAAAGGATATGGCAGATACTTGAAAAGAAAAAAACACCCACCGCTACAATGCAAGGTTACTAAGTGTCAGTCCGCCGCTTGTGGTGGGAGAAACCATGATTTTCCTACGGTTAGCACTTTGCAAAAGTTATCACAAATCTGTAGACATCAGTATCACAAGTCTGAGAAGCAATTTTACGTAAGAAGTTACCAACTTATAAAAAAACTGTCCAAGATGATCCCTTCAGGACCAGTGGTGAGAGTAGCAATAACAGGAAGGTGGAGGGAGGGTGAGGTAGAAAAGGGGAACGGATCACAAGGATCTGCAGAGAACCTCCTCCCTGGGGGACGGACAACAGAAAAGGGTGAAGGGAGATGTCGGACAGTGTAAGATATGACAAAATAATAATCATTTATAAATTATCAAGGGTGTATGAGGAAGGGGGAGCAGGGAGGGAGGGGAAAAATCAGGAGCTGATACCAACGGCTCAGGCAGAAAGGAAATGTTTTGAGAATGATGATGACAACAAATGTACAAATGTGCTTGACACAATGAATGGATGTATGAATTGCGATAAAGTTGTACGAGCCCCCAATAAAATGATTTGTTAAAAAAAGAAGGAAAAAGAAAGAGCCCCGAGCTTATTTAATGTGAAGACTAGAATTTGACAGCGTATCAGTTTCTGTTTTGTTTTCATTTCCTTCTCTCTGGATGCAAAGTCAAGGCATGTTTAGCCATAACGGCAAGGATATGTAATGGAGAAGCAACATTCCAAACTCCCTGTCATCAAGCCAATGCTGACTCAGAGTGAATCCCTGTGGGTGTCCGAGTCTGTATCTGTTTACGGGGGTAGAAAGTCCAGTCTTCTTGCTCCTTCGGAGCTCCTGGTGGTTTTGAACTGCCTACCATTTGGATTGCAGCCCAACTCATCACTGTTGTACCACGAGGGCCCCTGGATATAATGGAGAGGGTTTGTAATGGACGGGGCATTGGCTTTGCTTTCTTATCTACACTGTGGATCCCTCTGCTTTTCTGTTCTTCTCTCTAACTCCTCTTCCTTGCTACCATCAAACCACTAACTGGTGGCTTAGTCTTTTGGGCAGGGTTTGTTCAGTCTTTCTTCTATTTGCTTCTACACAAAAAATCTTTCATTAGCATGAATTGAAAGACTTGCAAATAGTTCATATGAATTCATTTCATTGAGACTCTGCTGATCTACCTCTATCAATATGATTACCATCCTTCCCCCATTAATATTCCCTTGTCTTCTTGTCTTTTCTGGTCAAGCATTTTTACCTTACATTATAGGATGTATTGCCATTTAATTGTCATATGTTGAGTAAGTCTAATGGAGTCTACCTTTATGGAACATACAATGACTGTACAGAATGTTCAGTCAACATTTGGCATAAAAATAATAATGAATGCGCACATATACTGAGTGCCTATTATGTACCAGACATGCATTAAGTAATTAAATCATAAAACCATTCCACAGATTAGGAACACTCCTATAGATAAAGAGTGATAACTGGTCAAGTTAAATAGGTTACAAATGTCAGATAAAGAATTCGGCATTCGCACTGATTGTGGTGATGATTGTGCAACCCTTTTAGTGTGACAGAGCCATTAGAGTGCATGATATATGAGTGATATGTCAATGAAACTATTACAAAGAAAAATTAAATAAAATGATTAGATATTCTGGCCATCTGGTTTTAGCGTTTAGTTCATTATGTGGCACTAAAGGTCTGAATAGACAAATAAGCACGCCTCCTGAACACACACACACAGCGGTCCTTCTTTTTCTCTCTCTTAAAGCCAAGTTTCTGTTTGTATCTTTTCTTTTTTGGTTTTTCAAATTGCCAGAGTGCTTTGCTGAATAGATGGAATCATGGTGGAAAGACGTGCTAAAACCACAAGCGTCCTCATCTCCTAATAAAAAGTGATGCTTCACTTTATTGAGTTTTCACTGTTCAATTGGTAGCTAAGAGACCTTAGAACAATGGCCCATTCATAGACTCCTTCTTAATAAACTAATTCAGCCGTTACAGTTGACTGATTCAATGGCAGGAAAGAGTTGACACTATTACCAACCAGGAGTTGATGAGCAACTGAAATGGAGGGAAATGGCCTCAATGTGTCAAATGGGGTTTCCAAAAGCCGGAGAAGTGTGAATGAGCCATATTCTTGATTTCCCTCTGCCTGGGTGTCATGGCTAATTTCCCTTTTAATGGTTATTACGGTACAACATTTATTCCGCTAGTCTCCAGGTTTCTTTCAAAATGACTACCACTAGTTTATCATAGCAAATCTACTGGCGACAGCCCCATGCACACAATGCATTTTGACAGTTTTTCCCTGACACGTTTGTGAAACTGGTTCCACAATAATCACTGGTACCAGGAAAGGATGCTCTACAGCAGTACCTGGTCTTCATAGCAACTGGAGAACAAAACAATGTCCTTTTAGTCATAGATCTTATTAAATGTCCCTCACCCTCAAACTGTGAATACTGATATATGATTGAAAAGCAATATTTACATACTCATACCCATCAACACACATATATGCACACTGACAATCATTTACTTTTTCACCAGTAGTTACCATCGACTACTATACAGCATTTGTTCTTTATTTAATTTTTTAAAAACTTAAATGTCTCCCATTTTTGTTTTTGTCCATTACATATATTTTAGAGAATTCTAATATTGGTCTAAATACACTATAGAATTACATTTTAAAATAAATGATATAGTGTAAACATTTCCCATATTGTTAGTTCTCATATTTTCTCTTGTAATTGTATATGTATTAATTTCTTTAAAATTCATCTATGCCTAAAATAATTTTAATTTTCATACATACTTCTAAACTAAAGACCTTTGTGCAATTACATTTCTTCTTTTGTGAATAATTTCCTTGGGTTGAAAATAGGGAATGATATTTTCAGCATTTTAAATTATATTAAAATATTATACAATAAAGACTGTTTTTTACTCTGCTCTGTTTGTGGTGTTGTACTGATTTCGACTCATTTTTAACAAGAAAATTTTATAATGTTTTATCCAATTTTTCTTTCTTTTACCCTTCTTTTCCTAATAACTATCAATATAGAGGTAAGTAAAAATAAATAAGTGCATATATGAATTAGATGTTATTAAAACTATGAAACTAATAGTGTATTACTAGTGATGAAAATATTAGGATAAATTAAATGATCACACATGATTCAACCTTTTACACTTTATTCTATGAATATAATTTGATACTTAGATAAGATTAAATTCTACATGTATTCCTCTGAAGCATATAAATCCCACATCAGCAAGATTTTGAGCACTGCACACGAATATATCCTACCTGCCTTACGCATTTGCCTCTTAATGTATCCTTCATTTAAGATATGTGGATCCTTACAAATCCTACTACAGTGGGCACGGGTCTATTTTGTGTCCATATTTTAAATCCTAGATGTTGAATTACTGATAAAAAATTAAGACTTTTAATGTACATATCAAATTATTTTCCCCAAAAGGTGCTTTAGAACTTGAAGGGGAAAATGGCAGGTGTGCAGTAAAAGAGTTATTTGAAGTGGGCAAAACCAGCTGCTTGACACTGTACACAGAGGACAGTTGCTCTTCCATAATGGACAGCAGAGTGCAGCGATGGAAAGGTGGCAAGGTGGCAGAGCAAGGAAAGAAGATAAGCTGGGCAGAGAGTGAGGATCTGGTGGGAAAGAAAGCAGAGGGGCCCCAAGCCTTTTAACGCCCCCTAACAGGTCTGGATATGGAAAGGCAGATGGGGTTTTGATTGGTTAGAAACTACAATGTTTGTCTTGTCTGAACAAACACCAACTCCTAAAAATGACTGAAATCTACTTGAGGAGTCTCGTCACCTCAGTAAATGTATCAGGACGAGAGAGAGAAAGAGAACAACAAAAACAACGGACCCCAAAGAAGAACTGCCTGTTGGGGGTTAAGTAACAAAATTGTTTATTAAAATAGTCGTATGTTATCATATTAATGAATTGGTTCCAGTAATATTTATTGAGGGAGTCCCTGGCGGTGCTCGACTACCTGCAGCTCCAACCCACCCAGGGGTGTCCTAGGCGATAGCGAAAGGACACGAGGGGCTTGAAGAGCCAACATAGTGACTATGTGGTTTTGATGTCCACCCTGAGTCTAGAACGAGGAACACCGTGTATCTGCGCGAAGCGTGGCAGCTTACACGCACTTCTGGAGCGAGCATGCTGGAGGAGTCTAAAATCCTCCAGCCCTTTATCACATGAACAACCCGCGTCCTATCAGCTGGGTTTTAGCAATTCAGAAATTGGGATTTAAAAAAACAGAAAGCGAAAACATTTCTTAAAGAGGGACTATTGATAATTAAATAAGGCTAGATGGCACCGTGGTGAGTGATTGGACTGCCAACCAAGAGAGCAGCAATTTGGAAGCACGATGTGCTCCGTGGGAGAAAGACGAGGCTTTTTACTCCCATAGTTGCAGTCTTGGAAACCCACAGGAGCAGCTCCACCCTGGCCGAGAGCGTCACCGACTGTCAGGATTGACTGGACCGCAGTGCGTACAGTGAATGAGTGTGAGGAGGTTCTTCTACTTCTGCTCACATCGACCCTAATTGCGCAATCACACCCATGGTTCTTTCCAATCGCCTTGTTTTGCGTCTTCCTCCTGGTGGCTCCTGATGTCCTTGTTTCTTGATCCCTGACTTAAGGCAACCTTTCAGGAACCATAAAGAACAAATCCCAGCTGGAGATGTAGCTTTTGAATTGGTGGTGAGGCAGGAATAAAGGTGTTCAGGCAGACCAAGTCTGGGGAACACTGGAGAGGGCTTCTCAGTTCCATCTGTTTAGAAGCATTGACTAGACGCTTGCAGGTAGTCTTAAAGGTATATACAAAGTGTGAATGAAGGCTGAGATGGTTATGAACAATACCTAATGTGATTTTTATATAATCCTAAAAACCAGATTGGGAAAATATCACTGCCTCTATTTCTCAAAGGACATGGGCCCTCGAGTAACTGAGGTCCTGCGACACTTAGTGTGGTGCTCTTTTCAGAAATACCTGTGACCTTAACACCTGCAGGTTGCCATTGTTGCCAGAGTCTGAATAATCAGAAAAACTCATTACACTCTCAGACAGCTTTTAAAGACCGTAGAAGACCAGATGTAATTATGATAGCACATTTAAGTTCAATCTTTAAAACAAGGTGGAAAAGAAAACAAATTATGCTTTTCCCCTTGTCTAACCACTTAGTCAAAGATTTAACAGCAATAACTCTGAATGTTTCCAAAACATCATTTCAAAAAAGTCATCAAATGCTTACCAAGGTTTCAAACATGTAATCAACTGTTTTAAACAACATATGATGGATGAAGCCAAAGTTGGTGATAAAAATGTGTGAACTCTGACCTAACATTTTCTGATAAATTTTAATGTTTCTCAATCGATGCTATCTCATTTAGGACATTAAAAGAACAAGTTAAATTAGAGAAAATTTTTAGAAGATGATTACCAAACCAAATTACCAATATTATCCTCAAAAATTGGGTCTGTTTTATTTCTGTTAGAGTAACTTCCTAATTTGCTTTTGATGTTGACCATCAAATTTCCATCTCTACAGAACAGCAGAGCACTTTCCTATCAAAGCTCTGCTTCTTGCACTCACTCGGGCGGCCAAAATGGCAGCAGCTCTCTTGTCTTTGAAAATCTTGGCCCCCAATGTTTTCCTGGAGGTAACATTATTTATTTGCTCTGAGGAACCAGGTGAAATATCAGACTGTATACTATGCAAAATAATTATGCTCAGCTCTGTATTATGCACGGAAGAGGAGAGTCGGGATAGCTCGAGTGACTGAAATCCACAGACCTGCCCCCAAATTTCATTTTAAAAGGCAATTTCAACTTCTTATTTAAACAGACCTTTTATTTGCCCCTGAATTGGTTGATTTTAGCTTTGCTTCCCTTTTGGAGATGGCCAGGGAGTCAAGGAGGGAATTGGTGGAATAAAAGTAATTCAAATTCAATAACCACTCCCTGAGGAAACAAAGGTAACCCCAATCACCTGGCACTTTATAAAGACTGAATTTTACAGGAAATGTAAACACAGCTAAAGCCAACTGATGTTGAATATTTTCACATTTGAAATGTCTCGTTAAAATCAGTCTCTAAGAAGAGTCAACATATTTTCCATACCCAAAACTATGATCACTTATGGGCAAATTGTGAGGCGACACCTCTAGAATGCTCTCTGGGGTATGTTAATGCACATAAATGAACATACCCTTAAGCTTTAGCGCTCATGTAACGGTATCAATCGGGAGGCTACACTGGAGCTCTTCATAACACGTGGCTTCTGTACTTATGAGCAGGATAGGTTCCAAAAGGTTACTCATAATTTCAATTGTTTTAAAGTGCAAAGTGATTAATGAGATGATGAGCTTACACTCCACAGCAATATTCATTGTTCTTTCAAACCCTTAGCTAGTTGAAGAACCTTCAAAGACGTGTTATGGTTGAATTATTTCCCCGTACTCACGCCTCGAAAAAAAAAAGGTCTTGTAAATCCCAACCTCTATAGCACATGCAAATAGAATCCTGTTTGGGAGTGAGACTTTCTTTAGGATGAGGATGAGACCTATCATTTGAAACGTAAGGTGTGTCTTGAACCCGTCACCTCTGAGGTATTGAGAGTAGACAGAGAGACACAGAGATATAAGCAGGAGTTGGAGAGCTTGCCAAGGAATGGAAACTGAAAAGAGACCATGGCCTTCCCAAGAGCTGACCCAGAGAAGGCTCTCCTCCCGCACGCATTCCTTGCTCTGGTCTCCTTAAATAAACACCTTTCTGTTTGCTAAAACCACCGGCTTACGTTGCACTCGTTAGGTGCTGTCTAGCTGGTTCTGCCTCAGATCAACCCTATGTACAACAAAGCAAAACACTGCCAGTCCGGGCACAGCCTCACAAATACTCTTATGTTTGAATGCACCGTTGCAGCCACTGGGTCAATCCATCTTGTCGAGGGCTTTCCTCTTTTTTTTTTTGTTGCCCCTCGACTTTACCACACATGATATCGTTCCCCAGGGCCTGGTCTCTCCAGACAACTTGGTCAAAGTACATCGGTGACAGTCTCCCATCCTCGCTCTAAAGAACCTTCAGGCTATCCTTCTTCCAAGGCAGATTTGCTTGTTCTTTTGTCAGTGCATAGCATGTCCACTATTCTCCACCAGCACCATAATACAAATGTTCTTTGGTCTTCCTTATTCAATGTCTTAATTTCCATATGCAGATGAAGCACTTGAAAATGCCATTGCTTGGTCCAGAATAGTTCAGTCCTCAGAGTGACCTCTTAAAGTGGTCTTCTGCAGCAGGTTCATCCAACATGACGTGTTCTTTGCTCTCATGTCTATGACTTCCAAGAGCATTGATTGTGGATCCAAGCAAGACAAAGTGTTTTACACCTTCAATCTTTTGTCTCCATTTATCATCATGTAAACTTTAGTCCAGCTTGAGAATTTTGGATTTTTTTTACATTAAATTGTAATCCACACGAATGCTGCATTCTTTGAGCTTCATCGGCAAATGTGTCGAGTCTTCCTCATTTCTAGTAAGCAAGGTTAGGTTATGTCATCTGCATTTCGCACCTCAGTCCTGATGTTGTAGTCTTCGTAGAATCCAGGTTCTCTGATGATTTGCTCAGCACACAGACCGAACAAGCACTGTGAGAAGACTGTGAGAAGAAGTGCACACCTTTCCTGATTTGAAACTAGCACAACCCCCTTGTTTTGTTTGCACAACTGTCTCCTGATCCATGTACAAGTTCCTTATCAGCAAAACAAAATATTCTGGAATTCCCATGTTCTCAATAGGTATCTATATTACAGCAGCGTGTTAGACGGGGTTCTCTAGAGAAACAAAACCAGGACACTTATGAGTTTATAGATAGATAGATAGATAGAGCATGAAGGAATATAACAACTAATTAGTCCACACAACAATACAGAGGGCTCAGTTCAACTCACTTCTGTGGAACAGTTAATATCCTGGAAGTCCTTCAACTCAAGAGGGCTGCTGGGTCCAAAGCCAAGGAGGCAAACAGCTGAGTCTTCCCTAGGGCAATAGAGCAGGCCAACCACAGGCAGCAAACAGCAGGGTAGGTTAACAATAGTCAGCCGTTTGGGAGCTTAGCGAAGCAGGCCCGGATGGAATACCAAACTCAAGCAATGCAAGATGACAGGATCTGCTAGCCTCAAGCTCAAGCGATGTAGACACCATCAGCATGGCTAAGCAGATCTTGAAGGAACCTCTAGCTCTAGCAACATGATCCACAATTGGCTGTCCCACAGGTAGTGCAGCTCACAAGTTGAGGCAGAGAACTAGCTAAAGCAGCCACACTGTTCCAGCCACCAGAGAGCAAGAGAAGGAGAGGTGGGCCTTGCCTAGCCATTTAGCTCCTTGCCCTCCAATCAATCTGTAACCTGGTTAATCCCATATATTCCCATTGACCAGGTTGGCACAATAAACCTACCTATCACAGGCAGTACTAAGAAAGATAAAAGTTAGAGGAAAAAGGAAGGCCCAGCCTTTCTATTTATGATCATGAAATCAGGCAACTTTTGTCCAAAATCATTTCCATAGATCTGAAAATGATCCAAAAAGCCTGTAAAATCAAATGATGGCCATAATTGATGATCTTCACAGACACTTTAGGGAACACCTTAAATTGTGTGGATGAGGCTAAAATTTTTACTTGCTCACATCTAGATAAAGGTTAGTGGTTCGTATCATTCCAGAAGCATCTTGGAAGAAATGAATAGTGATTTACTTTTACTGAAAACCTTATAGCTTTTCCCTACTATCTATAGTTAGATTCAGACACGTGTGTGGTTGCCATCAGGGGGAAATGACTCCGAAGCAACTTGTTAGATTGAGCAGTGGTTCTCAAAGTGTGGTCCCAGGTCAGGACCATCTGCTTTAATTTATTAGATAATCCCAATCCCAGGAACCTACCTTTTTACCTGCGGAGGGCTGCCAAGCCTGAGAACAGAGCTAGAAAACGGTGTTTGACGAGCCCTCCAGGAGGTCTGATGCACACCGAAGTCTGAGATACTTCCTGACAAGTCAGGCTCCTCAGCACTAACTTGAAGTAATGCGTTCTATCAAAACTGAGCAGTGTCGAAACAGCCTTATTTGTGCTTCCTTACTAATCTGTGGTGAGTACTCTCACTTACTAAGCTCACCACATCCAAGATTCTGTTTCTAGACTCCCTGTTCCCACTGTGCAATGGGCATCTTCTCTTGTACTCCCAGCTGCATCCCTGAGACATGATGGTAAAGATCAGGGTAAATGGATTTCCCTCTATCAGACGCCTGGTCACCAAGAATACTTTCGACTCAGGCAGAGTGGATGTTGTTGCCAAAAGTGACCCCTTCATTGACCTCAACTACCTGGTGCATTTATTCCAGTAATATTGTACCCATGGCAAGCTCAATGGCACCATCAAGGCTGAGAAAGAGAAAACTTATCATCAATGGGAAGCCCATCTGTATCTTCCAGTAGTGAGACCCTACCAACACAAGAAATCAAGTGGGGGGGGAGGGGGAAGCTGGCACTAACTCTGTCTTAAGAGCCCACTCGTATCTTTACAACCACAGAGAAAGCTGAGGCTCACCTGAAGGGTGGTACCAAAGAGTGATCTGATCATCTCAGCATCTTCTGCTGATACCCCCATGCTTGTGATGGTCATAGACCACAAGAATTATAACTCCCTGAAGACTGCCACTAATGAATTGGCATTTCTGGCCAAGGTCATTCATGACAACTTTAGCATCATGGATGGGGCTCACGGCCACAGTTTATGCTGTCAGTGCCACCAGAAGATGTGGATGGTCCATCTGGGAAACTCTCACACGATGGCTTTGGGACTGCCCAGAGCCTCATCTCCGCATCTACTGGCAGTGCCAAGGTTGTGGGGAGGGAGGGTTATCCTGTAGCTGAATGGGGAATTTGCAAGGTATGGGAGCATTATCCCAAATGTGTTGGTTGTGGATTTCACCTGGTGTGTGGAGAAATCTGCCAAGTACAATGGCATCAAAAAGTGGTGAAGTGGGCATTAGACTCTAAGAGGGTCCCCCAATGGGCATTGTAGGCTACACTGAGGATTAGGTTGCTGTCTGTGGCTTCAACAGTGACACCTACTCTTCTGCTTTTGATGCTGGGGCTGGCATTACCCTCAAGGACCATTTTGTCAAGTTCATTTCCTCGTATGACAACGAATTTGATGACAGCAGCAGAGTGGTGGATATTATGGTCCACATGGCCTCGAAGGAATAAGAGCCCCCCACCCCCACCCCGACCCACCCGACACAGTGAGAGTGCTAGAGCAAGAGGGAGGCTCTTAGCTTACAAGGAGTCTGTCTCAACTCAATCCTGCCAAGAATATCCCATCATCGAGTTTCACACCTTCTTAGGGGCTTAGAGAGCCCAACCTTGTCATGTACTATCAATCATGAATACACTGTACTTAACCCCTGACCTCCTCCCACCCTCACAAAGGATTTCTGCTTCTAGGTATAACTGGCATCTGTTTTTCTCTGAACCCAATAGCACCGTCATATACCCACTGCCATTGAGTCGATGCCGACTCATAGCAACCCCATTGGACACAGTAGGGCTGTTCCTATGGGTTTGGGAGACTGCAACTCTTTGCCAGAGTAGAAAACCCAGCCTTTCTCCTGTGGAGCAGCTGGTGGTTTCAAACTACTGACCTTATGGTTAGCAGCCCAAAGTGTAACCACTACACTACCAGAATCAAAATCTTTTTAAAAATGTACAATCTCAGATAGGCACAGGGTCCACAGTAAGCAAGGCAAACATGGGCTTACTTGCATGGATTCGGTAGCAGCAAAGAACAACTTCACAGGAGTTTCACCAGGATGATGTTACTAATTGGGTAGTTGTCCCGTGTCAAGGGACTTGCAACAACAACAAAAACTCATCAAAGAGTTTTAGCCGGATTAGCCTAGAATAAATGCCCGGCCTCTTTCTGAATTACTGTTAGATTGCCAAACATCTATGTCAATACACATCTTTATAAATTTATGCCCAGGTTTCACTCATCACTTCACTCTACCACGTACTGATCATCATCCATTACATAGAATGTAAAACAGTATGTTACATATGCCTCCTTTTCTTTAATCCTTCTGAATCATTACAACCTGTGCCTGGTTCACTTCATTATTTCTTTTTCGATTTCTTGCTACGGGTGATCATTTATTACAGGTGTACTCTCAGGCTCATAGGGGAAAATCAAGTCTTACTAATACTTGGGGAAAGTATTCGAGGGCATAGTGTGGTTGGTAGTATTCATATGGTGCTGACACAGCAGCAAGAGACACAGAATGAGGCGGTGCCTTACAGGGAAATGGTTGATCAGCACCACGGAGGGCCTTGTTGGTGCCGGGCAGTCAAGAGTGACTGATAGGCAAAAAAATTCAGCATAAAAATTGAATTGTATGCTGAATGTGAATAGGGTGATGGTCTCTTTTGTCGAGGGCCAATTCAACTAGAAACAATGTGTCAAAGCTTTCTCATAATACATGGCAGAGCAGCTAAGTGTTTACTTCATAGCCCATTTCGGCATCAGGTAACTAATTCTAAATCCCAACAAACAGGGTTTCTTGATGCCAAAGTAATGCCCATAATAATAGCAAGAATAAATCTTTATGACCTGTTTAAATCATACCCAAGGTACCCGGGTGGACCTTTGAGGTATGTGTTGAGCTGGGGTTCAAGACTCCACATTTCCCAAAATTAATGTTTCAAAAGCAAACATCTCAAATCGGGCAACTAAAACATGGCGAGTTCATCTGTGCTACAGTTTAAAGCTTGGTCTACAACATCATTTTCCAATGGACAGGAAGCAGCAATCCTCTTGTTTCACTTTTGCTGTTTGTGGCCCCAACGGGAGGACAGAATTAGCGGTAACACGGAGATATCTGGAGGGTGTTTGCGTGTGTTTACACACCGTGTAATAACTACAACCACGGAAAGAACTTACAACCTGTCTGATGTGTGCGTGCACAAAGTACTTTGCAGGTTACTAGTTTATTCTTAATGCAAATCTATAAGGGAGGTTTATCACTATTTCAGTATGTAGACGAGCCAAGTGTCATAGAGAGGTTGGGTTAGGTTTCTGAGGCTGGATATAGAATCACAGTGACCTGAGTGTCCCTGTGGGTTTCTGAGACTAAACATCTTTTTGGGTGTCGACAGCTTCCTCTTTGTCCCATGGAATGGCTGCTGGGGGTTGAACTGCTGACTTTAGGACTAGCAGTCTAAGGCCTAACTCACTACACCCCCATGGCTCCAACACCCAACACAACTGGGCAGCTTTAGTACGAAGAATTAAAGATTTATTCATTATTGTTTGTAATTACCCCCCTCAAGCAAAACTATCCCTGAAAGTAATTTTGTTTTGAGCCTATAAGTAAGGAATGTTTGATGACATATAAAAGTTAGAGCTTTGTGTTTTTCTTTTGGGGGTGGGTGAGGCGGTGGAATTGTGGTGGTGTAATTCTACACAGTAAACTGGGCTGGCAACAGCAGTGTGAGGAAATGACTGAGAGACAGCAAATGCAGGCTGATGCGTTCAAGGAGTCAGACAGAAAGACAAAAAGAGGAGGAGGTAGAGAAAGAAGGTGTAGAAGTTTACTGATAAAAATCTTTATTTTATTAAGGGCAGGATTTAAAGGTGTAAAAATGATTTCAGTATCAGACTACTCATTTTAAGTAGTTTATAAATAAATATGACATGGACTCATAGATTTTTCTAAGCATTCCTGTGTTAGCTCCTTGGCCTCTGGCTCTGATCCCACCCTGTGTCTCATGATCTAATATATGTGATAAATGATTAAGCATTCCCAGGACACACAATACATCATGACCTCAGTTGATTGTAAATAACCCAGTGTTTACAACCATCATTATTCTTATTTTCCAAATGGAAATGGAGTTTAATTATAGGTACAAAACATGTTGATGTAGTACTTGAGGATTCATTTAAAAAGCCAACTTGTATCCTATATAAATTCGCTTAGTTCTCTCTTCAAGCAATAGAATGTTTCACAGGCCACCTTTGTTCCATATGACTCAAGAATATACCTGCATTTTAGAGCATCTGTTCGAAGTTGTAAAGATCGTTTTCACTGACGTTAAGTCACCAGTGACCTGCTGGCTCTGAGCAAGGGCAATGTCAACATCAGCGCTGCGCATCCAGCAATAAGAGGGTGTGCAAGAGAATAAAAAATTAGAAAAGTAATCTTCTCACAAAGTCCCATTATAAAGAATGAGGTAATTTCTCCTCCAATGATTCTGTGGTCCCCAAAGATATAACGCCATTACAGAAACACATTTAAACAAACATAAAGCTAAATGAACTCATAATATGCTGCTTCTGCTAAGGCACGAAAGTATAAAAGGAGGAGAAAAACCCAGTGCTGACGACCAGACCAAGTAAGAACGCTCAGATTCGGAAACCGCTTTCTGTGTGATTCAGGCCTTTTCTAACCTAAGAACCTTCCTCATATTTCTGAGTGCTTGTTATTATACACTCCAGGAATTTCTCTTTTTATTTCGGGGAATTGTTCTATTGGAAAAGCCAACTTCCAACTGTAAAGATTCTTGAAGGCCATTAAAATAATTTAAGTCTGTATCTGGATGGCCACTATTATCAAATGCTAAAGAAGGAAGATTTTTAAGGAAAAAACAGATTATTTCAGGCCAATCCAGAGTCATAATTGAGTTTTCACACCTAACCAGTATTTTATTGGTACAATTTTGAAAGCAGGTGTTTAATTAAAAAAAAAAAGGCAAGACTAGTCCATCATGGATTAGGGACCACACCTAGTCTCCTTAGGGAATTGTAGTTCTGTGCTCCTCCGGAATATTATACTAAGGCAAGCTAGCATCAATGCATTTCAACTCTGCTTTAGTCTTGTTAGAATATAATAACCACCCTAACCAATGAATATGTACTTAATAGAGGGGTTCTTTCCAAATATATCAAAGCATTTTCTTACTAAACAAATAAAGCATTCTCTTGCTTCAAAACTGTATGTTCCCTGCACTGCGCGTCAGTTTACAGTGATGGAAAAATCACATTGATTAAGGGTAAGGATTGCACAACTGATTAAGTAATTGGTGTCGAGAAGTTGTATGGCTGTGAACTGCTGAATTGTCGAACAATGTGTAATAGACACATTCACAACACAACACAAGAGTAGCTGCTGAGGTTGCTGACTTAGAGCCAAGTCCTTCAGAGGCTTCAATGCTCTTGCTTTGCAGGTGTCAGGTCATGGTTTCGTGAGAAATCCCAGTCAATCAGTCTGTATGGAGTTTAGTGCTTTCGTCCCTATATTTTTGTGGCATAGGGCTTGGGTGTTAAAACTTCCAAGTGGCCACGTGAGGCGTAACAATGGCCCTCTATGTGCATAAAGGAAAAGAGGAACAAGGAGAAAATAGAGTGTGTGGCGAGTTGGCTCCATGACTAGTTTTCTCTTTTGCCATGCGACCAGAACTAGATGGTGTCTGGTTAGAACTGCACATTGTTGTTGTTGTTGTTGAACATTTTGATCACAGGGTCTGTAGAAGAATCCTGACCAAAGGGGTGATATTGTAGAACAGAATTTAAATATTTCATAGAATCCATTTCTCTGGAGCCATGGAGGCTAGTTGAGCCCCAGAAACTGTTGCACTGACATAATCTCTAAATATCAAACTTTAATTAAATTAAATTAACATACCCATTTAAACCATCCTTTAACTAAACAGCAGCTTAATTTTATCAATAAACAGTGTCTACCTTGAGCACGGCGAGCTTTTAAGAACTGTAATTTTGAAAAATTAGACAGGAAATTTAAGGGGCTTGAGGACAGTGAGGTTATGTTAGAAAATGAGGAATGATTTTGAAAGGGAGGTAAGAATGAGCACTTTGAAGACTGTAATCAATGGCACTCAATTTTAGAGAGAGAACTTTTGAGCTCGTGTTAGGTTTTGCTGTTTACACTTTCAACGATAATTGTTAACACGATGTTCCTTGTAGCACTCAAAGTACAAGGCAAAACACAGTGAGAGTGTTTGTTTTAAATACATAACTTGATATAATTTCCTTATGTTTGAGTCTACAAAATTCAGTTAAGAAAAAAATTTCCCAATCTTCTCTTTAATTTCCCATTACTCTTTCCCTTCTTTATTCCAACCCCCTAATTTGCATTTTTTCCTTTATTTTAAGTAGCAGATTGACAAGAAAACATAGGGTGGGTTCTGGGGATAAAATTCTGCTTTTAAGGATGTTTTGATCATGACCTTAAATAAATTTGACTGAATCATATGAATATAAAAGCTGTGCTCAAATATGAATGCTATCATATATTAGTTAAATATTGATCTGGCTGGACTTTGTCTCTTCATACTTACAGTTCATACTTTATACAAAAGCTGTAAGTACATGAATGGACTTGTGGCTATTTGTTTTCATCTCTTTCATAATAATGCATATTATCAAATGAATTTCCAACAGCATACGTTAAAGTGGCTTTTTTAATGTTTGCTTACTTTTAATCAAAAGCATTTTTAAATGAGTCAATTAATAAGCACTGTATTTCAGAAAATGGGTTGACCATATTATACTACAATTGTTTACCAATCTATCTGCTCCATTAGGCTGATTTCTTGGAGTCAGGATTGAAATCTTTTTCATCTGTCAATTCCCAACATCTAGCCCAATAAACCAATTCCTGAAACAAGCTAAGCTTTCGGTAAATGTTTGTTGTATAAGTGAGTCAACAATTCAGAAATTAAAACAAGGTTACAACCGAATGCTAAGTAATGTCCTGCAGGTAGAAGTTAAAATCTTAAGTGATCCAAGCCCTAACCTACTGTTTATAGAGTTTGCATTCAGGAGAGATCCTTGCAAATGCATAAAACACTCCATTTCAATGTTACTCTGATGATTTAAAATCAGAAAATGCGATTCTTCAATTTACACGTATTAAAGCCAGGCAGCAGGAAGCACACGTAGCAGTTTGAAGCGATGTACCGGAAACCATTAAATTGTAGGAAGCAATATTAATGGAAGAAGCGCGTGCTCAGAAAGAACGCAGTGTGCCCTTCAAAAAGCCATCAGGAGATGGACCCCGGAGCATGGCCTGGTGCGTCGGTTCTCTCTCCTGGTTCTTGAGTGTCACCAGGAGCAACACAACCCAGCACGCAATTCAACAAGGGCAGCATGCTCAGGTGAGTCATATACCCGCTGAGAAAAATCAAGCCAATGGGCTTGCGGATATTAAGAAAATGAAGTCAAAAGCAAGTCGAGAGTTTGTATTTTACACAACTAGAGACTTACATGAAATCTGAGCTGCTTTTTCCTAGTCCCCATTCTTCGTCCTGCAGAGTAGCAGAGTCCTCTCTCGCTGTCAGGAAACGAATGCCCTGCTCCCAATGTCCCAGTGCCTTTCCATTCAGAGAGCTAACCCAAGAACTAGTCACGTGGACTGTGGTTCGTAGACACAATGCTCTATGTGTTCACAGACTTGAGTGGCGTCCTTTGGGATATGCAGCATTCACGAAAGTGACGTAAAATGCACTGGTGTTATATTAGCCTCCCCTGATTCAATGCCGGGGCTCTCGGGCGGTGGGTGATACACGCGGCCACCCTCAAGCGCAGGGCGGCGTTCTTGGTCCTGAGGCTTGTAAGATGAGTTGGGTAGTGATAAAGAATCAGGCTTGAAAGGGAATGAATATTTTTTCCAATAAGTTAGTTACTCCCCAGAATTCATATAGCTGAACCAGAAAAGACCGTTTGAGACCACCTTCTGCTTCTAAACAGGATTAAATCCACTACATTTCCAATTCGAGGGGTAATCCTGCTTTTCGTGTCGTCAAAAGGAGATTTGAGTGTGTTCCTGGGTAACTTGTGCTTGGGTTCTGACAACATTTAAAATCAAATTTTTCTTTGGAGAGCTGCCCTAAATCCCTCTTCACCCAGTAGGGATTCATTTCCTCTGGGTGCTCCTCAGGGGGACAAGCTTATCAAGCTCTGGCACACAGTCTTTCGGACACTTGCTTAATACTTCTGGGGTCTGGAGAAAGCCGGACAGGGCAGGGATCAGCACTACGCTCAGTGGGTTTCCATGAACATCCCTGCTTGGAGGGTGGTCCTCAAAGCAACTCTTGATTCTGAAGGCCCTCCCATTAACGACATGCCCTGAGTGAGCACGGGATTTCTTGGAATCATCCCAATGGTGTGGCGACTGGCTTCCTTGGCAGGGGAATTCTTGCTTGGTGGGATTTTCTTGCTCAGTGAAGGAATTTTAAAATGCTTGTTCCATGATCCTGCCCACTAAATGCGGACAGCACACACAGAGCACAGGCACTGTGGCAAGCAGAAGTTCCCAGTCCATTCCCATACTTCCTAAGACAACTTAACTAAAACAAAATCCATTGTTCTCTCATGGATTCTGACTCTTCCAAACTCTGTGTAGACTTTCCACAGCTAGGAATCTTTACAAGAGCAGATCATCTCAAAGAGCAGCTGGTGAACTTGAACCCCAGACTTTGCAGTTAGCAGCCCAACACTTACAAAGTAGGGTTACCAGGGCTCCTGAGGTCCCATGGTGAAGTGACACTGACCTGTTTGAGACCCATTGGGCCCATACTTGTGTACGAGTCAATTGTGCCAGAGCAAATGCTTTGTCAAAGAATGGAAGGGAAGTCAGTGTTTTTCTTTAGAATGTTCCAAGTACATACTGAATTTGCACTTTTTTCTCTGTACAATGTAGGTTTGTTTCAAGCCATAGAGAATAAAAATTTACAAGATAGAAAAAATGGTATAAAATTGATTTAGGTAATGATTGTACAACTTGTCTTAATATCATTGAACTAATGAATGGTATGATATGTGAATTATAAGCCAATAAAACTGTTAAAAATGATTAATGACACTCACTTTCTAATTACATCTTATCTGACAGATTTCCTGTTTTCCTTTTTGCATGTGCTATTTGATATTGAATAGAAATATATTTAAATAGGAAACAATACTCTAATCATATAATTAAGAAATCGAGGACCCTAGAGATTAATTAAATATGGTCAGTCACCCAGAAAGAACTGGCAGAGTTCAGCTCTAGATCAACTGTTTTCTAGCCACCAAAACCCTTGTTATTTGCAGTATACCAGTCTCTGACAGATGTCATACTAACTGATACTTGGGTCCCAGTACAGGAAAGAGCTTTGGGTAGAAGGTAGCGGTGCACAGCTTGCCATAGATGCAGCCGTGACGCAGAAGGAGATCACTGAGACACTGGACAGTGAGAAGGGAGAAGGTGGCCATGGATAGAGATGCCACAGCAGAGTACAGAGTGACGTCACCCTGAAAGGACAGCGAAGATTCTCGTGAGCATATTCCATATAACATCTCAAGGTAATAACTAAAGAAATGTTACAACTCTTCATGAGACCATCTAAGTAACAGCAATAGCATCTTACTGTGATGCACAGTCTAAAAGCACACTCTGTATTTCTTGAGTTAAGAGAGATCATTTGGTTTCTTGCAGAAAAGTAATACGATAAAACCTGGGAAAGCTGGAATCAGTGTGAGGAGGAATTTGATCAGAAAAGAAAAACTGTGGTATTTTTCACTATATCGAGAGAGCAATAGAAAAGCAGTGACCATACTATGTCAAAGGTAGAACATTTGTGAGTCCCAGAAAAAGAAGAAAGTCCAGTTGCGCTCCAGGTCTCACGTTTCTCTGTATCTTAGTTCTAACATGTAGATAGGAACTGTGTAAACTGAAAATGCAAGTCTTATTTCCCACTGGGTCTCCCAGGAACGATTTTGTTCCAAAAAACCAAATATTGGATTCAAAGTATACCAGAAACTGTCCAGTGTCTCAGATCTGTGCATAAAGAATTAATCTCTTGGTAAAACTTGCGTTTTTAAACTTTCTTTACTGACAGACTCTCAAAAAGGACTTTCACTTCCCCTCATTAATTAACATAAAATGCAGAAAAATTAAAACCAGCTGAGATTTTTTAAATGTCTAACTGTTTTAATTAATTGTGTCATTAATACTCTTTTAAATCACTTTAAATCTTAGTTGCAGTCACATATCATTCCATTCATTAGTTCACTCACATTAAGAAGAGTTTAGACAATCATTACTTAAATCAGTTTATACCATTTTTTTCTTTCTTGTAGATTTTTACTCTTTATGGCATGAAACAGACCTACAATGTACAGAGTAAAAATGCAAATTCGGTATGTACCTATAGGAACATGCACTTATAAGAACAATAATATATACATTATTAGAAGAATATTAGTAAATTGACAGACTGTAACTTTCAATTTGCTTAGGAGTGGTAGCCATTCTTGATCAAGTTGACTAGAAAATTATTCAAGAGAAAAGAAAAAAAGATGAATTTGGCTGTCAAGAACTTAAATTGGAGTTCTGATTCCTACAAGGACAGCCGTTAAAGCTTGTCACCACGGTCAGAAACGGTTACTAGGGCATGGTCTGCCATGGTCTCTGTAAGGGAAATGCCAATGAGGAGGACCTGCCTGGAAACTGCAGAGGACGTGAGGGTGGGAAGAGTTAACAGAACCAGGATTAGGCAGAGGATGAATTAATAAGAGGATAAGTCAGAGAGTATCGACGCTGGTGTTTCAATTCATACATACATTTACACGCTTATTCCAAACAAAACAAGGGTAAGAATGCTTTCAGAAAACAAGATCCCATCAAAATAGTGGCTTCCCAGGGGCTCTGCTGGACCGGTTCAATTCAAGTTCAAGAGGTCAGGTTAGAAGGTCATGACAAGTGTTGATTTGGAATTCTGAAATGCCAATCTTGATAGATTTTCTCAGAGGCTGTAAGCATTTATTAGAAAAGTTTATGTATACTCAAAGGTGCATTCGTGAGAAAAACCTTTCCAAAATGTGGTACCAAGGAAGCTTCCTATCACAATAGACCTGTTCATCCTTTATAAGACTTTGTTGGGAAACCTGCCCGATACACACTAGAGCCCAGATCTTGCCTCTTCAGATTTCTTTGTGTTCCTCGAGCAAAAAGAACATTTAAAAGGAACAATTTTGAGTCTCTGGAGTATGCCAACACTTCTCTTTCGATGTAGTGTGCATTGAGGAGGGCAGAGCTCTTCAGGGAGGCGTTTCAGAGGCGGAAACACCCCCGTCTGAAAACACCCGTCTGAAGTGTACAGACGCAGACGGAGGACAGGTGGATAAACAATAGTTGTCCATTCTGATATGTTGTTTCATAAAGGTTTCTTTTTTTTTTAATGTGCCCCAGGCATGAAACAGCTCTGGCTACGATCTAGGCATCAAGCTAGGATGAACAAAGGGCTGCCAGTCTGCTCTGCCCCTGACTGATATAAGAGCACCACCACCAATCAGGTGTCTCTTTGCCCATAGCCAGGGGTTCATAAAGGTTTCATTGAGTTCCTAACAATATTGTTGCAACTCCTCCTCCTCCTCCGGAAATGCAGGCCTGACTTAGAAGGACAGAGGAAAAGGGCCTGGGTGTCTTCAGGGGGTGGGGGGCCACTAGCGAGCTGCGAAAGCCGTGTAAGGGCTTTTGAAATACTGAGTAGAAACGAGATACCACTTCAGACTCCTGCCCAGACACCTCGGGTTCCTAATGCTGTTTTAATGAACTTAGCATTGATTCTCTGAGATGAAATCGGCCGGCATGAACGGTTGCATGGATAATGAACTGTTTCCTCGGCTCCTCGTATGCGTTCCGTGTTACACATATTCTGGGTCCTCTGGTTATGCTTCTCTGCTGGCCTTCTCAGAAATCCACATCAAGCCCCGTGCTCACGAGGACGCGCACTTTTTCACACGGGTCTACTGCTCGGCAAACCGTGTGTTCCTCTTTGGTGACAAAGAGTCCGCACTGACTAAAGCAAATACAATAGCCATTCAAACAGACCTTCCTGACGACCTCTTCGCAGAAAACAAATCAAACCAACGACAAACCTTTTAGGACCCTTAAGAGTTAATCTTATTGATTTTTAATCAATGCTTAAAGTTTAAAGAAGTCTAATGCTTAAACTTAATGACTTAATGCTTATGAGAAATAAGGGCTTCTGTCAAGGAGCTCATAGAAGGAGCCGAGTTCAGAACCTTGAAACTCTAGTCCTCCTCTCAGAGAGCTGGTTTCCCAGAGTCATATGCCAGATGCTCTTTGGGGGCTGGCCCAAGCCAACAAAAGTAGCCTCCACAGAGTGTAGTGGTTACAGTACTTGGCTGCTCACTGAAAAACCCGTGGTTTAAACCCACCAGTTGTTCAGTGGGAGAAAGACATGGTAGTCTGATACATAAAGGTGGACAGCCCTGCAAGCCCACAGGGGCAGTTCTACTTTGTCCTCTAGGGTCACAAGGAATCAGAATCAACAAGATGACTGTGAATTTGTTTTTCTTGGTTTAAGTTCAATCGAGTGCTTCCATATTAAAAATGTATGCCTCATGTTACTCCAGAAATACGAAACATTGGCTCCTAAAAAGCATAAACATCAAACTGTATTTTACTCATTATCACAGATACATTTTAGTCCATGAACTGAACCTTGTATTTTGAAGCATATTAATTAACCATTGGAACCCTTGTAGGCAAAGATAAAATAGAAGAATGATGAGTGACCTTCAGGCTTGCTGTAGATACAGTTGAGAATCACAGGCTGTGAACCTTCAAGTTGACAATTAACTTGGAATGGCTGTACCTCAAACACAAAACGAAGGCAACGTGGGGTTACAGTAGACTTCTGCTTCAGGTGGGAAGCAGATGCTTCAGACGACTGCGCACACCCAGCTGTAGGACCAGAATGAAAACCTTTCTGGAAGGACTGATTTTCAAGGTTTCGTGGAAGTTGCCGTGATGGAACGTCTGTAAAGGTGGCTGGTGGCATAAGGATTACCCATCGGGCTGCTATCCACAAGGTCGGCTGTGTAAAAGGCACTCCGCTGAAGAGACGTGAGGCTTTCGACTCTCAGGGAAGACGGAAGGTCTTGGAAAGCCACAAGTGCAGTTCTGCCTTGGCTGGTAGGATTACGATGAATAACAATCAACTTAGGAGCAGTGAGATTGAGTTTGATAAGTCTATAAGTAATATATTTGATAGTGAAAAGTGAAATGTAAATGACCTGGTGTCTTCTGATTCATATTCCCTGGTGCTATGAAAAGAGGAAAATGGAAATAGGAGGAAGAGGATGAAAATAAAGCTGAGAAGTATGACTATTCAACTTTGTGGTTCTGGATGAAGGCAACTAGTTTGTTGTTATTGTTCCTTAAACTTTAAATATGCAGCTATGATATCAGTATAAATAATATTCACTGTCTACAAGTCAGATACTTGCAAGATTATTGAGAAATTCTACCCTGAGTAAACAAAGCAATATCAGAATACTGACAAATTTTGCATATGAATGTAGGCAGATAATTTTACAGTACCGACTGAAGCCATTGTGGCAATAGTAAGTTTTCATCATTCTGAAGAGCAAATGGCAGCCATCTTATCATAATTTACGTCCGCGTGCGTTTACGTGCTACATTTCTCTGGGCCACATGTAGCAGCGTAGTGTTAGTAGATCTGCAAGACAGGTGTCCCATCAGAGCTTTGCTCTGATCTAGCAGGTTTTCAGAAATTGAAGAGAGAAAGCAAGCTTTTTTCCTAGTGCGGCACCTTACGTCACTTATTTCCGACTGTCTTCACCCCAAGACCCATTCTCCTTGTTCATGAGCATAATTGGCTGCAGCGGGGTGGCTCTCCTTGTGCATTTTGTCATCCTCCACTCTCCCTCAGGTTCGTTCCTTTCTTCCTGTTCAGACTGACCTTATCTAGTTAGGTTCACCTTTGGTGACAAACCTTATTTTCAAAACATGTTATCACTTTGGGGCCTCTGCACTCCCTCACATTTGTCATTGTCTTTTGTACAAGGGTCTCAGGGGAATGAAATCCTCGATGTGGTATTTTAGCAGGAGCCCAAGAACAGGAGTGTAGTTTTTGGTTTGTCTCTAGTTGTTCTGCTGAAGCAGCCAAACAAAATCCGGGATGGTTCTCTTTGATGGGAAAGCCCTGGCCTCACACATAGTATGTGCTCAGCAGAGGTTTTCTGTTTCAAGTGGTGGCTGAGGCAGGTCACAAGAAGGACAGATTGAGGAGAAGGGGGTGGCAGGGTTCTGGAGGCAAGCAGGCATGATCATGTTCTAGATTCCAAATCCTCTGCCTTCCGCAGGCACAGATGATGCCCTGCTTCCCAACGATTGGCCTTTCCTTTCAACATTCTTCCATCAAAAGGAAACTGATTGGTGCCTGCTTTTTGGTAAATAGCATAGTTTTTTTACCCAGTAAATCCTTATGTGATTATTTTCCCTACCCAACTTGTCAAGGATATTTGGGCTTATATATTTAGAATAATTCTAGAACTTCCAGGGTGTACTGAAAACAAAATGCAATTCTCCAATGAACGTAAAGCCATGAGAAGCTAACAGCAGAGAGAGATCTCCATAAATGCCGGGGGAAACATGATGCGATGGGAGTGTGCACTGTGGGATGTCATTGTCAGGCGCCAAGAAGTCGGTTCCGACCTATAATGACCCCATGCACCACAAAAGGAAACACCGCTATCTTCACAATTGTTCCAAGGCTTGACCACAGCCCTGAAATGGAATATTACACTGCCAAGAAAAGGAATGCAGTGCTGATACATGGTATAACATATTCGGATTGAAAAAAGTTAACGACAAAAGGATAAATAAGTTTAAGACCCCACTTATGAGGACTAGCTACAAGAAGTGAGGGTATATAGCCCCAAATTTATTCATGGCTGCCTGGGGCAGGTGGGAAGGATGAATCAAACCATGGGGAATCCTGATCTTCTGTTATTAAAGGTATAATTTGAGAACCAATACAAGTGGTGGCTGAAGAACATGGTGCACATAACTAATGTCACTGAACATTATCTGTGAAGGCTGTTGAACTTTCACATATTTCACAAGACATAAGAGGGACTTCAGATAGTTCACAGAAAAATCAAATGAAAATAATTCCATGAACTTTTTGAAGGCCCTTTGTATATTTTCTATATTTCAATACAACTGAAATTTGGAACGGGTCTCTTAAAACTCCTTTTCCTTCATTTGATCTGTATGAGATTTAATTGGATATCTCCCTGGTTTGTATTGATGGCTGACTAAATGTCTCCATCCACACCTCTGTCTTCTCTCTCAAAACTCAAAAAAAGTTCTGAGACTCTCCCATCCCAACGTTCCTAAAGTCACATATAAAGGTGCCCCACGCCCCATAACACCTCTAACACCAGGGCTACCTTCCTTCCAGTCAAGTCTTCATTTTAACACTGGCAAGAATGTTTCTATTGTGTTGCATGTCCCTGTATTCCTCAGATACAACCAAATATTATATTTACAGGTGTTTTCTTCACAGGCTTCTCTCCATCCCATTAAACTGTTATCTTCCCAAAGGAGGAGAAGGAAGAAACGGAAGGAAGTAGGAAAAACAGTATAGCTGTAAATACAGCTGAAGGCCCCGGTATTGATGTCTCTCTGTTCATCACAACGTGATCTGAGGCTATTGGATGTTCTGAGCCTCAGCTGGACGTGGTTGAACTGAGAACACATATCTGAGGAAGAAACAATTTAGCTGTTTTCAAATTGTAGTCTATGGAGGGCTGTAGTAAAGAAGATAGATTAATTTTATTCTGTAGGACTCCAGAATTCAGAAGACACCGGAAGTGCTCCTTTTCTCAGAAAAAGGAATCCCTTACCAATATATCAGAGGTAGCCAGGTCTGCAGTATGTCTCTGGAGGAGGTATTAAATTCTGAGCCACTAGCAGGATTCAAGCGAGAGCATCATGAACTATTTTATTGCTGGTTTTAGGGGGAACATATCTATCATGCTGGGAGGCCAGTGGCTGCTGAAGCAATTGTGACTCCTGGGGACATCATGAGGATCCCAGTAGAACTGTGCTCATGGGGTTTTCCATGGCTGATTTTTCACAAGTAGATCACCCCGGCTTTCTTCTGAGGTGAATTGAACCTCCAACCTTTTGGTCAGCAGCTGGCCATGCTAATCATTTGCATTGCCAAATTGGGATAAATGAATGATTTTAGAGGCCGGTCCCTGGAGAAGGACATCATTTTTGGTAAAACAGAAGGGCACCCAAGAAGAGGAAGGTCCTCAAGGAGATGGATGGACAGTGGCTGCAAGGACAGGCTCAAGCAGGTGAGGCTGGTGCAGGGCTACGTGGTGCCTTGTGCTGTTTGGCATAGGTCACTATGGATCGGAACCCTATCCGACATCTCCCTTCACCCACTTTTCTGTTGTCTGTCCCCCAGGGAAGACATCACATGTAGATCCTTGTAACCGATTCCCCCTTTCCAACCCACTCTCCCTCTACCCTCCCAGTATGACCACTCACACCACTGGTCCTGAAGGGATAATCAGCCTGGGATTCCCTGTGTTTCCAGTTCGTATCTGTACCAGTGTACATCCTCCTGTCTAGCCAGACTTGCAAGGTAGATTTCAGATCATGATAGTGGGGGAAGGGGGAGACGAAGCATTTAGGAACTAGAGGAAACTTGTATTTTTCATCGTTGCTACATCACACCTTGACTGGCTCGTCTCCTCCCCTAGACACCTCTGCAAGGGGATGTCCAGTGGCCTACAAATGGGCTTTGGATCGCCACTCTGCACTCCCCACCTCATTCACTATGGTAAGACTTTTTTTGTTCTGATGATGCCTTATACCTGATCCCTTTGACATCTCATGATCACACAGGCTGGTGTGTTCTTCCATGTGGGCTTTGTTGCTTCTGAGCTAGATGGCTGCTTGTTTACCTTCAAACCTTTAAGACCCTAGACACTATACCTTTTGATAGCCGGGCATCATCAGCTTTCTTCGCCACATTTGCTTATGCACCCATTTGTCTTCAGCGATCATATCATGGAGGTGTGCACCCAATGATAGGATTTTTTTGTTCTTTGATGCCTGATAACGGATCCCTTCAGCACCTCGTGATCACACATGCATTTGAGGCCATTTAAAACTGCAGCTGTGGTCAGGCTCACTTTAGTCCACAAAGTGATATCTTTGCTTTTTGACATTTTAAAGAGGTCTTATCCAGAATTTTTTCTCTGTGCAAAACATCCTTTTATTTCTTGCTTGCTTCTTCTACGGGTGCTGATTCTGACTCAAGAATAATGCAGCCCTTGCTGACTTTGATCTTAACTCTAGTTACCTGATGTTGTCTACTGGTCTGGTTGGAAGAACTTTTGCAAAACTCACTGCCTTCCAGAGGAAAGGCTGGATGGAGTCTTTCATCTTTTTCAGTAAAGGCTTCCAACCCTCCTTACTTTCAGTTAGCACAGCAGGGTCATTTGCATATCAGGTTGTTAAGGAGCCTTCCTCTCATCCTGCTGCCTCAGTCTTCACATAGTTTGACTTCTCAGACTATTTGCTCACCTCTTGCTCACATTGAATATGTGTGGTGAAGGATGTGGCCCTGACCCATGCAGTTCCTTATTTCAAACTGTGCCGCCTCCCCCTTGTCCTCCTGGGTCTATTCAAATCCCCAGGAGTGAACGCAACTCGCAACTCGGTGAATTTTGGAATCACCACTATTCACAATAGAGTCAATGTTGTCACAGAGAAGCACATTCTGCTGCAAAATACACGTGTGACATGTCAGAGGATTTGCAACTTCCTATTGAAAATATTAATTCCTAACAATTACAAACACTAGACATGATTTTTAAAATGCAGACCATGGAACGAACAGGAGAAATAATATCCAGTCTGGTGGAAACTGGAACCAGAGCGAAATGATTTCCTAGTATATTGACCAATGAATTGAAAAAGTTAATATGCAACTTAATTGAAAAGTTTACTATTGCGACTCTGGTGACAGCTGTGAAAACTATTGTTAGTGTTTACAGTACAAAAATGGATTCATTGTCACCTCGTAAGGCTGAGTAGGGCAAACCAATGAAAGCAATGTGTCCATAGCATTTAGCACATTAAAGAACAAATGTCTTGGAAAAATCTCATATTTATTCAACTTCTAGTGATTGATTTATATCCAGTTTCATTTTATGAGGTTTGGAGGCAGCTATAATAATGGCCTAATGTGATGCTATAATGAGCTATCACCTACTTCTTAGCCTCTGGCTACAAGGTCAAGGTGTCATTTAGAAATACCTTCCCCATCTCATTTAGCCTCTGGCTGAGGCTGCCTTTCTCGAATCATTAAGAAAAAGGAAGAGATCAACAAAGTGTGTTTTCCTACCAAAAAATAGGTTCACGTTACCATTAAAAATGATACATGTGCTAACTCGAGAGACAAGGGGACACAGGTGCTAGAAAAATGTCTGAAATATATTGCAAGGAGTTTAAAAGGGGAAAAAATCATCTTAGGAGAAAGGCCTATAAATTCTTGACCTTTTATTTTTCCTGAAAGGATCATTTAAATTCACTTTATCCTTGTGGTTCACAGAAGTGTAAGAATGCGCACGAAGAACGTGAATACTTTTATCAGCGAGACGTGGAAAGAAACACGAAGCAGAAGCACAGGCTCCTTTGAAGTGAGGTGAAGCAACATTTCATCTACTCAACATGCCTTTTTCTAAGAAACAGGGTGAATAGGAGCAAATCCTAAGACAAGATTTACAAGATCTCCTGCTTCACAATTTTTAGAATTTTCAGATATAATTGAGAGCTGTGTCTCCGAGAGATAAAATACAAAGGAAGAAATAATGATGTCAATAGTCCATTGTGATGGCTGCCTGTTCCTGTAATCTGCTTTGTGTTTGCGAAGAGCTGCTCAGGAGAAGAGTCTAAGAATTTAAAAATTACTGCTCGGTGTTCTCTTTACACAGAAGTAGAGAGATCAACATTTTTTTTGACACTATCAGACTGAGATTTCCATCTGGAAATGGTTTTGAAGTTAAGCCAGTTTTCTCCAGCTTTGCACTTGCAACCGTGCAAATATATAACAATGGCAATGACTTGTCATGGAATCAAGGCATGAAGCTAATCTATGGTATTAAACTGTGAGGCATCTTAAATAAGTGTATATGTTATTAAGTTTTAAGAAAGCTTTAAAAACTCTATCCTCGAACAGCAGTAGGCCACTGTAGTCAATAAGAGCCAAAGTATAAACTAATTCCCACCACATACTCTGAAAATCCTGTGAGGTTATCAAAATAGAACATGTTACTCTTTGAAAACAAGATTTTCTTAAAAGGTCAGCTAATATATAAAGTATTCCAAATACCATAAACTGAAATTATTATAACTCTGATCATTAATTTTAAAACAGTTTAAATCCACATGCAATTTAAATAAAGCAAATGTACCAAATTTGATGCATTTTGTCTTCTGTGAACCTCACAATTTAAATTATAGCCAATATTGCTGTTACCTGAGACATGGCAAGCTACTATAAAGTTTTCTTTCCCATATTCAGCATGCAATCCCGGGCAATCTCGGCTTTATCATCACTATCGATTAGATCTGCCTGCTCTAAGACTTCACACAGAGCGGAGCGGCAGTGGGGTAAGGGGTTAGTGCAAGGTGAGCACCGGGGCTCCATGGGAGGAAGATGAGGCTCTCTCTCCAGGAAGAGTCACAATGTCAGCAATGCCCAAGGGCAGTTCTACCTTGTGTTACAGGTAGCTCTGCCTTGGAATGTGACTCCAGGGTGGGGAGACTGGTTTGGTTTGGGTTAAGATTTTACATAAATGGAGTCATACACTGTGCACTCTTGGCTTCTTTGCTCAATTTGTATTAAAAATTAAATATCAGTAATAAGAGTTAGCAAAGTCTTTTAAGAGTTATAAACTAAAGGCAAATGAAAACCACCGGTAGGCAGATTCTTCCTGGTTTGCTTGTGGGAGGAGGGGCATAAAGCTTTGGGAAGCATTCTCAGGCTGCCAATGAGAACCTCCACAGCGACAGGGCGTCAGTTAAAATGGACACCAGTAAACTTGGACTAGTGACCTGGAAAGAAACATTCTGTTCATGCCATAAACTTGCTTCCCAGTTCATTTTCTTAAGACTTTAGGATTCAATTAGGGCTGCGTTCTGATCAGACAGTAATGAGGTGAATAATCTTTCATATTTACATACAAATATTTTGTATAATGGCAAATCTAGCTTTCAAAAGCTCTGAGAAACCAAATGTAGTCAAGTAGCATGTTTTGTCCCACTGATTAATCTTTTGTGATCAAATAATCCTGGAACCACCAAAAAAAATGCATGACCTCATCAGTGAGTTAAGGAGCACATGTATGAAGCGTGTGCCTGCATTGTCTAAACAATTAGCCACTACAAAATGATTATGCTAACGAGTCTAGAGTGGAGTGGATAAGATTGATGAAGCCTTTGCTTACAATTTAAAAGCTTCCCCATCAACAGTCGCTTTCGTTGATTTAAAATAAAGAATCTTTGCCATTTTTACATTAATAATCTGAAAGTGGAAGCATCTGGATAGTTTCCAAAACTAATGCTCAGAGTCTCAAAAGAAATCAATATGTGGTGAACAAGATGTACAGTGGGCATTTGAAAGGAGGACACACCGCGCTCACAGGGGTGGCAGCGTGCTCTGTTTAAAAAGGCACCGAAAGAATCTAGAGCGGTGGATACTCCTCCCTTCTTTGCTGTTAACTGGCTACGGAAAGTTGGTAAGGACTTTAACTTCTTTCAACCTCAGTTCCTTACCTGGAAAGTATGGAGAATTATATCTATATCAAAGTGTTGTGTGTAAAGCACATAATAGAGGATTGAGACTAACGCTCCACTAATCAGTATTGCCAGTATTAGTACTAGTAAGAGGGGTGGCTGGGCCACCTCTCTTCTCCCTAGTCCCTTTGAACAAGAATATGCCTTAGAGCTGGTATTTATAGCCTTGATTGCGCTCGTGTCAAAAATTGCTACGGTCAAACCTGTAATCCAATAATGCGTCTTTGCATCATGGGTCACTCAGAGTAAGGAAATTTCAACGCTGAAGGAGAGCAACTATAATTCTTGTTTATTCTCTGTTGGCATCACAAGAAACAATTTTCTTCCTATCCATATATGGCCAACTCCCTAATATTTGCTTCTCTACAAATATAAACTTTCAGGACTTGGGTAGAAATACATGGAAAATTTTAGCCCCCTTTTAGGCACATGAGATCTACCCCAACTTTTGGTGTATTAGTCTACAGCAGTGTTCATCCAATCACCAAACAGGTTGATCTAGTTGTTACTGGGTGCCATTGAATTGGTTCCAACCCATAGCAACCCTCTGCACAACAGAATGAAACACTGCAGGGCTCTGCATCCGCCTCACAATTGTTCCTGTGCCTGGGCCCGAGGTTGCAGCCCTGCATCAATGCACCTTGTTGAGGACTTGCCCCTCTCTCTCACTGCCCCTCTACTTTACCCAGCATGATGCACTTCTCCAAGAGCTGGTCTCTTCTGACAACAGGTCCAAAGTACATGAGACAAAGTCTTGTCACATTTGCCTCTAAGAAGCACTCTGGCCCACCCTTAATATAATTGATCTTATTTACCGTTAAAGATAATTCTGCAGTTTCTAGCTCAAGCCATTTCCACTCATCAACCAATACTCTCTATCCTTCAGGAAGATGAGTGCACCGCATCGACTGCGAGCTCCCTGGCAAAATTGACTTCTTGGTATTGGTTTTACCTTGGGTATCCCTAGAAAGAGGTACTGCTGCCATAATTCTGCTGGGTAGGGACAAAGTGGTTATACTTCCAAGAGCAATGGTCATTGCAGAGGAACTCTCAGGCACAGTGGAAAGTACTCGAGCTTCAAACGTCTAGTAGCTGGGAGATTATTGGTACATTCCTAGAATCTCTGTTTTTCATGCTCTAAATACAAATGTTTTTCTGGGGTTTCATAAAATGTAATCAATATCACAAACTCAAAGTGACTAGCGTAAGCTTATTTTCCCTCTGCTCTCACACACCCAGGCTCTTCCACTAATAATAAATAATTCATGGTCACACATTGGGCTGTGACTCGCATGGTAAGCAGTTCAAAACCACCAGTAGCTCCTCTGGAGAAAGACTGGGCTTTCTACTCTAGTAAACACTTACAGTCTGGGAAAACAGGGAACCGCTAGGAGTCAGCATGGACTCAAGGGCAGCAAGTTAGTTTTCGTTAGAAACCTTTTGAAGTCTTTTAAAGAAAACTGGTGTTTTAAGCACAGTGTGGTCAGCTCCATGATAGCATCCTCCATGTGAAGCAGTCAAGCAGTTGTGGGGACAATAGAAAAGAGTACCATCTCCTTAATCTGCTCACAGGCTTGGTACAATTGAGGGAGGCTTTATTTGGAGCATTGCCGATTTTAGTGTAGGTTGACAGTGTGCAAAAGTTGCTCTGTTCTGCTGGGTCTGGATCAGGCATCTGGGTTGCTGACTTCCTCTTGTTATATTGCCTGCCGGTCCCAGGAAAACCTTCAGCACACTTCTGACATTGGATTCATTCAGGTCTCCATTCACCAGCCTGTCATCTTCCTGCTTCCTGTCCATCGGCCCCTGAAGCGACACGAGTCAGGAGAAGCCTGTAGCTTTGATGTGTACCGTAGAACTGAACCAGACTAAATTTAGCAACTTCCACAACTGTCTGAGCCATTTCTGGATATCCCTCTTCCTATGTACATACACACACCAGCATCACTGATTTTGCTACTCCAGAGAACCCAGTCTGACAGACTATAATTTTATGATCCACATAATCGAATGCCTTTACATAGTCAACAAAACACCAGTAAACATCTCTTTTGCATTCTCTCCTTTCAGTCAACATCCATCTTTACATGAGCAATGACATCCCTTGTTTCTTGTCCTCTCCTGAATACAGCTTGTTTGAATTTTTGGCCATGCCCTGTTGGAAGATGACTGCAACCCTTTAAAAATTATCTTCCATTTTACTTTACTTACATGTTATATTAACATTATTTGATGATTTGCATATTCTGTTGCATCTCTTTTCTTGGCAATGGGCAAACATAGGGATCTCTTCCTGTTTGCCAGACAGCATCTCCCACATTTCTTAGAACTGATGAGAGAGCCCCACCCGTAAATATGTTTCATGCGTCATCTCCTATTACAAGGAAGGTTGTGGCAAATAAGTTTAGTAGTAAGAAACAGGAATATGTAAAGCTACTGGCTTATATCTGCTGCTCTCCTGCTGCTCCCTAGGATGATACTGGGGACAAAATTTCCAGCATCTTCTCGGCCTAGTTTATATAATACTCCTCTGTATTTTTAGTGTATGTTGAATGTTATTTCTTTTCCTTTTCCAGAACCACATAATCATTAAGTTTTTCAAGTTAATTCTCTAAGCAAGAGGGCTTAAACACGAAGTTAAGTTCAGCTGAATTAATGCTGTTCATCTTACCTCCTTTAGAATAAATGTAACCTAAGCCTCCTCCTACAGATGCGTTTAATGTTCTTGGCTGCACTATAAATAAGGAGCAAATTAATCCTAACTTTCAATTTCTTTATTTACCTAGCATTATATATTTGCGTTAATCAGTATGTAAGCGCTACATTTTTTTTTCTTCATTCCCAGGAAAAGGACAATATGTAGGGTCCCACGGGTAAAACATCATGGACTTCCCATCACTTAACCCAGAGCTTTCTTGTTATCATGGACAATTGAGCAAAAAGTAAAACTTTTATCTTTCAATTGTCTTTTATTGTCCACATCAGTGAAAACAGTAAAGTTTACAGGTTCTTATTTTCTGATAAATAATCAGACTAGTTAATAGGATTTTAAAATAAGAAGAGTACTTTTAAAGGTAATGAACTATTTTTGATGGGCCATTCCTGTTAAACAGTACGTTTACTGCTTCGGTTCTACCGCTTAGTTCACTGCATAGTTTCTGGGCTCTTATAAGAACACAAGTGGCCATGCAAGGCACAACAAAAGTCTATATTTGCCTGGAACAACAAAGGAAGGGGAGTCAGGAAGAGCAGGAGGATATGAAATATGTGATTGCTTCCATGAATACCCCTCCTGTTTCAGAAGACCAGGAGGACTAGATGATGCTTATCACTATAGAACATCTTGATCAAAGACTATGTCTAAGAAGCCTGATCAAAAGGAGAAAGAGCAGAGCAGAATATAAATTCAGGGATTCTAGACGTTGTTGGCAGATAATGATTGGATGAACTTCCCTAACTACTGTACTGAGATTATTTTTGAGCACAAAAACATCCCCTGAAGTCTTCTGAAAACCAAATAGTAGTTTAGCTGAACTAGTCAAAGAGGTTTGCCTTTAAGAATTACACTCCTTTAAGAACTATGCACATAGGATCAACTTGACTCCTCAACTTGAAAGGTTACACTGTGCCTTAGGGGGGCAGTGAACTTATATTCATAAGGAAGGAACAACTCAGAAAAGAAAGGTGAGATTGTGACATTGTCAAAGCATTGCACATGCAGAAGGAGTTGCACTGATAGATAGATAGATAGATAGATAGATAGATAGATAGATAGATAGATAGATAGAGAGATAGATAGATGGATTAGATATAGATATAGGTCTAGCTATGTCAACAACAACAAATTAAGTTACACTTCTTTTTAAAGGCAAACACATTTTGTCATGATGCATTGAGTAATTTGATATTCCTACTCTTTTCTTATAGGTTTGTTTTCTAGTTGAGTAATAATGGACTCAAGCAAATCAACCTTTGGTGTGAGGGGAAAATAAGCCAGCCCTCCAATCACCATATGCTATTAGTTCTTGTTTGTCACTACTACAATTGCCTAGCTTTTGTTTTACTTTCAATATGTATCAGGTTTTCCCATAAAATGTACCTGAACACAGTTCTGAGAACCTGACAGGAGACAGGTTAGTACTCCCTGAGCAGGTGGTTATGTCCACTCTCTAACCACTCTCATCCTTTCTCCATCTCATGAGATTCAGCATTTCCTCAATTGGCCCAGAACCAGGTACCAAAAAGGCAGAAGTCTTTACCTTCTAGAACCCCCAAATTAATTCAAATGAACTAATGCACAATGAATCCAGGAAATCTAACCAACCACAGCATGCCTGTCATATCTAACCCATGAGCTACAATTCCATCTTGTTAATTACCTTTTCCCAAGTATAACCTTTTGTGGAACTCTGCATGATGATGGTGTCTTAGGCATCTGGTTCTTGAAAACTGTAAAAATTAAATAACGTTTTCAATGACATTGATCTCTCTATTTGCATTACCATGCTCTAATTAGGTGCTATCAGTCAGGTTCAAGTCAAAGAAACTCTCTGTACAAGTGCTGCATGGCCCTGAGCCATTCAAACCAATGTTTGTTTAAACCTGTGGTTGGTTGCAGTAACTATGCCAGTCCTTGAAGGTCTTTGTCTTGTTCAATAATCTTTTACTTTACCAAGGATGATATCCCTTTCTAGGAACTGATCCCTCTTGATGACATGCCCAAAGTCTGTGACTTGAAGTGAAGTCTTGTCATCCTCGCTTCTCAGGAACATTCTAGCTAGATTCCCTCCAAGAGAGAGCTGTCCATTTTCAATGGACGTGCATTCTTGAGTCAATATTCTTCGCGATGCCATAACTCAAATGCATTAATTCTTTTTCAGTCTTCCTTATTCGCTTCTCAACTTTCAAGCGCACATGAGCCTTTGAAAATACCATGGCTTGGGTCTGGCACATCATAGTCCTCAAAATGACATCCTTGCTCTTGACCATTTTAAAGAGAACTTGCACAGTAGATTAACTAAATGCAATCTTTTTTATTTTTTGACTGCTACTTTCATGAGCATCGATGGTAGATCCAAGTAAAATGAGATCCTTTACAACTTTAGTCATGTCTCCATATAGAATAATGTTGCTTATTGGCTCAGTGGGGAGGATTTATTTTTCTTTCCATTAAGTTGCAGTCCATACTGAAAGCTGTAAGAGTTTTTATCTTCATTAGTAAGTACCTCAAGTCCTCTTGAAGTTCTTCAAGCAAGGTTGTGTCATCTATACATCCAGACTCCACTGTCAAGTGAATTCTGTCTCACGAGTTGCTAGTGAGATAACTTCAAGGTTATCCTGAGTTCTTCTTCATATGGTCCAACTTCTTGGATTATTTGATCAGTATGCAGATTGAATAAATGTGATGAAAGGATACAAGTCTGACACAAATCTTCCCTGATTGTAGGAGGGGATAGCCCAACAAACAAACAAATCAGAAAAATAGCTCCAATGGGTGGAGTTTTGAAGTATGCATTTTTCCCACTGAGCGAGCATCTAGCAACTCGCTCTGAGTTAGTCACAGTGGTGTTGCCTGGGAAGGTCCTCTCTGGTCACAGTGACTTTTTTCATGAAAGCAGTTTTGCTCAAACCTTTTCTTTCTTGAGATGATCAATTTAAGAGAACAGCACGTGGCAGTGAAATTTTGTTTCCTGCTTCGGAAAAATGCCACAGAAACTGTTGTGATGTTGAACACAGCTTACAAGGACAACTCTATGGGAAAAACTCAAGTGTATGAGTGGTTTGTTCATTTCAAAAAAGGTGAAATGTTAATTGATGACAAGCCTCATTCTGGACATCAGTTACCTTCCCAAACAGGAAAATGTCGACAAAGATGGGGAAGTCAACTGGACTCTCTTGGAGCTCAGTTCAGTGAATTATAACGGAAGATTTGGGAATAAGAAGGGTCACCTTGGGTTCTGATTGACCTGGAAAGAGCAACAATGTACTTTGAAAGAACAGCTCCAAAGTGACCCAGACTTTTTTCCCAAGATCATTACTAGTGACGAGGCACAGTGCTATTCTGACAACCCTGAAAGCAAACATCAATCATCAATCAAGCTAGTGGAAGACACCATTGTCACCTCATCCAATAAAAGCTTGTCAAGTGAAATCAAAGATCAAGATGATGCTCATTTAGGCTTTTGGGTTTGTTTTTTTAATGTGAGGGGGATAGTGCATTTGGAGTTCATTCTACCAGGTCAGACGGCTAATCAAGCGTTCTATTTAGGGGTTCTTCAAAGATTGCGTAACAGTGTGCAATAAAAAAGACCTGATATCTGGCATACAGGGACTAGTTTTGCCACCATGACAATAAACCTGCTCATGCAGCCATCTATCTCTGTGCCAGTTTTTGGCAAAAAACAGCACACCTCTCTTGCCCCATGCACCTGACTCACCTCCCCTTGCTCTGTGCAACTTCTTTTTGTTTCTGCAAATGAAGAGGGACATGAAAGGACAGTGATCTGAAGATGTAGAAGGGTAGAAGAAAAAAATTGAGGAAGGTGCTCTCAGTCATCCAAACAGATGGGTTTGAACACTTTTTCCAAGCTTGAAATCACAGATTTGACAAATGTATCAGTGTAATGGAGAGTACTTGGAAGGAGTTAAGAGTTTTTAAAAAAATCTAAATCAACAGCTCTGAAACAAATCTGGCTTGTTGGGGTACTCCTCACATCTGGATCTTTGTGTAGGGTCAGCCGGCGCACCATTAGGTGTTCCCGGATCCCAATCTGCACAAAGCTCTCTATGACCCACATGGTGAACGCCTTTGCATCGTCAATAAAACATCAGTGAGCATCTCTTTACATTCCCTGCCTGCAACCAAGGTACATCTGGCTTCAACAATGATATGTGTTGTTCCACTCTGGCTTGAATTTCAAAGTCCTTCTGACACAACAATTTCAAATCATATTCTGGGGACATTTCAAGAACACTTTTAATCTTTTATCATTTACATCACTATAAGGCTTGCCATGTGGGTTACTTAGTTTTACTACTTTAAACCCAAAGTTAAACATGTATTTCTCCATTCGTTCTCTCTTCTGTGTTTCTGCTTTACTCGCTTCTCCCTTATTTCCTTAGTCTATAACACTTTAGAGAGTTAGCTTTTAACTTTCTATATGGTTTTCCTTATTATTCATGAAAAACTTTGTCGTCTACATCAATGACGTGATTTTCACCCGGGTTGAGATGGGTCATTATGAAGCTTGTCTTTTATTTGCATGATGTTGTTAGCAATTGATGCTCAGTCGACTCTGACGTACAGGGACGCGTGTACGCAGCACAAGGTGTGCGCCTCAGGTTCTGTGCCGTGTTCTCCATTGCTGGTGTGCTTGCTCGCAGCACCGCTGCGGTGACGGTGTACTCGGAGAGCTTTCCAAACTAGGGGGCTTACCTGGTAGCCCACTACCTGGTAATGCGCTGCTGTGATTCACTGGCCTGGACCACCAGCTCTTCCCTTCTAGTCCGTCTTCATTTGGAAGTTCTGCTGAAATCTATCCACCATGGAGGGCCCTGCTGATATTTGAAACACTAGCGACCTCGCTTCCAGTCGCAAAGAAACACAAAACTATCCGAGAATGGCAAACGTACAGCCGGTTTGAGGATTTTTACCTTAGCCGTTTCCTCTTTCCTTTCATTCATTTTAAAAGGAAATGGTATAAAGTAAGTTTTAAATACTGCAGACTTGTGAAACGGAGGGCAAAGATATACATGTCGGCTTTGCTGTTTATGATTTTATTATTTTTGTCAAACTTAAACTTCTGAGTGTCTCAACTTTCTCATCTTTAAATTAGCCACGATGCAGTGTATCTGGGGGCTGTCATGAAAATTAAGTGAGATGATTAGTGTTAGCACTTTGGACAGAAATGAGCATATATTAATAATATTACTACCACATACATAAATCCTTATTTCATAAAACTAGGTTTTTCAATTGCTACTGTGAAAATGAAACACAATTTCTAAAACATCTTTCCATTTACTGAGACAAATCCTTCTTTGGGTTTTGTTTTTCCTTTCTTCCTTTTTATCTTTAAGGTATCTGTTCTTTCTTCTGTGATGCATCGCCCTAGTTTCAACTAAATATATTTTTTTCTATAAATGCTCAAAGGGCAAGAAACAAAAGAAATAAATGGAATAAAATATTTGTAACAGTACAAAAGAGACTTATTTTCTAAATATGAAAAGCTTTCCACAAATAAAAAAAATAAAAAGTAGCAAAGTCTAATTAAAAAATGAACAAAGGACCAAAGCCTGTGGCCACTGAGTGGATTCCGACTCCCAGCATTCTTATAGAACAGAGCAGAACAGCTCGATAGGCTTCCAAGACTGTCAATCATGATGGAAGCAGGTGGCCCTTCATGGTTCTCCACCTTCCTAATGCCACGACCCTTTCATACAGTTCCTCATGCTGTGGTGACCCCCAACCATAAACTTATATTTGTTGCTACTTCATCGCTGTCATTTTGCTACTGTGATGAATCGGGCAACCCCTGGGAGAGTCATTTGACCCCCAAAGGGGTCGCAAACCACAGGTTAAGAGCCATCGCGAAGAGCAGCTAGTGGGTTTGAACCTTAGACCTTTTGGTTAGTAGCTGAGCACGTAAACCCTGCGCCCCCAGGGCTCCTTTGGTAAAGAATCCAAAGCAAAACCAAACTAGCTGCCATGGAATGGAAGCTGACTCAGGGTGACCCCAGGTGGGCTTCTGGGACAAAACTGCTTACTGGATTAAAAAGCCTAGTCTTTCTCCCAGTGAGCTGCTAGTGGTCTCAAACTGCCGACCATGCAGATCACAGCCCAATGCATAAACACCACACCAACAGACAACTCACAGAATGAGAAATCGGACTTAATCTTGAGTAGGAAAATATGTTCATCCTCAGGAGAGACAAATCAAAGCAAAACGAAATATCATTTTAAAGTTTGACAGATAAGAGTTTGTTATTTTGATTCCAAGAAGGTGATCTAAACAAGCCACTCCAACACTGATTGTGAGTGTTTACATTGTTGCAACCCTCTATCAAAAGCAATTTGGTCATCTCAGTATGAGAACTACACCTATCCTGTTGGTCTATCAATTTTACTTTGTGATTCATCACAGAGATATATAATCAAGTGTGTGCCAACGTTGTCCTTTGTAGGCAGATAATAAATGCTAAGTTGTTTTAATAAGTGGAGGGTGGGGTTAAATAAATAAACCATGGTATCATGTAAACATTTAAATTTGTCATTTTACACAAAATATCCTCTCATCCCTACATGATGAATGAACTTTTAGACGGTAAGACTACTATCATTATTTTCTTCTGCTGCAGGAAAACGCCCAGGCCTCCTCGCTGGTATAAGCTGTCATCTGTGGACAGATGCTTGTCTTTAGGGAATTAGGAGAGAGATGATTACAACTCACTAAGGATCTGCGTCCATCCTTTAAATACAGAAATGCTTTGCATGATTAGCAGGTCCTCTTAAGTCTACCCTCAAAGAAGCTTTGGGAGCCCTTTATAATGCTTTTGTGACTTGTGGGACACAGCACGCCCACCGACCTTTCCAACCCTCCTGTTTAGTGGAAGGCTAGCATTCTACGTTTAGTGTATGATGCTATTTTCTGAGGACTTGCATAATTGCGTGATGATGAAGAAACCAGATGCATCCCACACACGTGAGCACCAAATATGACTGTTCAGGACATGCCTGGCATTTTCAACATTCTTTGCCCGCCCCGGAGTTCACATGCAACATCGTTTCTTCAGTCTTCCTAACTCAGTGTCCAACGTCCACATGCACATGAGGGAATTCAAACTACCAGTGGCTTGAATCAGGGGCACCTTAGGCGTCCAAGTAACCTACTGGCTTTTCAGTACTTTAAAGAGGTCTTGTGCTGCAGATTTACCTAATGCAACACATCCTTTGATATATTGACTACTGCTTCCATGATCTTTAATTGTAGATCTGAGAAATCCTTGACAACTTCAATATTATCTCCATTTATTAAGATGTTACCTATTGGTCCAGTTTTGAAGCTTTTGTCTTTCTTTATAATAATCCATACTAAGGATGCATCGATGTCTCAATGTTTATATTACCTTAAATTTTTTTTGCTTCATTTAAAATGCCTTTCCTAAAAAATAAAATAAAATGTCTTTCATTACTGAAAACATTATTTCAACCAAACATTCAAAGCAGAAAATCATTCAGTCTTGAAAGAGTTCAATGGTCAATGTTTTCCATCACAATGAAGTGTTTCTAATAAGCTACCCTGGTGAAGGCAATTGTGTTTGTGTACCCTAAGCTTGCATGATAAATTCCATTCTTTGATATTTAGTTTATGTTTGTATTTGATAGCAAATCTAAAAATAAAAATACATATGTTTAACTTATTTTTGTGTATTATAAATAACCTTCTCTTTGTGGAACAACAACAACCAAAAAAAGGTCAACATCTATGACTCAGGAGTTACACAAAGAACTTTCCTTTATTATCTAGTGATTGACCCTTAGAACAATTTCAAGTCGGATTACAAATTTGATTTAGATTGTTTTTGCCACACTTCTTTCACATCTGCCACTCAATACAATGTGGTAAGAATTCTCATGTAGCTTAGTAGTTTTACTCTGGACCCTTCTGACCCATTTAAATTGCTGTGAAACATGCCTTTGGTGTTTGAAAACAGCCATAAAGCAAGATTAGTTTGTCATGTTTTAGTCTAGAGCTAAGTAGTTCTTCATATCTCCCCCACCCCTAATTCCATGAAAACTTTGGTGTTTGAGAGACAGATCAATCTGCTTAGTACTATCTATTCGATTAAGATTTTAATAAAAGTGCATGTGGGAGAGTCTAAATCTGAAAAACAATGCACAATTTTATTTTTCCACATTACGTTTTCTGCTCTACTGATGTGAATAAATCACTGCGCATCCTGATAATATATATTATTGACTTTCTCTCTGATTAAATGATTAGACATGCCTAATGACTACTTATGCCTCATGATGAAATAAACTAAAAATAATGTGGGTATGGATGGAGTTGCGTTCACCCTAAACCCAAACCGTCAGTTTAGAGTGTAAGATCTCTATCTCACTGTGACACCTCCTATTAATAAAGGCAGGAACTTCTCTCAGATCTACATTGTCGAGTGGAGATAAATTTTGACACAAGCCTTCATAAATAATCTCCCGTAAAGTGCATGATATATTTTCTTATCCCGATAATAAATTGTATAGACTGAGAAGAATACAAATGGCTTTATCTTCATTTTTTTTCCATTTTGAAAATTTTGCTAGTGAGAAGAATTAAATATTAAATATAAAGTTGCCTATGTGTATTAAAAATCTTCTTGTCACCTAACAGTATCTACTTCTAGGTCTTAATTAATACGTTGATTACAGTACAATATAGGTGGATCAATCAGTATTCTGCCATTTGGGATATACGCAAAGACTTTAAGGAGTGAGTTCTTATATTGAGTAAGATTAGTTAGCCATCTTTCTCCTTTGGAAAAATCATAGGGCTTTTGTTGACAAGATTATTTTATTATTAAAAATATGAGATGGAGATGTACCTCATGTTTTAATAAAAATATAAGTTGAAGTATCTGAAAGACTGCATATTTTACTCTTTAGAAGCCAAAGTATGCTTCATTACTGCTTGTAATTTTAGATAGGGTGTAAACACCTTGTCTGGGATGAGAAAATAAGGTGGTACTTGTGCCTCGAATTTCCTTCATCAACATCCTTTAATAGAAATCAAAATGAGACTGCCCTATCCTCCCTCCCTCGCTCTCTCCATTTAGTCTTTTCCCTGTCGCCCCTCCCTTCCCCACTCCTTCCTCTTCTCCTTGCTCATAAACTAACCTGGAATTCTATCTCTCATGTGTTAACACAAGGTCAGTTTACTATTAGCCATACTTTTCCTTCCGCCCCAACCTTCTCTAATGAAAAGACTCTCATAAACCCCCTGGATATTTTTTAAACCATACTAAATCTTATCATTTCTGATTCCCAATAAAGTAATTACTACGTTTTTTTTTAATTTCCTTAAGGTTGGCATGAGCAACAAATGCCTTCAAAAGAACATGATGCGTCATACATCTCTTTTACATTTCCCAGGATCCTCCTGCTGATGAATGTTCATAATTCCAGGCAAAGCTAATGGAAGCAGGGAATTCCCCTGGAGAAGAGAATAAGCATTGGAGAGCTATCTGAGCACAAATGGCATGGTGCTCCAGTACAATTAAATCTAGAGTACTCTACTGGCTATCAGAAGCACATCTGTCATTTAGAATTCCAAAACACTGACAGTATCTACGGCTGTTCCAAAGGGAAATAAATTATTCATTTGCCGAAGTTTGAATACCACTTGAAACGATATTCTAAAAGCCGATTATGTGTATTTTAAAAAGTGAGCAGGAGAACAAGGTAAAATGCAAGATTAATTTCTGTTAAAAATAATTTGTGATGTTTCTTAAGACTTGAATAAAATCTATCAAGAGAAATAATATATTAATATGTTAGTAAAATTTATAATAGGTACAAGGATTCCTAAGACTTCACAGTTTACTTAGAATTAAACTCTTCTCTTTTATATAATCCTTAGACAGCTTATAATAAACCAGGTTTATCTACTTCCAATTTCATTTTCAGAAATGAAAGATATTTAAATTTGGCCATTTGCCAAAATTTATACAATTAGCAAATCTAGGAACCCAAATTCAATGATAGGATATTATGGAATTCATTAAGGAAGAGGCTTTTTAAGTGCTAAGACCATATTTCCAGTAATAATTTATTTTAAAGAGTTGTCATGCATGTAATTAAAAAAATGTTTCTCAGAGAGGTCACAAAATCAATTTTTCACTTAGTAAGCATGTTTGATTCCATCCCATGCTACAGCCATTGAGCTACAAGACAAAAACATACAGATCATGTCCTTCACATGGAGCCAGGAGTCAGCTGAGTAACAACACCAGGGAGGTTGGCACTATGAGACGGGCCTACTTTCTCCATGTCTACAACCATGTTTTATTTAAAGTCAGGCGATGTCAACGAATGTCATAGAGAGGGGTGTGCTGCTACCCTAAGGGCAGCCATTCTAAACCGCCAGCTGCACAGACTAGAGTTACAGGACGGACAGGTCCATTCTGTCACACGGGGTCCCTGAGCAGAATAGACTTGTTGGAAGTGAGTTTCTGTGTTTGGTTCTCATACCAAGTAAATCTATGAAAGAAGATTCTTTGGGCAAAATGTTGAAGGATAGTTCAGAAAGCATCAACAGAAGATAGAAGGAACACACGAAAACAATTGGACTGGATTCTGTCACTTCAGGAAGTGGTTTTATGATCAAGCTAGGAAAAATCTAGTTCTAGGAATTGGTAGAATACCAACTGAAATGTTCCGATACACATGCTAGAGTTTGGACAATGGCTATCTGGCCAACTAACTGGAAGGGATTCATATTTGTGCCCATTCTAAACAAAAGAGATGCACAAGATGCGGTACCAGGTAGATGTTTGTGTGCGTTTTACTGACTATGCGAGGGTGTGTGACTGTGTTGAGCCTAAGAAGCTATGGATAACATTGAGAAGAATGAGAATTCCAAAGTACTTAATTGTACACGGGTGGAACCTCTGAAAAGAACAAGGGGGTGCTGCTAGGTTTAAAATCAGGAAAGCTGTGTGTTGGGGTTGCACCCTTTCCCCACACTTATTCAATCTGTTGGCTGAGCAAATAATCCCGGAAGTTGGCTGTACGAAGACGAAGGCAGCGTTGGGGTAGGAGAAAGACTCATTAACAGTCTGCATTATGCAGTTGACACAACTTGGTCCGTGGAAAATGGAGAGGAAAACATGCTTACACATGAAGATCAAAGTCTGCAGCACTCAGAATGAATTATACCTCAACACAACGAAAACAAAAATCTTCACATCGAGGTCAATGAGCAGCATCATTTGAAAGGAAGACCATACACTACTAAATCGCCATGATTTTCTAAACTTCCATTTTGTGCATCTGATGTTATTAATAGAATCTTTTGAGAAAATAAGCTAGAAAGGTGGATTTGACGTTACACTTACTGAATCTACCTGAATGTGGCTTTTAGTATTATCATAACTTCTGCCTGTCAAGCATGCCAAGTAACCAGATAATACATGAAGCTGTACATTTCATACTCAGTCTGAAGACAACAATACCTACAGCCACAGATTCTCACACAGACGTCGTCGTTTCTCTACTAAGACATTCTTATGATTCAAATAAAAATAGTTTAACAGATTGTATTTTATGTGTATGTCTTTTTATGACACAAGCAACTACATTTAAATGTGCAAAAACTCTACTCTGGGTGATTTGCATTCTTATACCCCATTATAGAATCTCCTATTTGAATTTCCATCTGGTTCTTAATATCTTTTGGTGTTTATTATTGTTTTAATGAGATCATCATGTTTTTACATACCTAGATTTCATTGCTATTTGGGAAAAGCAGACCTGACTCTGCTTCCATTCTCATAAACACCTTAGTCTTAACCTTGGAGTTTAATGCAGTCTAGTAAGAGCTACTTGTACAACAGCAAAAGGACAAGAAAAACCACTTCACTGTGAAACGCAAGTAAGGTTCAGTCCTTGATCTCTTAAAATCATAATGAATCAACTGTTTTCTCTGTTACGCTGATGCTATATCCTCTTAATGATGCTTCATTAAGTACCAAGATGAAGTTACATTTTGCTGTTTCTTGGATGAAAGCTGTAGTTTCAAGAAACAAAAGGCACCGTGTAGATTTTCCTCTGAGGGGGACTGACAAGCTGTACACTCGATAATTCAGTTCTTATTTAACAGTCATAAATGTTATCTTCAATCTGTGCTGACAACACCAAGTTACCACTTCAAATGTATCCACACTCCTGGGACCCTCTTGGAAGAGACTAAACATTTTTTCTAAAGCCTGTCAGAGAGACTTCTGTGAAAAGAAGTCATGGTCTATAGCCACTCGAAGTTGCATACACTGATAAGCAAACTTCACTGTACGTTATATTTTGGATGACATTAAATACTCAGTAGTTTTTTTAAATTCATACTCTTTTTGGACTCTGCGGCATGACAGAGTAATCTGACAGTGCAACATGACTACTTATGAGTCACCAATTTATGTATCTTTAATAAACATATAGTACTTACTCAGGGCTTATTCATGCCAGACATTGCTCTGAGTTTGTTCGCTAACTTTATGCATGCTCATACGTCCTCGACGCCTTTCTTGGGACCTAACTGGATAGTGCATTAATCACAGATGTTCAATGAAATATCTCCAAACAGGTAGACTCTATAAACTGGCTATTGAGAGCCTCCTAAATAGCAAATGGTTTCCATAAATGCTACCTCACCCTCGCTCAGCTCTTCAAGATGGGTGTTATTAACTGCATTTCATGAATGAGTAAACCCGAAGTCTCATAAATAGTAATTACCAGAACCAGGATAAAAACCCAGGTGTCAATTACTTCAGAATGTGTACATACACTTTGATTCTCTAATATTGAGTCTCCTAAGGTAATTTCTAACACAACTGGGGGAGCGTTTTATTTTTATTTCCTCAGTGTTCTGCTTTTCCCGAAGCCCCCCAGCCATATTACACTTATCTCTGTGTCCGCCCTGGCTCCCACGCTGCACCTGGGAGAGTGAAGCAGGAGCGCAGGTTTTCATCCCACCTCGTTGACCTTCAGCAAGAATGGACTCTTAGCTCTTCCTTTCCCAGGTCATTCTCTGCACTTCTAACAGGTTGATCTTAGAAAACACAAAGTAGATCCTATCACTACCTTGCTGAAACCTCCTAGGAAGCAATAATATCTTGCACCTTAACCATGACGTACAAAGCCACTGGCGAGATGGACCCCACAGGCGAAAAGAACCTCATTTCTCCCTACAGTGTCTCAGCCCTCTTTTGACCAGTCTGCAACACACACACACACGCGCGCGCGCACACACACACACACACACACACACACACAAAATGCTTCAGCTAGATGAATACCTTGACCTTGCATTATTGTTGTGCTTCTGCAAACTATTATCTGTTTGTTTAGAGCAGACCTTACTCCCTTCTTTTCTACATTCTCACATGTCTCAGTCATCACCTGAGAGCTCCTCTCCCAAGGGAAGTCTTCTCAGCCTTCTCTGGCTTATAGCAACCTTTATTTCTCCATTAAAACATTTAATACTTTCCCCATATTTGTGCCTGCCACTGAAGTTCATATTTATTTTCAAACTTTGTTGAACATTGACGCATACTAGAAAACACAATACAACTTTCTGTGACTATTACAGTCCTTGATAAATATTACGTTTTCTTGAGTTAACAAAGACCCAGAAAGAGATGGCTATTTCTCTGTAGCTATTTCTCATCTTTCAGCCTTAGCTCTCAACACTGTTTCCTGATATCTTCTGCACTTGGCTCCTAGGATTTACACATGACCTTCTGGGATTGACTCTTTGGCCCCGTATTTAGTATCTTGGATTACACATTAAACACCTTGCTCGCTCACTGCTTGCCTGGCTTGACCTTGCATTACAGGTCTTCTCTTTTGTCAAACTTATATCCAGCGAGATGAATGCAGTATCTTGTAACTCCTCTTTCTGATCACAAACCTAGGAGGGTTGAAATATCTAGGAGAGTGGTGACAGCCTGACATGGGAAATGTCGTTCATGCTAGCAGCCTAATATTATGGAACCGTTGCTAAGAGGAAATGCTTAGCTAAAATATTCTTCCTACACAGGAGCCCTGGAGGTCTAGTGGTTACTCCGTGACTGCTAATCGCATGGTCCAAAGTTCAGAACCACCAGCCCCTCCATGGGAGAAACTGGGCTGTCTGCTCCTGTAAAGACTTGCAGACTTGGAAACTCACAGGGGCAGCTCCACCTGGCCTGACGGGGTCATTATGAGTCAGCAAGACTTGATGCCAATGAGGGTTGTTTTTCTTTTAATTCGTTTATTAAGATTTTATAAACGTCTCGAAAGCCACAAATCACTGTTAAGAAATTCCTAAAAACCCGAACCAAACCCATTTTTGTCAAAGCTGATTCTGATTCATAGCAACCAGACATGAAAAGGAAGACTTGCCCCATAAAATGTATAAGACTATACATCTCCACAGAAGCAAAGTGTCAAACCTTTCTCTTGTAGAGTAGCTGGTGCAGGTGTAAACAACCCCTGATGCCAAAACCCAAACCCAAATCAAACCATTCATTGGCAACACCAGGTCGGTTACAATCCTATAAGAGCAATCCTATAAGACCCAGGAAAACCTCCAACGCCTCCGCAGAGTTTCCAAGGCTGCCCCATTTTCCTTGTGGGTGGGGTTTGAATCTCATACCTTTTGGTCAGTAGCCAAACACTTAAGCCTCTACACCACCAGAGCTCCTCTAAGAAATACATAATCCACACACACAAAAAAAAAACAGAAACACTGCCATCGAGTCAGTTCTGACGCATAGCGATGGAGACTGCCAATCTCTAAAAGAGGAGATTGCATCATCTTGCTCCTGTGGACCAACTGGTGGGTTTGAACCAGGTACCTTGTAATTAGTAGCCCAATATTGAACCCACAGCATCACCAGAGGTCCTGTAATTAAGCTCTTTTAAGTGTTTCATGCAGATTACATTATTTAATCTTCACGGGAGATAAAAACACACATATTTTTACAAATGAGGAAACTGATATTCAGAGAGGTGAGGAACTGCGCCAAATTCACATAGCTGAAAAAAATATCAAAATCAGGGTTTTAGCTAGTCTTCCCGTCGCCTCAGTTTGAGTATAACTAGCTGAGAGTTTCCAGGTCCTGGCATGGCGGAGATGATTTTGCATGTTTGACGCTAGAGGCAAGTGCATTCAGTCAAGAATGAACACAAGTCGAGCTACAGTATCCCCATCAAAGAATGTGAGCTCTTAGCTGAGAAATGAACCGTGGCCTACCAAGAAGAAAGGGAGTTTTATCTTTGACTGAATCTGGACTTTTAGCTGCCCATGATTAGCTACAGTAATGACAGCCATACTCGTCAGTGCGGTGTTGCAAAAAGAGTTTAACAACCTATTGGCGAATCGTAATAATCAGAGTAAGATGGCAGTCAGAGGCTAGAACAAAGCTTATTGAACAATGAAAAATGGTCATAAATTACAAAATATTCCTATCGATGGAATCATTAGGTGTCACTTGTCACAAAATCATAAGAAGTCTTCAAGATGAAAAGAGGAAAAAAAATTAGAGTCATATGGTTTTTTAATTCCCTCTGCACTTGTGATTTCAGAGAGCTTCATCCATGATGTACAAAACTGATGACTATTGCCATAGGAATCTGGGAACAAGCCTGGAAACTATATCAAAAGGTAATGCTGTTAACATCTAGAAAGAACTTACACCACAGCTTTAGAACTGAATCAATGGATGTATGACAGGTAAGTGCTCCGAATATAATTAATTCAGCAATTGAAATTCCAGCTAAATCTTTATAAATTCTCTCTATGTAACCTAATGTGTGCAGATAATAATATATAACACTTCCAGGGTTTTATAGTGTACAAACAACTGAGCTTCATGATTACATTTAGTGACATAAGTTTAAAGTGAACACATATGTTGAATGATCATTTCTTCCTATGTTATATATAAGATTCAATTTAACTCACTCCAGAGAACATTCCTTGTCTGTTGGGTCCCAGGCCCTGAGCTAGTGTTAAGAATAATTAGGGTGAGCCTATGATGAGATCTTAGACAAGAAGAAATATCAGAGCCAGACAGAAGTTTCCAGAAGAATGTAAGCAACAATCATCAAAATAAAGCAACATTAGAAATACTGGGAAGATACAGAAGTAGCAGAGAGGTGAGGTGTATTACCTGGAGTCTAATATTTAGGATGTCTTGAGGATTTCCGTATGTCAAATGGAGACTGGAGGAGAATGGATGGGCCCAATCATCCCTGCAAGTTGCTTCTGTCTGAGAGTATTGTCATGTGTATATATTTTCTGTGGGAGAAAGACAGGGCTTTCTACCCCCATAAAGAGTTAGATTTGGAAACATGCAAGGGCAGTTCTACCCTATTCTATAAGGTCGCTGTGAGTCAGCATTGACTGGGCGGCAGTGAGTTTGTGTGTGTGTGTGTGTGTTTAAAATATAAGTTCTGGGTTATTTCCATTCATTTCCCTCATAAAGTCATATTTTCTGATATGACCCTTGAAAATGTTGAGCTCAAAGTTTCTCACTATCAAGGAATGATTATGAACTCATAATTATTCAGATCCCAGCTTTACTTCTTCCTCCCTTCCTATGTGCCTTGTTGGATTTTATTGCTTTTGATGATCTCCTCCAGGGGCTGCGTACAGAAAGGAGGTGGAATAGTAATCAGTCAGCTTCACTGAGTTAAGTTCTTGCGGAAGCTTGATGGGGTAAAAAGGGATTGGCATTTAAGGGAACACTTTTTCATATCAAAAAAGCTGACTCTTAATTACCTGCAGCAATGGAGAGCGGTGGTGTGTATAATCCAAAATGGCAGCTAATCCAAACGCCGTTTATATTTGACTTTGGAATGTAATTTTGAACTTGTATTTTAATAGGAGTCTAGGACCAAGAACTTGAAAAGGTCCTAAGCTTTCTATCTTCCTTGTACACACCAGTCTTTAGAGAGTACAGGCGAAAGCGTGCTTGAGTTTAAAGACCTTCCTCCACTGGACTACAAGTCAAGCTAGAGTCAGAAGACAACCTGCATTGGACTGCAAGTCAGCTAGAGTCAGAAGACAACCAGAGCGAAACAAACAGATATGCTGGCAACGTCAGCCAACATGGTTAAGCAGGGCATCCCGAGAAGGAACTGAAACCAAAATGTACCTTAGATGCCATAAAGTATAGGTAAATAGAGCTGAATAGCTGAATGGCCACCGAAGAAGCATGCTCCCCTGTGAGAAGGTGGTTGAAGTTGATGTGATGCACATCACATTAAACAGACAGGAAAAAGACTAGCAAAAGTTCACTCCAGTGTCTGACTCTCCCACTGCATGCCAGCCTGGGAATGCGAGGAAGACACAGCAGGGTGCCTTCAGAAGCTATTTTCAAACAAATTTAGACTTGTCTTATACATGATGAGAACTATTTATAAAGATTGTGTAACAAATAGCTTATAATAGACACCTCTGTCAATTGCATTTATAATGGAGCAATCTGAAGGAGAAGGCGTTGTTTTCCAGTACAAACTGAGGCTGCCTGATCTTTCCATTTTCTTCAGCTAAGCTACTCTGGAGAAAGGGCGGGGGGAGGGGTGGGCAAAACTCAGTGTCCATCAGGGGGGATTAAATTTAACGAGAATTTGAGTTCTCATCAAGACATACTAAAGAGTAAAGTGGAATCTTAGGGGGCGGGGGCAGGTAAATCATTGGGATAACATTGTCCCCAATGAAAATGTCTACATCCTACCTCAGGGAGTAGAAACTAAGGTCTTAAATGGTTGGAAATGCAAACAAGCGGCCGTCTAGCTCAGAAGCAACAAAGCCCACATGGAAGAAGCACACTAGCCTGTGCGACCACAAGGTGTCAAAGGGATCAGGTATCAGGCATCATCAGAACAAAAAGTCATTATCATTGTGAATTAGGTGGGGGTGCAAAGTGGAGACCCAAAGCCCATTTGTAGGCCACTGGACATCCCCTTACGGAAGGGTCTCAAGGAGGACACAAGCCAGTCAGAATGCGATGTAGCAATGATGAAACATACTATTTTCCTCTAGTTCCTAAATGTTTCCTCCTCCCCCACTATCATAATCCCAATTCTACCTTACAAATCTGGCTAGGCCAGAGGATGTACACTGGTACAGATAGGAACTGAGAACACAGGGAATCCAGGGCAGATGATCGCTTCAGGACCAGTGGTATGAGTGGCGATACTGGGATGGTGAAGGGAGGGTGGGTTGGAAAGGGAGAACGGATTACAAGGATCTACATATAACCTTCTACCTGGGGGACAGACAAAAGAAAAGTGGGTGAAGGGAGATGTCGAACAGGGAAAAATATGATAAAATAGTAATTTATAAGTTATCAAGGGTTCATGAGGGAGGAGGGAATGGGGAGGGAGGGGAAAAATGAGGAGCTGATACCAGGGGCTTAGGTGGAGAGCAAATGTTTTTAGAATAATGAGGGCAACGAATGTACAAATATGCTTTACACAATTGATATATGTATGGATTGTGATAAGAGTTGTATGAGCTCCTAATAAAACAATATAAAAAAAGAAAATGAAAGTATAAAGGGAAAAAAATGTTGGAAGCAACCATCTAAGATGCAACTACTGGTCTCTGCCAACCTAGAGCCAACGAAATAAAACCTACTGCCATCGGATCAATTCGACTTATCGCCACTCTACGGGACAGGGTTTCTGAGACTGGATTTCGCAGGTGTGGAATGCCTCATCTTTCTCTGGAGGAGCAGCAGGCAAGGGTTAACGGCTACACCACGAGGCTCCTTGGAGCAAGACAGGGTGAAGCAAATCATTTATGCAAATAGACCAAGAGCACAAAAGGACCTTGTGAACCACAGTCCACTGCCCTATGACCAGAGTACCCTTGGTTCCTGGCTGCCCTCACCAACTGCTCTGATATGGATCACAGTAGAAGGCCTGGGCAGAGGAAGAAGAAATGTAGGGTGAAAAAAAGTCAAAATTATGAAAAGAATGGATTCATTGGTCTGATAAAGACTGGTGGAAACCCCGACCTCACCTGCTGGAGTACGGTCCTTAGAAACCCTTCAGATCTCAAACGGAAACCACCCCGAGGCATCACCGTTCAGCGAACACCAACCCACTGCCATTCAGAGGACGATAGCCCCATCTTTCTCCCACCAGGAGTCTAGTGAGATAGAACTGCCAACCTGGCTGCTGATAGCCCACCATGGCTACTTTCGGCGCTCCATAGACAGTCCAATCACATCAAGAATAACACCTGGGAAGAATGCATTCTTCAGAAAAGGAACCGATTACAAGGGACTACATGTGACCTCCTTCCTGGGGGATGGACAACATAAATGGGGGTGAAGGGAGACATCGGACAGGGCAAGATATGACAAAATAATAATTTATAAATTACCAAGGGCTCATGAGGGAGAGGGGAGCGGGGAGGGAGGGGGAAAAAAGAGGACCTGGTGCCAAGGGCTTAAGTGGAGAGCAAATACTTTGAAAATGATGAAGGCAAAGAATGTACAGATGTGCTTTACACAATTGATGTATGTATGGATTGTGATAAGAGTTGTATGAGTCCCTAATAAAATGTTTAAAGAAAAAGGGATAGCGTTTGTCCACAGTGTTCGGAAGGCAGGAAAACCAAATTGGTCAGAAAGAAGAACAAGTGTCAGTGAGGAAGCCAAGGTGGGAGGGAGAAAAGTTTCAACAGTGAGCTTGCAATGAAAGCCAGAAAACACGGTGTTTATAAGCCATTGAAGACAAAACAAATGTGCTCTGGAAACTTTCACCCAAAACAAAACTTCAAAAAAAGAAATGAAAGAAGAGGACTAGAGAAAATGAAGCTGTAAAGCCAGACTCTAACAACGACATTAGATCAAGATGAAACATCCAGAAATGGAATGGCATATAATTTTGATCTTTAACAGCTCGAGGGAGATCTGCTTGCCTGATGCACCTAAGGCCAGGAGAGACCTAGAGAAAGGAAACGCAAGGAAAATCGAAACGTAGGAAACAATCATAAATCAGAATAAGGATTTAAACCTACCACCTCCTCCCAGAAAAATAGAAGATAAATAAATGACAAAAGAAAACCTAGATGATTTAGTGTGAATGCTTTAAAACCTATCAGCAATTTTCTACCTGTGGTGGTCTAAAGAAGATGGGTCATTAAAACGGAATGCAAATTGGGGCATCTCCCCAGGGCAGGTGAAAATTAGCATGTGGTGATTGTGCAAGCGGAGAGCGATGTTAACATTGCAGCCATCTAAGATTGGACTTTACATGGGGAAAAAATTCACACGTTCACCTGAAAGCAGGAAAGTAAATAAAGGTCAGAAATATTTTCTCATTACATATTGAAGATCCCCTCTCCCACAGACCCTCCCATCGTCTCCCTCCCCTGAATTTTTGGAAATGTAAGGCTTTAGTTGAAACCCCACACTTCTTCTTATTGCCTTTTTTTCTTCTATTCTTCAATATTGCCATGCTGATTCTTAAAGTGTCTACAACAATACGAAGTGTGTCCTGTGATTACTGTGACAGGAATGTGGCAGCCTGAATTAGGTCTCCCCTTGACTGCTAGCGTGTAAAGCCACCTGACACATAGTGTTTGTTCATGTGGCTAAAGTGCTGTCTTACTTCTTGGTTCCTTGTTTGTCAACAAGTATTGGAGGTGTCCTTATTATGTGCCCAGGTCTGTATTAGTTGGTGCTGGCATTTGAAAATACAGAGTGTGGTTGCTACGTTGGTTGAAATCAGTGGGGAGAGGACAGCGAGGCATAAAATGGCACAGACACTGATGACAAGCTGCAATCGTGCACAGGTGGAGGCTGCGCAAAGGGGGAGCAGTCAGTGCTACATCTGGGGGAGAGATATGAATGAATTCATTAGTGAACACATACTCTTTCAGAATCATTCCATATAAGCATATTTGTCAATTACCTGTCTTTCAAAATAATATGGGAAACGCCTAATTGAAACCTTTTCTATAGGTAAAATTTTAAAAATAGGTGCTTGTAAAATATGTACTAAAATAATAATATAAAGATCTGTGCCTGACACAATGGATGTACGGATTGTTATAAGAGCTGTAAGAGCCTCCAATAATGTGATTTTTGGGAAAAAAACTGTGTCTGTAGAGATATACATCTTCCAAATTATGAAATAGCTGTTCCTCCCTACCCCCCCCCCCCCGAGCTGCTACAAATATAGACATACAACTACTCCCTTTCCTGAAATACCACCAGGGTAGGAAGCAGTACTCTGGAGCACTGTCAGAAAATATATGGGGAAGTATGGATTTAGAATAGCTTACTTCATATATTCTGAATCGATTCTCTAACATTCATACTTAGAACCCCTCCTCCATCCAAGAGATCCAAATGTTAAAGAACAAGTCCAGGATTCAGTGTGTGCTCTCCTTGCCGGTCTGGGTTTCTGTCATTTATTCTGGGCTTTGGTGAACAAACTATGTTATGGCCATGTTTCCCCTTTCTTTGCCCCGAGAGAAGTTTCCCATGTGTTAACAGCCTGGTTCTGTGATGTGTGTGTGTGTGTGTGTGTGTGTGTGTGTGTGTGTGTGTGTGTAAAGAGCAGGAGGAGGGGGTAGAGAGGAAGAGAGAAAGGTCACTCTTTGACAAATATAGATTTGTATAAAGCATAGAGGGCTATAGGAAAGGACGGTCTTCCGGACCTGCACACACGGGCAGAAAGAGCAAACTGTAAATGAACACGAGGGGTGGAGGAACTGCCTTGTCAGGTGGGGCTGCAGTCTTAGGGGCAAGGTGCTTCAAAGCCCAGCCCTACAAAACCGTGCAATTAAAAGACCAGCTTCATACTCGGCTTCTCTTTGTAAGCATTTTCTCCCTTCTGTTTTCTTTCCTAAAGTCACAGCAAGGACTGTGCGGAGCCTCCAGTTGATCTAAGCGACTCAGTGCATGCTCAGACAGCAAGAAAATGGTTTCTCTGGCAACAGGAATTATGTGAAATCTCTCTGTATCCTCCCCCACCCTCCATCTGATTCCGATTCACTTAAGCTGTTCACATATAGGCAACAATGAGGCATTGGAACTCTAATGAGCAATTCAAATTTATTGAGCTAACTCATGGAGGCAGGCGCTGTGAGCATCCTCATTTCCTGTGGTCCCAGGAGCATGGTGGACTCCTTGTATGTTATCTGTGTTGCTCAAGAACCATGCACTGTCAGCAAACAGCCCAAACCAGATAAAAACAGATGGATATCTGAAATATGAAATATATGTGGAATTTATTTCCATCACGAGAGGAGGCAAAGGCTGGGGCTTTGCGGTGCTAAGCACCCAGCTTTGCATTTTCCAAAGATGCTGATGCATAAAAGTAGCAATGATTTATAGCCGTCTCACTTATGTTCGGACACTAAGAGGAACTGGCAAGATACTGGATTAAATCGCTTTGAATATCATGGTCGTAAAAAATTATTTCTAGGGAATCATACCCCCCCCAATGACAAAGGGGCTATTATTTTGAATTTAGGATTTGTTCAAATGCTCTGATGCTAGTTCTTGATTAAAATGCCAAAATCGTGTACAAGCTTAATTGTTTTCACTGCTGCCTTTGTTTGGCAGGGAAGGGTCCTGATTTTAGCTTTGGTGCTAAGGTTGAAATTCACGAAGTGAATTTAATCAAATAAGGATTGATTTGCTTGAGAAAATAAGTGCCTATAAGCAAATTAGACTTGCTTCTTTAGGCTTGGGGGACTGTGGGGATCTCTGGATTTTCAAGTTCAATAGAGATTAAATGACGACAAGAAATATATTCAGCAACAGAAAATACCCTGTATGTGGAATAGACTCCCAAAGGGTTTGAGAATCATTGCCTTGGCATGATTGTTAAGGAAAATTTTTTTAAGTACTTCTTACCTGTCTAGATTATCTTAGTATAATTTATGTGAAAACTGCTGAGCTCACAAGCTTTCTGTGGTTGTGTGATCGTCTATTTAAACTTTGCACAATAAAAAAGACTTTTGCCATGCAAGGCCATGGGAATGTCTCTTTGTGGAAAACTTCAATTTCCATCCACCTCACCCAGCTTTCAAGTAGTAACTCATGGACAACCCATTTAAATACGTTTCTAAACAGAAGCTTCCAGTGAAAACCCCAAGAACACTGTGAGCGTCATGATGAACTCAATAATGCAAATACGAAATGATTGCTTAATTAAAAGCCCAAGCCAGGGTAGCTGCAACGGTGACAGAAAGCCCAGGCTGGGGGAGGGTCATTTTTGAAAGCGAATCGACAGTGGTGTACAGCAACCCCTTCATTGTTCCATCGACCTGTACATAGGAAGAACACCTGTCTCATGCGAGATTCCCCACCCCACCCCAGCCCTGCCCAACAAATTTGGCTTTTTCCCAAGGCAGAAACAGCCGATAAGTAAAGCCAAAAATCTGATGTTAAACACAAAATATATGCCCTACTTGGTGCAAGCGGTGAAGCCATGATGTTTGAAATGTTGAAACGTGTCGCCCAGCTGTCAGGAACAGAATATTTTTAACTGAAAAAAAAAAAGTACAACAACCCTAAAATAGAGATCTTAATGCTCCCCTAAGTGGGATCCATCGGATCATTCTGGTAACTTGGAAATGGGCCTTTTGTGTTTGCAGCCTCGGCTGGTTTCGGAAACGGCGTCCTGGTGGCGTCGTGGCCAGGCATGGGGCTGCTGACAGAAACACAGCCATTGGAAACCACCTGCTGCCTTAGGGCGAAAGACGGCTTTGTACTCGCCTAAAGCATCGCAGTCTTGGAAACCCGGGGGGGGGGGGGGGGGGGGGGGGGCAATTCGACCGCAGCGGGTCGCTGTGGATCAGGAGTGACTCCACGGCAGCGAGTCTCCGAAAAGAGTATTCCTGCGCTACCAAACGTGCCACGCCTCTGCAAGTGAGTCGCCAGCTTCCGATTTTTAAGAGAATTGCTGAGGTGTAATTTCTTTTCCATTCAAACACCCTTCAATAGTGTTTCCCTTCATTTTGTTTATTTATTTCTTTATTCCACCTGTCTCTGTTCCAGGAAAGGAACCTGGTTGGGGCAGTGGGGCCAGTGCTGGGCTGACACCCACCAGCGGCTCCGACTGCTAGGGTGGGGTGGGGTGGGGTGGGGTGGTGTGGGGTGGGGTGGTGAGGCGATGCCCTGCAGGAAAGATTTACAGCCTCGGAATCCACCTCTAGGAGGCTATGCATCCGAAGCGACCTCATGTCAGTGGGCTTGGAGGGTGGCTTTAACTGCAGGAAGATTCGGATGACTGGAAATTGTAATGTGTTTGGGTACTAATCTCTGTTCGCCATGTTCCTTTGAGAGATGACTGTGTCCACGAGTAGGAAAAGGCCTTAATAAGACACCTGTAGAAATCAGAGTCTGAGATTCTTGTTAGCAGGGTAGAACAGGACAGAACACATTAAAAATGTTCCCAAATTAGAATTTAATGAGAATTCAGGGGGTTGGTAGGGAACAATAAAGAGAGAAGGGTTAGGGTGACCTTGAAGGTGGATGAAAAACATTTACAACTAGATTTCTAATATTTCATTTTAAGTTGGTGGTGTTTCTGCAGCTCCCCTATAATTAGCAAAGTGCCCATATTCATATCGTTGAACTCATGCATTTCATTGTGGACATGTGTAGGTGGTGTCATCTCAGGAAAAAAGACTGACTTTCTCACTCAGGGAGGTGGTCCAATAGAAAACGAAATGTTTCACAGACGGGATTGGAGGTCACGATGAGCATGATGGTGGGAGATCCACCGGAAGTTGAGAGAAGCTTGAGGAGGTTTTGGACTTGGAAGGGGTGAAGGAAAAGGACAGGAGTCTCGGGTTTTTTAAAGTGTGAAGGGAGGGAGTAGAATCTCAGATAAAATGTGTGTTATAGCACAACAAACACACAATGAAATAGTTAAATGGTGTGATTTTAATAAATATTTAATATACGATTGAGTAGGAGATGAAGAATACGGAGGAAAGAAATGCCACATGTATCGATGGACTTTGTACACTTGAGCAATGTAAGATTAGAGGACTAGCCACAGGACCCTTACTATGATGAATTTTGGTTACAAGTTTTCACCATCTTTTAAAAAATGACTTTGACATGAATCATATGTTTTCTAAGGCTTTCCTTGTACCAGCTGCGTATGACCCTAGGCTAGTGGGTAAAACCATCTGAGTCTCAAAATTCTCCTTTCCTGTAAAATAAAAACAGTAATATCTTTTTCAAGTATAGATAAAGACAACTATTTCTCATTGAGTCCATACACTATCTCAAGTTCAATTTTATCATTATCAGCCGTTCATTTGATCCTTACAATGTTATCTGAAGTCGTACTGCCACCATTGTAAAAATCAGAAAACTAATATTGCATTGGGTAAATGTGCTACTCAGACATCTTTAAAGTCCGAAAAGTAAAGCTGTCACTTTGAGAGAAGTGCACTTGATCCGATCTATGATCTGTTGAGTGGCCTCCTCTGCATGTGGAAGTTGGCCATTGGATAAAGAAGACCAGATAGGAATTGATGCACTTAATTATGGTGCTTGGGAAGAATCTTAAAAGTACATGGACTGGTAAGAGAGTACCATATCAGGGAAGATGTATGGACAGAATTCTCCTTAGGAGCCAGGACGGAGAGACTTCATCTCACTTATCATGAGCATGTTAGCAGAAGAGGCTGGTTCTTCAAAAAGACCATCATGCTTGGTCAAGTAGAAGGGCAGTAGAGAAGAGGACCCCCCTTGAAGAGATGATGGACACAGTGGCAGCAACAAAGGGGCTGAGACAGAACAGTGGTGACAATGGGACGGCACAGGGCACTGTTTCCTTTCGCGGTGCATTGAGTCACTATGGCTGGAGTCATGACAATAGCACCTCACAAGATGCACAGCATTAAACAAATGTTTTCTGAGGACGATGCGGGTGAGTGACAGTGCCATTACACTGTCTTCCCGGTCTGGAGGGTCGTACTGGTCTTAGCGGAAGTTAGTTTTCTCTCGATGCTTTCTATCACTGAAATGTTTTTCTACAAAGGAAGAACCCAAGGCTTGCTGAAACAATAAATCCTATATAGAAGCTAGTTCCAGACGTTCTGCACATTTTACATGATTTTCTCTTGAGTAGGGTCGAATGCTGTATGCATCATTAGTTCAATTCTTATTACTGAAGCTACTAATTCATGCTTGTTGATAACAGAAAGAATAGAAGCAATCAGACTTGGTATCTGGCCAAGAATTAAGACGATTCCTCAAATGAAAAGCTTGTGCCATTATTTCCCACTGACTGAAGAAGGGCAGAGAGAAACACCACACATGCCCCATGTGAGGTTGATTTTGGTTCCAATTGAGTTTGCCATACCAAGTTGGAATGCATGCAGAGTATCGCAGCACCTTGATCATGCCATCAGTGGGCATCCAGTTGACAGTGAGAGTCCGGAAAGCCCAACCCCTTTTACGCAACTGTCTCCTTCATCATCATCATTTGAGAGAATATACAGGAACATGAGATTTCTGGTTCTGTAGTTAAGATGTTGCTAGTACTGTAACCAGACTTAGCATCAGCAGTAGTGCCTTCTTGTCTCTGCGGAAAAAGCGGATTAAGAGCCAAGTTTCCCCCCCAAGATATCTCCACCACCAGTTTCCAGCATTCTGCACAGCAATTTCTTAACACCTACTAGATGAACCAACCTTTGATGATAAAAACAAATGTTGAAACCCAAGGTAAGATTTAGTTACATTCACATTTTGGTCACATGTTCTTTCAGTGAATTCTATTATATTTTATAATATAATAATATATAATATATTTCTAATATATATATATATTATACTAAATATTTGGAATTTGCCATTACTCTAGGTCTGAATAAAATGCTGCCTAAGGTTTTGTCTAGTACAATAACCTCAAGATTCTCAAGTTGCTTTTAGTAAGTTAAAAGAAAAATAATTCTAAGAAGAAAAACAACCATAATTGACCTTCAAAGAACAGAAACACTGCTCTGGCAGGTTTTGTAAAACAATGTTCTTCAAAGGCGTATAAATGCCAAATTGTCATTGGTATCTATTATGAAAAAGAACTGCATGATAAAGAATGTTGTTTTTTTTAAAGCATTAAAATAGAATTACTATGGTGTACTAAGGTTCACACAGGGACCTCGCATGAGAAAAATAAGGTGCCACCCTCCTGTTATTACTTCCAGAAGGTTGTGCCAAGGGCTTAGAATCCTGCTGCCGCTATAGCTCCTTCTCTGCATTAGACTTGTCTCACCGAAGCAGGTGCTTGACATATGAGGGGCTTGCCTGCAGTACTATCAAGAGTTCCATTATAGGAGACTTAGTCTCCAACGACACTGTCTTGTGGATGAAATTTAATATGGACTCCCTTTTTAGTTGGTAGACACTGTTTATTATCTCAAAATCAATAGGACAAACAAAAAATGAGTGTACTTTTTATATGATGTACCAGATGGTAGCCTTAATTATCATTACTTATTTAAATGTGCTCAGTTAACATTCACTAACTAAAGAACTCAGAATCTTTACCAAACACACTAAGTGCTTTAATTTTTATATTATCAAGAATCATATATCATCGGTGTGCTGTGGTTAGATGAGATTACTGAATAGAGATAAGTTAATTCTTATGTGATGATGTCAAAATAGATATAAATAGCCACCCAGATATCATAAATAAGTCATGCCTTACTTAGAAAGATGAAATTAAAAGCAAGTTTTGGAGAAACACAGTAGTGCCAGCCAAAAACTATCATTTTACTCGTCCCCAGAAGCTGTTTACAGTTATAACTAATAGTGATTGAGCACTTTCTATATGCGAGGCACATCATCAATATTTTGTATGTAGGAACTCACTAAGTCCAAAGATTTGAGGTCAGAACTAATATATTCCTCACTTTGTAGATGTGGAAGCTTAAGTTGTAGCAAAGCAAATTCATTTGGTCCTGGACTAGTGACTGTACAGACGGGGACTTAAATGTGGACGGTCGAATTGTAGAGTCAGTCCTTCCCACGAGTATCTGTCATTTACTGACTTATATCATTTTTAATACATGGAATGATGATCATGCAAAAAGTCTAGTTTCCTTTAAAGGGCAATGAAAGCATTCAGCTCACTAATGGGCAGCTATCAAGGGACAGGCCATGTCTCTGACGTGTTTGTACTCTAGGGAGACCACTTGCCATTTTCATCCAAGCCCAAGAAGACAGCCCTTCATGTCTGAAGATTAAATGAAACACTAATCGTTTGAGTCAACAGAAGATGAAGCAATCAACTTTATTACTCAAAAGTAAAGATTGAATAAACAGCCTTTGGATGTAACCTGTGACTTCCAAGAGGATAGAAAAATAACAAGTGTCTTGATTAGATCACTAAATTGTTCTTTCTGGGAAAATTCTGTGGTTTAATGCGAGACAGTATAGTATGTAGGAAGAATCACTATATTATTGGTTTTTGATCAGATATGGAGACACAGAGTGAAATCATTTTTCAAGAGGAACTAAAATGTGTCAGAAGAGTTAGACCTAATGGTTTTTAAATAGTGGACATTAGTTCATATTAAGGACTTACATTATTAGTTAAGTCAAGATTACACTTACACAGGAGAGCATAAGCGATATGTATATATAATGTTAGCATTTACAGTCTTATCCACACTGGCCCAGCTCCTCCCCATTTCTGGGTCCTCTCTGATGATAAATTGAGGTTTTGTAGAATCTTTTTTTGATCACTAAGCAGTGATGCACAAAATCATATACACAAAGTCTGAAAGGAAGATGAAATCGCTCAGTACTTAGCAATGGATAAAGTACCATAAGGATTTATCTAAAATAATTCAAATAGGATTTATTGGCCCTTCTCTGCATCAGTAATATGGGTGATATGCTAGAATACCTTAAGAACATGTTTCCCGCATCTTTCAGTTACCAGATACTTTAAGTTTTAGAAAGTAAAGGATAAATATTTCCTTATCACAGAGTTGGATCCCAGTAGGATAGAGGATTTGAATAAGAATTTTAAAATATCATAGTATATACCCATGTTGAAATTACATTCATCCATTCTTTCTTTAATCCATCCCACAGTTTTCAAGTGTCCAAAATTGTAAAGTCTCTGCAGAGGGTTTATAGAAAAAATACTGAGAGGAAGTGGCTAACATGATAATATTTTACTAATAAATTGATTATATTAAGGCCAAAGAACTAGGTCCTAGACAAGTTGTCCTAGTTAGCACTTAATGCATATGAGAATTAGTAGTTTCAGTTACAAACCACACATCTGTAGAGATGAAAGTAGTGATTAGAATTTTCTTTAAAGCAAGAGAAATGTGTGAAATAGATTGAAGAAGATAATATTTTCTAAACAAATTCATTAAAATTTATATCACTAGCTGACACAAAAAATAAATAAATAACTAAATTGCTTATGAGTTAATAAAAGGTCTTGTGCAATCTACTACAACTGCTTTTAGGTAATAAAATCCTTTATTGAAAACATTATTCTGTTTCTAAAACATATCTTTTCTCAAGTGACTCTGTGAGGGCTGAGAAAGGCTTGTGGAAAAATTCCATTGTAGTTTAATTCCACTTTTTCATGAAGCTTTTAAAGTCCTCTCATATGTGTACATTTTTAACTGTAAAAGCAAGCTATGGTTCTTTAATGTTGCCAATGAAGATTTAGCAAAAAGTGTTTTTAAAATAGAATATTCTGATCTTTAAAAGCGTGATTATCTCATTTGAATGGATTGTTTAATTGTTTATAAAAACTCAGTAATTGTATAACAAATAGTAGTAAATATACAGCAGTTAAATATGCAGTTTTACTCTAATAACTAATTAAAATCCAAACCCCTTGGCATTAAATTGACTCTGATTCCTAATATTCCTATACAAGGTGACCGAGACCGTTACTCATTATGGCAGCTGACAGCCGCCTCTTTGTGCCGGGGAGCAACTGGGGAGTTTGAACCACGGACCTTGTAGGCCATTGATAATGTCTGATACTAGTTTATATTTTCTGTTGCAATTTACTTCAGGTTTGTAAAATGAAATGCTTTCAAATGGTTTGTAATAGTCTTATTTTAAGATTTGATTATTATTAAGTTATTAAATTTATAAATGTTCTTTTGAATCTTCTCTCCATCTGGCTTGAGCATAAAAAAATTAGAAGCAGCTGGACTGATCCATATTTCCCATAGCACCTCCATTTGATGCAACATAAGTCACATGAAAATAAGTGGCAGAGTAAAAATATGTCCAAGTCAATGAGTGAAGATCATTTTCCTTAAATTAAAATTAGAGAAAAGAGTGCAGGTCAAGTTAGGGGCAAAATATCTCACAGCACGGGCATCACTAAGTCACATTTAAAGGATAAAATTGCTTCTCCATTAAGTGATACAAAGGAAAATATTTTTCCCAAGTAATGAAGCAATCTAGAATGCAGCTTTCAAAACGGATGCAGTATAATATGCTAATTCAGCTTAAATATGCATTTCAACTAACTTGTAGTTGCATAATATTGCTGTGAATTATGATCCTTGAGTGAAAATGCAGAGATTTGTATATAATATGTATCAACAACAGTTGAAGCAGATCTTTTTAGGCATCCTTTAAAAAAATCCAGTTATCATTTCTTCTATCTTATGCCTTTGTTACATTCTAAGGTTTGTTGGTGAACACATCTATCAATATTAGAATGGTTTTCTGATGCGAAAATGAAGACTATGAGAGCTTGATCCCAAAGACATGCGTCCATGTTCTGTGTGTGGCAGCCAGTGCCAGGGCTTCTGTATATCAGAGCATTTGCCTTTTCATACTGACAGGGGTTTGCCTGATTTGGTCCAAGTAACTTAATGCTCTCACTCATCGACAGGAATAATAGTTTGACAAACCAGTGGAAACGGAGGAGAAAAAAGCAATAAGAGACATTGAAAGAGGGAAAGAATGAAAGAGGGATTTTTCTAGTTTATCAAGAGATGAATTGACTGATGCTGTATATACCTGCAAGAGGGCTAAAAGTCATGTGCCATGAAGTCTGAAGTTGCTAGACCGTGTTTTAGGCATAGTAAGTAGCTGGACATATATTCCTTGATCCTCTCAGCAGAGGGGACTCTGTAGCAGAATTTACTACACGCTAGGTGCCCATGAGATAAGATGGCATGCAATATGGTCTTTTTCATTATTGTTTGCTAGAACTATGACCCTTCAGAGCAAAGTTCCAGTTCTTGATTAATGACATGCATTTTCATGGTTGCAGCTGTGTAAGTTACATCGACTAAAATGCACAGTAATCTTCAATAAAGATAGAACGTCTGAACAAGGCAGCCTAGCTTCTTGTTTGCCACCCGATTGAAGACTGTAGAGAAATACGTAAGGCACTGGGAGGGACATTGTGGAGGTTGGGTCTTCGCATAAAATACGCATGCTAAGAACTGGCCAAATGTTAAAAGTAGGAACTCAGTAGATAATTTCTCACTTGTTCTGAAACTGTGACCTTGTCGGGGGTGGGTATCTGTCTCCAACGGAATTTACATGTTTGTCTCTTTGAGTCTGTATCTTTATTAATTTCACAAATATTTACTGAAAGTCTAACATGGACCAGGGACTGTTCTCTGTCCTGGAAGAATATAGCTGAGAACAAACCAAATTCCTGCCCACCAAGATTTTCGTGTTAGTGCTTTGGAGGACACACACAAAAAAACATGAAAAAATATATAAGAATTCTTAAAAACCTCTCACTGCTGTCATAAACCTAAGCGGCAATGCACCTGCTCACTCAGCCATCTCAGTGCACCAATTTTTGGCAAAAACAGCATGCCTCTCTTGCCCCATGCACCTTACTTTCCTGATCTCGCTCCATGCGACTTCTTTTTGTTTCTGGGGATGCAGAAGGACATGAAAGGACAGCGATTTGAAGACGTAGAAGAGGTGAACACAAAAATGAGAGAGGTGCTGTCAGCTGTCCAAAAAGATGAGTTTGAAAATGTCTCCATGAATGGAATTGCAGATTTGACAAATGTATTAAGTATAATTGAGAGTATTTAGAAAGTGATCAGCTAGTTTTGTTTTGTTTTTAATCATTTTATTGAGGGCCCTTACACTTCTTACTGCAATCCATACATTAATTGTATCAGGCATATTTGTGCATATGTTGCCATTGTTCTTTTCTAGACAATTGCTTTTAAAAATTTAAATACATAGCTTGGAAAAGAAAAAAGTCCAGTTTTGTGGGGTACCCCCTCGAGGAGGTTTTACTTTTAGACAGGATAGTAGGAACAACCTATCAAGGTAAGTGTTGAGCAAAAGTATAATTGTATTCTGACTTATTCAATTTCTGTGTCTGATCTGCTCTTAAACTTTTGTTGTATAAACACGGGTCATGAGTATAATCTGCAATGAGGATATCAGTTCTCTGTAATGTTCCAGCAATAGCAGCGGATGAATTGAACAATTTAAATATTAAATATAGTTAATCAGAGAAATATGAACATAATCTGTATATAAGATTATAGAATATTAAAGTTTCAATTTAAAATAATCTCCCACACTTATTCATTATTCACTCAAAAACATTCTTTTGAATATTCTCCATATACTCCATACCATAAACTAGGTATAAACAGGATACAGTTGTTTACTGATTCTTACTCTCGACTTCAAATTCTAGAAGAAAATTCCATATACGTAGATGATATAGAACCTCCAACATTTTCTAGTTGGGGTAATTAAAGCTTGAGTGAATGATGTCAAAGTAGATATGTTCACCTTCCTCTTCAAAAACTTTTGGGAAAGTAGAATTAAAAGATAATGAAATGTTTGCACAAACTTTGGAAGCACTTGGCAAACAGAGCAAATGTGCCTGTTCGTCCTTTCCCTGACATCTCTGCTAATGAAATTTCACAGGATACACCTTGTTCTTGGGCTTCCATTTACTGACAGGAGGAAAGAAATGAGAGTATAGAGATGCAGAATTTTATGGTCAGACAGTATTGGCCATTTACAGTGATACTGTGTTACAGAGTACCTAAAATGATAAAGATGAGTGGAAAAGATTGATGTATTCAGATTGTGGTGTTGGCAAAGAATATTGAAAGCACGATGGAGAGTCAGAGAAACAAACAAAGCTATCGTGGAGAAAATACAGCCCAATTGTACCTTAGAAGCAAAGATGGAGAAGCTCACAGGGTCTCAGGTAATTTGGATATATTATCAGTAGCGACCCCCCTCTCATTGCGCTGGAGCTGATTCTGAGTCATAGTGAGGCATGTAAAAAGACATCATGTGCGGTAAAATAGAGGGTCAGCAAAAAGAAGACCCTCAATGAGAGGGTCGACATGTTGGATACGATAATGGACCCAAAAGCAATTTTGAGGATGATGCAGGATCAGTGTTTTGTTCTGTTGTACATAAGGTCTCGATGAATCGAAGCTGACTCGATGGCACCCAATAACAACCAGAGGAGAATGATGTATAATTTATTCTTTAGAGTGTGGACATACAAAATACATGCTAGACAATTTAACCTGTACTAGAACTATACCAATGAGATTGATAAATGAGTACAACGAAGCTGATAGAGATACATTCACTTGCTTGAGATCATGGCATAATATGAAACATCGAATACAAGTTTGGACTAAGGTAGTGTCAATGTCCAAATCATGGATCTAAGCTATGAAAAAATTGAAATGAAGTTGACTATTAACAACACGGGATATGAAAGCCAATTGCAGAACTGAAGAGGGAGTACAGTTACTTCCAACATCAACGCAAGCCAACCTCATCGTCATCCAGTGGCGCCTGCTACAGAGCAACCCTCTACTGGCCTGCGCGATGGTCCCTGTGGGGTTTCAAGGCGGTAAATCTCTGTCAGAGCAGAGCTGCCCACCTTGGGGTTCGCATCCTAATGAGTAACCCCTACACCACCAGGGTCCTGCCAGGGCTTCCAGGATACTGCAAATCCCCTCAAAGATTAGCTTGATCGTTGGTTAGGTGCAAAAGCACATCGAAGATTATTCAGGTAGTTGATAAATCTACAGGTAAACTGGAAGGCTGTAGCTTATTATTGAAAAGAAAAAGCAAAAAGAATTCCAGGAGAAAAGTGTCGCCCATCATTGTGAAGGAGAGAAAGCTGGCTCAACAGGTTCCGAATGTTACACACCTATTTCTTCAGCATGTGAAGCGCTTCTTCGGAATCCTGACTGTAAGGTAGACAGCATCTTCAGGTGCATTGGGAAACATGCTGGCACGGTGGTAACTCATGGTTCTGAAAACAGCAAGGCCATCAGCCGGTAAGCCACGAGCTGCACCGCAGGAGAAAGACGGGCTTTCTATTCCCATGTGAGTGACAGTCTCCAAACCCGCACGAGCGGTTAGTTCGACTCTGGCCGAAGGGACACGAGGAGTGACAATGGACTCAATGGCAGCGAGTTTGAAATTTTTTTGAGGACACATCAGGGAGCAAGAGCCACAATGATCCCCTGCTCTTCCGGAAATTGTATTCAGCAGATTTCTTTCCAGATAGAAATTTAGGCACCGGGACTCAGCTTTCTGAGTCTGAATTCAGGATTCCTCTTTTTCTGTACTTAGGTGGACCTGGTACTCTTCAGGCAAAAAATGGTTCATACGTACATATTCTTCATAGGAGGAGAATGCATTGTCTTACCAGCATAAGCGTTAGGAGCGATATGACATTTACCAGAGCTCTGAGGGAGAAAGACGGGACGTTCTAGTCCCATAAGGAGTTACAGTCTCGGGAACTCGCAAGAGCCTGATGTACAAGCTAAGTAGCTTTTTCAATTATGAATATTACTAGATATGTAACTGCTACTTACTTTGTATATCAGGAAATATATGTACTGTACTATGGCTAGCTTGACCAAAATCAAGTTAAAAACTGTTGAGCTTGAAGGTCACATTTGGAATTATGGTAACGTAACTGCAGGATCAACCCTGGGACCCCATCAAGCCTCCATTCAAGTCTCTCACAATTACACTTTTAATAAATTACACCAACATATAAATTGTGAAGTAAGCAGAGAGACTAAGGCTGAGGACATTAATAACTGAAGATATTTAAATTCATGGATTACAATTATTTGAATTATTTTAAGGAAAATATTCTGTGCACTGAAAATAATCTTTAAATATGGGTTGTGATTCTTCTATCTCTATAGGTCCCTTCTTATACAATATTCACCATAATAAATAGCTACCTCTCCGGCATGATTCTAAATAATGACTCAACGCAACTTAATCATTCCTGCTCAGCAACAATACTTAACCAGGAACTAATTCTTCGAATGTGCAAAGTTGAATGGAGTCCAAGTAACGTTCTTCCAAGTTTACTGAAACAGCCGCAAAAATAAGCAAACAACTGAAACCACAGGCATGGAATAAAAATCAGTCAGGTGTTTTTATTGAATATTTACTAACGCTAAGTCTCTAACTACTTCTCTTTTTAGTGCTACACAGTTGAAAATGAAGATTTTTATAAATGGATCTTTGAAAGCAGGAATAAGAGCAAATGTAACCGCACAGTATTGGGTAGTTATCATATGCTGGTTTCTGTGCTACTCCACAAACAAATCCAAAGATGCAGCAAATATGATCCAGATGCCACAGTGAGAAGCGAAAGACCTGTGGGTAAGACAATCAGAACCCACGTTGCTGAAAAAGAAGGGTTCTACTGAATCTGCTGAAAACCAGCACTTTTCCTTGAAAACAACTTCAATTCTCCACCCACCCAGCTCCCACACATAAAGAGATCCCCATTTAGGAAATTTCCTCTTCAGCTTACCTTAGGGAGCCTACTTTATTTCTTCTCTTCTCTGAGAGACAAGGAAAAAATCCTCCTTGAGAAGGCTCTTTACAATGTTCTATGTTCCATTTTCTGTTTAAATCCAACGTCCCCATTCCATAACAAATTGCTCCCTTTTAGTGAATCAGGAGTGCTGCTATCATTTTTTATCTGGCATATTTTTGAGCACTTACAAATAAAATTAGAGTGTATTTATAGAGAATGAATAATAAGAGGAAGAATTAGTTCAGGTAAACATGACATTAGAAACAGTAAAAGATTAGCATTGTAGAAATTGCTTTTGAAACCGACTGCTCTCGCCTACACCATCCGTAGCTACTTTGTTGGCCATCAAAGGCTCTATCTCTATTTGGTTTCTCCACTCTGGAACACAGCCTGAGAGTAATTTCAAATAGAAGCAAACCAGTGAAAACAAATAAAGGGTGACATTCATTACCAGGACATTTGAAGGAAGGAATAAAACTGTGGAATAAAGTTGAGCGGTGACTGCAGGGCACTGTAATCCCCAAGTCCCTAATATATACGAGCTGGTTCCAGGAGTAGGAGGCTCCCATTCAAACAATATTTTCGATGGAAGTAGCTCTTCCCAAGCTGGCATTCATGAGGTTCTTGAGGTCAAACATTTTGTAGGTTTCATATTAAATAACGTGCTCCGGGAAGGATCAAAGACAGATGTTTCTCATTCTAATTCTTATTCCCAACGACCACAGCCACCCAATGGTTGTCTCTCTTCACATGTCTAGAAGACCATATGATGACTCTCAACACAGACTAACTCCATTTTACTTGATTCTCTTTATACCTAATTGCACCCTTTTCCCTGGTTACAGATGTAAATCTCCTCTCCCAGACTGCTAAATCTCACCGAAGCCACGCAGCTTCTTAGGGATGCGTGTACTCACACACCAAGTTTTATATAGCATTCCAGGGAATTCACAGCTCTCTAGAAGTGTATGCAGGCGCCCCAGGTAAACGCACAGGCTTAAGGTGGAAAAAAAAAAGTAAAGAGAAAATTATATTTCCAAGGATGAACTGGCATGCAAATCTTAAAGCAAGCAAGCAAACAGAGACGTGAGGGAAACAAACAAATGAGAACCTTGAATGTTTTCTGTGACAGTGCCAGCTCCTTGTCCTTCCTGTCACCTAGACGGTCACCTCCTGAAGGCAGATGAGTTGATAAGACACCGGTTCTACTTAGTTCTCTAGGGTTTGACCTGGTTGGTGGAAATTGCCTACCTTCCATCACTTAGTGCATGAAATCTCTAGATCCAGATATATTCCAAGAAGACAGAGTTCCCAACTAAAATTCAGAACACATAGCCTGACACCTTCAATATATTTATGGGCACATTATGGTTTCTTGGAAAGCAGATGTTGGCAGTTAGATTCCCCCTTCTCAGATATTTCTCACCTCAGTTAATACTACTAGCTGACCCACAACTGCTCTGCAATTAATTACATGTACTGGTTTCTGCAAGTCACTTTGAATTGCATTAAAAATTCAGACGGGTGGATGAACAGATATAGACCATAGATATAAGGCGGAGAGCCACAAGAAATCAAAAGCAGTAAAATGGCCGTGGTATAATCTGGGTATACAGATGTCCACTGTGAAATTCTTCCAACTTTTTCAAGGCATTTGACACTTTTTATTTAAAAAAAACCATTGGAGAAGAAATAAAAATGTCACAAAAACCTACCCTAAACTGTTTAAAGTGGTTATAGCTGAGTGGTAGATCTATGGCTGTTATTGATTTCTCTATTTCTGGATTTATTGTTTACTTGTACCCTTTAATTTTCTACAAAGAAACTTCTGAGGACATAAAATAACAATGCTTTTTACAAAAGATTTATAAATCAGATGACACTACATTCAATGGCTGGAGCATCGGTTTTGTGGTTGTAAACTGTAGGTAAGAGCGGGGCAGGATCATTCTAAGAACCTGGCTTTATCTTAGAGAACAACTGGTGTTACTGTGTTATCTTGGAGAATGAGTGTACACGGACTATGCAAAACAATGGCACAATGAGTTGAAAATTATTTTAGAGAAGAAGTCTGGAAACAGAGGTTTGGAATAGGATGGGAACTGATGTAAATGGATACATGAGGTTGATGAGAAAACCTGCAAGCCAAGGACCAAAATTGTCAGTAATGTTGGTCAGTTATATAACAGCATGCTCTATACGCCTTGCTCATAGAGAAATATCACAAATTGTATTAATAACCTGAATAACCACCGTCTATCCTGAAATATACCAGGAAGTGAGACACTATTCCACCGAACTCACCAAATCACTTTTGGATACTGCCTTACCCTGATCCTCAGCAGGGAAATGGGAAGGAGACTACTTTTGGGGAATTGGATTTTCTGGTCTACCTATATACCTATTTATAAGCCGTTAATGCAGCTTTGTGGTAAAATTAAGTGTCTCAGCTGATATTCTGGTCAGCTTATACTTGAGTATATACGGTAGTGGGTAAGGGTTCTATGCTCTTGAAATAGTTCGCATTACATGTGCACAAACCGACACAGTTGTTTTACATGCGAAACACATATTACCAATAAAAACACAGTAATAGATTCTTTTCAGCAATGTTGACATTCTTTCTGAGATCCATATTTCAGTCTGGTTAAACAGATTCAGTGAAGTCATTAATTACTCCAGATATAACATAGAGTAGATAGAGTAGGAATGTTAGAAAGCATCACATAAAGTATTTGCATTGTGTTGAGAATGTTTCTTGAATAACATTGTTCTATACTTGTCTGTAGGACACTGGAGGGGGAAAATTCATTGATATTATATTACAATGTCCAACAACCAGTAAGGCAGCAATTATTTTTCATGATTTTAGAAGTATAATCTGAGTTATCTGTGAATATAAATCCAATTTCTTATCACTAATATCCGCAAAGTTCTCTCTTCACCCTATTCAAGAGCAAACATCGGTGAACATACTTAAACAGGAGGAAAATATGTCACCCAATACAATGTCCCAAAGGCAGTAGTTGTATATCTGAGAAAGGTAATTGCCTGATAAGCAACAACATACAAAGAACTGGTACATCTGTGTTCTAAATTAATATACTGCCTCTGCAAATGCAGAATGAATAATAAATTATGGACATAGCATAAATGAATTGTGCCTATTTCTCTAAAATCATCAAAGAACAGCAATAAATGATACCATATATTGCATCTGAATGGGAACTTGAAAGGAGCAATCAGAGGCAAAATGATAAAGATGACAAAATATGGTTGACAGGCTGTGATTTGTCTCTAATTCCCTCAAGATTGGTATCAAATAGAGAAGAGGCATGTCAATTCTGCAGCTGCATAGATGCAAATATCTGAATATCTTTCCCTCTTTTTTTGCAATAGGTAGAAACTAGAATATAAATGTAGACATCCAAATCCCACTCAGAACGCCTCTGAAGGGATCAAGTCAAAAGAAAACCCTAAATCCTGCCGAGGTAATCATGTGGGCAATAGACGGCTGAAGATGACTGTATTCTTGACCATACAACAATGCCAGCCATCCGCTCTCTCTGCATTCCCTTTGTCCATGCAGTTGGCATTCTTCCTCTGAAGTGGAAGTATATTGGACCCCTCAACTGGACTTGTTGTGGCCGATAGAATGAATAGGATGTGACAGAATTAAGAGTTGCAAGCGTAGGCCATAGTTGGCTTTGTATATTGCTGCTTTTCTGTTTGCCCTTATGCTAGTCTTGAGAAGAACATGTGCAGACCAGCATGATCATCCCAGAGAAGCATGAAAAACAATGTGGGGCAGAATGGTACCAGCCTGGAAAATCTCAGAGCAAGCAAAATCACTAAGTCAAGGCAGCAGAGTTCAACTGAACCTTGCACATATGAGAAAAATAGTCTTTGTTATATCCCACTGTGGATTTGGGATTGGTTGTAGCACAGAAAAATCAGATACATAACTTCACCTCTCTGGGTCTGATTTCCCTAGCTGCTTAAGTAGGTGGCAAATTAAAGAGACAAAACTAAAACCAAGCTCTAGTTCTTTGTACAAATAGTATAGATATCTTAATATATAGAGAATCCCAAGCTTCCACTACCCTGTTTCAAAAATGATTTGTGGGGGTCCTGGCCCTTCAACCCATGCGCAAATTACCTGGTACGTCTATGACTTTTTAAAACAGATATTATTGTTATGGTAGAAAAATATTACAATGTAATATAAGAGAAAATAGCTTAATTTCTTTGATTTACCTTTTATAAAGAAATCCAATCCATTACATTACTTAATGGCACTCTGTGTGGGCCTCCAGATGAAGATATTTAACAAAAATGAGTGAATAAATGGCCTCTCCTTAAATTTTATGTCTTCTTCACACACAGTACTAACTAACCAAACCGGTATATAGGAGACATAAGCTTGAACTGCAGTCTAATTTTAAATTTAAATTTCTCTCTGCAAAATGTCTAACAGGCTCTAAGTATTTACTGACTTAAGCCTGTGTTTGTGCTGTTCTCTTCCAACATTCCATGAAACAATGCTTCTGAGCATGCTTTTTAATAACCATTCCATCATTCACAATTTATTAGACTGCATTGCTGTGCATTGTCTCACCTTAATGCTAATGGCTCACTACAGTCTGACAGCGAGCACTGTCCTTTCAGAGAGCTCACACTCTCACTGAACAAGCCCCTGGGCAGCAAGTGGTCACTGTTGATTGCCATTACATGTTGGGTGAAATCCACTTGTGTGAATTCTGATTTTTTGAAATAATTAATTTAGTTTTATGAAATGGAAGGGGGGAGTAGTAGTCTTAGGGGTCATAAATGTCCCACATACAAAGTGCTCTATGTATGCACAAAGTTACGACTAAGTCAAAAGAGAGATCAAGTCATACATCAATAAACCATCAATATATCCGAGGGAAATCAAATGTACCAATATAAAAAAATCACATATTTAACCACATTGATATTCAAAATACACACCCTAAAATTCTTATATCAAACAGTCTTTCAAAAAATATCTGAAAATAGTATTTTTTGTTTAAAGCTATTTGGCAATATTTTAACATTTTAGATACTTATTCCAACTAGCATTGTTGTAGGGTATGGCGGCGGAAGCAGCATGATGGCAGAGGTTCTACTGTGAAATACCTAGAGAGCCGCAAACTATTTAGTCGGGGGGGGAGGGGGAGAGGAGGAGCAGAAATTTACCTTTTTCAGAATTCCATATTACTTAATTTTTATGTCAACAAAGTACTATGAACGTACTATATACATTTTATTTCATAAGGATACCAAAACAGTACTTCCCTTTCTCTTCTTCTTGATGTGATGTTTGGTATGTCAGCATAAATCAAAGTAGTGGCAAGAACCATACACCAGTCATCGTGTTGTTCATCATTGGGCGTCCAGGGGTAAAATAAAATTAAGAAGACATTTGAGTTTGCGGTAAACATTTGGCAGTTCACAGTTCACCAGTGTATTTTGTGACAGAACGGGAGGAACACGTGACTCGTTTCTGCTGCACATCAAGAATGAAAAGTGCCGGTGTAACCGAGTGCCACTGTGACTGGAAAGAGTCACTCACAGGTAACTCTCCCTTCCGAGTGGGGTCTTTTGTGGACATCGATTCAGGCATGAGCAAAGTCAGCCTGCCACTTCTGGGGAAACTCCTTACAAGGATTCTTGTTAATGATAAAATTTAACCTCTCAGACTAACAGTAGAATTTGGGGAAACTTCCACCTACTAGTGTCTGACAACTTCCCAACACTAAAACCTTTTCTGATGAGAGGGGCAGTGAAAATCATGAAAGGACCCTTAAAATGAAAAGAAGCAACATTTAGGAAATCTGCAACATACAAAGAAATGACCGGCAAGGTTCCAGCTCACAAGGCACACGTTTTCAAGCTCACGTATGTGTAAAAGACCCATTCAACGTGCACGATCTACCAAAGATAATACATCTAAAGGAATACGAACTGTTCGTTAAACCTGGAATGTTCATGGAATACAGAACTCTCCAGTCTGTAATGGCCACTACCTTTCAGCACTCTGAAACTCACCGCAGTCCAGTCGAGTCTGACTCATAGCGGCCCTATAGGACAGCGTAGATCTGTCCTGGTGGGGTTTTCAGACTGTAATTCTTTATGGGAGCAGGAAGCTCAACATATTAAGCTTTGGTGTAATATCAGATAAGAATATTCACTTTTGCTTATAAAGTTTTAAAATTACTTCTCCCTTTTCCAATGACTTAGCTGTTTAAGGACATATTTCTATATTTGAGTCAAAACGACATACCAAAAAGAGCTAAGAAGATTCAGATCTCTTCAACTAAGCTAGCCATTAGAGAGATTTGCAAGAATAATAAAAATCAATGGACTTTATTCTTTTTATTTTATAAAAATGTTATTGAACATTCGAGTAATATGCATATTATTTTAAATGGCTGAATAAATATGTTTTTGTTATTCCCATTTAATATTCAATTTTATTACATATGAGTAGACATAATCCACAGAAAAAAGCTTCTTTGGGAAATTCAATAAATTTAATAGTGTAAATGTATTCAGAGACCAAAGCATATGAGAAATTCTATCCTAATTCCAATAGAGGAAGTATTAAAATCTGCTTAGCCTGACCCAAACACAGTGTTTTTCCCATAGAATACAATGCATTTCATAACAAATATACCTTACAGCTTGTGACTTCCAAATAATATAGGAATCACTCTCTAAATAGTCCATATGAAATAATGCACCCTAACCATTTAATGATATTTTAAATAGAAGTTCAGATTTTTACAAGACATCATTTATTCATGACTCATATTTTTTAAAAAATATGACATTTATAACTATTAGTAAAGTCACAGAGACCTGAAACAATTTCTCCTATTGACTTTCAATATGCTTGCCTGTATGAACATGCGCTTTCTTCCAAGATGGAAAATGCAGTATCAGAACAAAAGTGAATCATGCATTGGGAATGGATTCAATTAAATTATGAATTGTCATATTCGTAAAATCTGCTTTCCTACTCTGATGCAATATTTTTTAATGTTTTCTGGAAAAGCATATGCGCTATGTCTTACCTATCTATATATAAATCTCTTATTGCATTCATTGATTTCAGGTAGAGACATTTAATTTCTTTTAAATTGGCCATATGTTAGTATTTTCTACCATTTTCCAGTTTCCAGGTCCAAACGCCAGTAGCACAGAGTGGATGTGGATTCAAAACGACCCACAAAGAGTTGCACCGGTTGTAATCTCCACAGGAGCAGACGGTCTCCTCTGCCTCACAGAGCAGACAGCAGTTTTGAACTGCCGACCTTGCAGTTAAGAGTGCAGCACATATCTAAAAATGCCCCTAAGATTCTTTCATCTTCAGAGAAATAGCTAGTCTCTATCTGTAAGTTTGCTAGTAATGCATCAGTCTTTCCTATCTCAATAAAATCACAGGCTAACCTAGGAGTAGGTAACAAAAAATATGTTGCTATAAAATCATAAAAAACCTTTATTAAACAAAATGATCAAAACGTGAATTTGGGAATGATTTAAATCCCATCTGAAGATAAGATCAGGTGTATATGACCACCAATGAAATTTAGATACTCTGAAGTTCTGGGGAGCTTGAGCTGTGAACTGAGAAAGATGAACAGAGAACTCTGAGGCGCTATACAGGAGCACAGGACACTGGTACACACGCCGCATGCACACACAGACAAGCCATTCCATCGATCAGAGTGTCCTGGTATTCAGCAGCTCATGTTGGCTTATAATTATTACCCAAGAATCATTCCTGGGGCTTATCATTCTTGGGGGCCTCTGAAAGCAGTGTCATCGTGCAGTGAGTAGCATGCATCTCCTCAGCAACCGCTTTGTTTGGATCTGATGAACACTCCAAATCATTAAATATGACCATAATCAGGTTTCTCTCTATATACTGGTAATTCAAGTCAAATGTGCAGCCCACTCTTAGCAAAAATGCAGGGTACTATCACATCTGTTTGGGTTACTGGCTCAATTCTGGGATGTATTTTATCATTAATAACTCATTTCTGTCCATCTCTTCCTATTTTCACCATTTTGTTAGGTGGCATGTTATCTTATTACAACAAAAAATAGCGTTGCTGTTGTCATGCTGGGGCCATCAAGTTGTCTCCAACTCATACGCGCCGCCGAGTGAAGCCCTTCCCAGTGCTGCGGCCCCCTCATAAGCGTTATGTTTGAGCCTGTTGCTGAAGTCATTGTGTCAACCTTCTAACTGAACGTCTTTCTCTTTTTCACCGACTCTCTACGTGGAAAATAAGTTACAAGAATTCAGGTGAAATCTCTACTTGGATGAGCTTAGGCTCCAAGGAAAAGGCAACTGTGGACCTGATTCAAAGAATAAGTAGAATATGGTGGAAATAGGATGATAATTTAAGGTTTTAATGAAAAGATGTTTACAACGGCCTGGGAAGGTCTATTTTGGGTAGAGCAAGGTAATGGAGAGAGATAAAATTACAATTGTAGGGCCCAGGTCATAAGAGGCTTTGTATGGCAGAGAAGGGAGCGCTTGGTCCATACTTCAATGGCACGGACAGACTGGTTTATAAGTTCTGAACTGCGAGGCTAGCTCTGCTTGGCCTTCTGTAATACACACTAGAGCGTACCACTAAGTGAGCGAGTGGCGTCACCAGTACTAGGTTCACATTTTCACTCTGTCCTCTTGACGTCTAACAATTCATTTGACTTCTGTGTACCTCTTTTTCTTCCACTCCAAAAACAAGACTGCTAATTGTACACCAGGGTTGTTTGGGAATTAAATTGCATCATGCAGATAAAGCAAATTACTTGGCACTACATAATCTCTTTATATGATATATATAATCACAACAATATACTTATCAACACAAACATATTATGTATAGATAGTTTGGTGGTTATCTTGGCAGCCATGCCGAGAAATAACCCAAACTTTTATCCTATTCCAATATGATTTCTAATCATTAGTCAAGGGGTAATAATTAAGATCTGTAGGGAGTGGGAGGGAACAATTTCTGGGTAAATGTCTTGATGAGAAAAGCACAGGTAGGATTTGAAATGCTTTTTTTATTAAACAGAGAGGTTAACTAAATAAATGCACTTTAATTGGCCAAAAGAACTTTCCAAGGTTATCCAGTCAATCGCTCTATGCCTCATTTGTCAGTGGATACAGAGGGATTCTGTCACTGGCAGAGGCCTAAAAAGGTTAGCCAATCCATCTCTCCCTTCCAGCCGGGACCACATGAGACAAGTAAGACTCGTGGAATTCCTCGTCCATTGATTTCTAAAACCCTCTGAGAAGTTGATTATTTGCTTTTCTTTGAATCTAGTAATCTTTTCCAAGATTCAGTAGCTTGCTTTGTCAGAAAATCCTTCCTCGTGCCAAAATAAATTCCTCTTTTCTGGTCCATCATGTTTTGAACTTAGTTTCATTATAAAGTGGAAGGTATTGAACATTTTAAAACTCATTTTCGAAAGCACTAGATAAAATTATGTAATTTCCCTCTGGTCTGAATATTTTTCGGATAATCTCATGCTCTGTCTTTTACAGAAGAATAATTTGTTTACTAAAGATGTAATTAGTGAAGTATTTTCCAAAGTTGATCACAATAATATCTTCCATCTCACAGGTTTTTCAAGAAATCTCTCATCCATCAAAAATCAAATCTAATTACCCTGCTCTTGGGTTTGTCGTTTTCTTGTAACCAAGAAAGCGTGAAGCTGAGATAGAGCAATGTGATTTTCAAGGTCAACTAGCACGGCAATTCTGCTTCCATCTAAGACACCACAGAAGTAACCTCACTCTGGGGTGGCCATGTTGTGAGGAAACTCAAATTAGTCCATGTATCAAGATTGTCTGAAGACAAAGAAGCCCCCCCAACTCTTCCAGCTCCAGTCACCGCATGGCTATAACTGTAAAAACCCCAAAGTTGTAATTGCCCACGCAAGCTCTTCTCAAAATGCTGACCCACAGAAACAATGCGAATTAATCAAATGCTTATTGTTGTTTGAAGTTACTGTGCTTTCAGGTGTGTTGTTCTGCAGGAATAGTGCCTGGCTAACTCCCGCTGCTAGAATACTATTGAGGGACACATCTATGACCTATAAAGAATGGGGAAATCAACGAACTGCAGCCACCATTCAGAAAGAGCCACTCCTGTTTAAAAAATGTACTTTATGCAGGATGATAAATACAAAGGTGCTTTGTAATCAATGTTACATAGTTTGGTTACAGGACATGATGAAGTTTATTGTATACAGGAATACTTGAAGATATTAAAGGGCTCTTTAAAATGCAAACCCAGCAATAAAGCAAGACATAAGAAGGTTTTGGTTTCCCAGTGCATGTAAAGAACACTGGTGGTATAGTGGATTACACACGGGGTTCGTAGCCATAAGGTTAGCCGTTCAAATCCACCAACCACTTCTTGGGAGAAAAAATGAACCTGATTGCTCCCATAAAGAGGGAATGCCTTGCCTTGGAGAGCTCAATTCTGTTCTATAGGCACTCCATGAGCTGAACTGCCTCAAAGGCAGTAAGCTCTAGTGTTAATTTTTAATACATAAAGAAGTTCTGCCTACCCCCTCCTGTAGTCAGTGAAGTGCTCCATATTATGAAGGAAAAGATGAAGTATTGTGAGAATGAAGAAAATGACCCAGAGACATGCAACTGTAAGCACATATGATTGGGAAAATGGTGCTGGCCAACTTGACAAGAGGTTTGCCATAAGCCCTCAATTTGCAAGAAAAAACAGAAAAACTGAAATAGCAACAAAATGCCATAAAGTGAAGGACAATAAAATGGGGAAAGTCTGTGAATGCAGTTTCCCACTGAAAAAGCAACTTCCTTGTCCTTTAATACTTGAGGCAAATAGTTCTTCTTTGAGATGCCATGCCTGATACTACCAGGAAGCATTATGTACACCTCTTCTGTGCCTCCCATGTATCTCCTACTACTCCAGTTATTTTTTTCAGTTTTGTTTACCTGTTTCTCTTACTAGACATGAAATCTTCTTAAAGCGAAAGACCCCATATTATTTTTGTGTCTGTAGATCCTAGCGTAGTACCTGACACAAAGTAAGTGCTAAACACATTTGATGAGTGGATGGATGGACGGACGGAAGGACGGATGGACGGACAACTTCTCTGGCAGGTAAATAAGGACAAGCACATAGCCGTGCACCAGGAGCCTATAATTTGATTTCAGCCTCTGAAAGACTCAGTTTCTGAGAGGCTATGAGAAAGAACCATTTCTCATCTGCGTTCTGAACATTGTATTGCAATAAATCAGTTCTTATGTTTACAGTTCCCCGTTCCCTCCTTCCTATCGGAAAAGTCTCTGGAGTCCTCATCCTTCACTCCATTTTACAATTTTTCTTCTCTTCCTACTTTTTGTGTATAAATGTTTACTTGTTGTCAATTAAATGATAATACTCATTCTTTATATTGGCCTATTAATGGGTTATTTTACTTAATATAAAGGGGAAAATAAATGTCAAACTTAATATCCTTGTCTTTTCCATAAATAAAATAGCACCATGCCATGAGGGTCGAGGAAAGATGGGGGCAGAAGGGGGAGAAAGGGGGAACCGATCACAATGATCAATGTACAACCACCATCACCACCATCCCTCCGGGGGGCAGGGGGAAGAACAACATAAACGTGGGTGAAAGGAGACAGTATAAAACATTAAAATAAAAATTTCTAAATTATCAAGGGTTCACAAGGGTGAGAGGGTGGGGAAGGGAGGGGCAAAAAGGGAAGCTGATACCAAGGGTTCAAGGAGAAAGAAAATGTTTTAGAAATGATGATGGCAACATATGTACAGATGTGCTTGTTTTAATGGATGTATGGATTGTTATAAGAGCTGTAAAAAAGCCCCTAATAAAATGATTTATTGAAATTAATTTTAAAATAACACCATGATTTTATTATTACTAGAAAGAGACAAAAATAAGATGTGTTTTTAGAAGTTCCTAAAAGCTATTGATTGTCTTGTTTTGATATTTCTTTATAGATGGGTGAAATCTTCCTCTGTGTCTATTTTTCAAAGGGAAAAGTCTGTTAGCCACTATCAAGCATTTGCTCAGCTTTGTTTAATATCTGTTTTTTATCCAATTTCATTTTATTGTCCTATCGCCTCTTTTTATTTTTACCTCAAAGGCTAATTGCTATTTTTATTGGCACTTGCCAGGCATCCCTGCATTTAATGCCTATTGGAAATTCTCTCATTAATCTTTTTTATCTTGTAGGCTATGAATCTAAGATGTTTAAATTAAAAACGTAGCATGGATTTCTTCATTACCTACTAGCCCTGCCTATCACAGTGATTATTATAATTAATTCAGTATATCTGTTCATTGTGATTTGTTGGAAACCACTGCTCCTAAAAATTTCGCATCAATTCTATGATTTGAAAGAAAACTCTCTCTCCCACCTGTGATTTATGCTTTAATAAGTACAATGTCTTCGTTTAAATATTTTTCCTTTCATTTTGTGGCCTTGGCATTGATGTCATATTATGCAAGGAGTAAAATACTCTTCCCGCCATTGATAAAACTTCGGTGTACACTGGCTTTACAATTCAGAAACAATTTAATGGCAGAGGCATTGGCCTGGATAGGAACCAATAATATAAACAACCACAATTATCATAGCAACTCCTTTAGTTGAGAGCTTGCAATTTCCCAGTTTCCACACTAATAATATGAGCTAACACATTTTACCATGTAGCTGAACGGTTCTAGTTTTTAACAGACATTAACATGTTGAATCATCACTACAACTCAGCAGCAAATCACGTACACTGCTCCCATTCTACCCAGGGGGAATCAAATCATAAAGTAAACCAATTTGTAAGCAGTTGAATTGAGATTAAAACCCAGCTAGAAAGGCTTTAGAACTGTACTCTTGTTATGAATTCAATTGTGTCTCCTTAAAATATGTGTCTCGCCTACACCTGTGGATGCAATGTGCTTGGGAAAAAGAAATTTGCTATGTTAATTAGACCACACCTGAGTAGGATCAATTGAAAATCACTTCTGAACCATAAAAACAAGAGCTGAATAGAGGTGCACAAGGGGCTATGGGGCAGGCACCCCTCCCCATTTTCTATAAGTCAAGTGAACCAAGAAAGTCCCAGGACTACCTACAAGGAAGGCATCAACAAGACCAAGATCTTGTTTGGATTTCCAGCCATCAGAATGGTGAGAAAGCATATCTCTATTCTTTAAAGCCATGAACTTATAATATCTGTTATAGCAGTACTAGGAAACTAACATAAAGCGTATGTTTTTTAATCATATATGCTACTCAAGAACCTTATTATATATAAAATAGTTATATATTATATATAAACAACTTCATATGTGTGATACATGTATATATATATAAAACTCCAGCCCCATTTAACATAGAACAAAGGTGAGCCTCAGCTAGAGAAAGCAATGGTCTAATCCTACACAATCGCTGCGCTGGAGCTCCAATTTGAACCTCAGCCTGTTTGGTGGCAGAGACTCTATTTACCACCACCACTGAAAAGAAAAGAAAACAAACCCCCCAACTCCAAATCTATTGTCCTGGAATCAGCTCTAAGTCGTCGTACCCTTGAAGGACAGAACAGCCTCAAACAATTTCCAATGACAGAGTGCCACAAGTTTCTCCCATAGAACATCTGGTAGCTTTGAACTGCCAATCTTTCTGTTAGAAGGCAAGAGCCCAACCACTGCTCCACCAGGGCTCCTGACCACAGGCCTCTTGAAAAACCCATCCGATGGACCACAAAAGGATAGGGCTGCTCTGTTCCACCTGTCAGCATCACAGCTGAACCAAATTTCGGTGACATCTTCATAATTCATAGTGCTAAGATGAATCTTTTCTATTACCGTAACTGAAATATAGCTGATCACAATATAATGCAACTTTTTTACTCAACCAGAGAAACTGGAGGATATTCTCCTACTTAGACCTGTACGGTTAGGAATGAATGAGTCACGACTCAGGATTGGTAGTTCATCATAATCAATCAGAACCGCGGTAATAAGAACAAGTGGTCCATTTAATTGATGATGACATCACCTCCTGTCTATCTTAGTTTCCTTATTAATGATCAGTTATAACTCCCTAATTTCAAGAAGTCACTACCAGCATTGTTACATTACACCGATACCCAGCAAATTGTTTACTTGGTAGGATAAACTCCTGTCTCTTTTTCAGTATTAGTTTAAGCTCCCTGCCCTACTTTAGTTAATAGAGTCAGTTACTATTTGGGCTGCTAACCGCAAGGCCAACAGTTCAAAACCAACCGCTGCTCTTTTGGACAAAGATGAAGCTTTCGGTTCCAATAAATTTACCCATTTCTATCAAGTTGATTCTGACTTACAGCAACCATATAGAACAGGCCCCCTATAGGTTTCTGAGACGCTAGCGCTTTACAGAAATAGAATGCTTCGTCTTTCTCCAGAGGAACTGCTATAGTTCTGAACTGATGACCTTGTAGTTAGCAGACCAATTGTTACCCCTGGTGCTACCAGCCTTAGAAACGCGCCAGGTTAGTCCTTCTCTGCCCTACAGGGTCACACGAGTCAGACTTGACCAACGACAGTGCGAGGACCCAGCTTTATTAGTTGATAGTACCATGACTTAACACAATAGTCTTCGGGTCATTTTCACAGACACCAGCTAGACAGAAAGAAAGATCCTTTCTTGCCAAGAATAATTCCTTGTCACACCGAAGTTTGTGTCTGATAGGTTGGCAATATTTTCTCCTGGAGTCCCCTGGACTCAGGTGGCCTATCGCAAGCAGCCATTATCCCAAGCCTGTCACACAACCATCAGACCTATCAAAACACTTCTACAGACTCTGGGCTTCACTCTGTCATAGCTAAGCGATCCTTTTTACCCACTGCTAAAAATATCGCGTGCCTCCTAACTTTGTTTAATTGTTCTCCAAGAGCAATTTTGTAGACTGTCATTGTCACTTAAAGTTTTTGAAGAGCCAGCTCTCGAGCAGAAACTGAAGTGATGAGGCTCAAAAGAGTAGCAGAGCAGCCCGAAGTGGAGTCATAGGACTGGAGTGGAGTCACGCACTGATGCTGGCCTTACATCTAACTACCTGTGAGGTTCAAATGCCAAGTCCGTGCCCCCTGCAGCCCTCTGACTCTCAGGGTCTTCTTCCGGGACAGATACCCACTTCTAACTGCTCTGTTCTAGGAGCTCATGGGTCCCGAGGTCAATGTCTGCTTGGTTCACGCTCTATGGCTTTAGTCCGTGTAAAATTCGATGCCAAAGAATGCATAATGAGTTCCAAAGAGGCAATCAGCAGCACAGAAGTGAATTTAAATTTCACACGAATGCCAGCTAGCGCTTCATGGGCAGAACTGCAGCCAACCAACCTACATTTTATAGCTGTCTCTTCTGCATTTGCATTTGCTTCCCTGCCACGAGCGCCTCAATTTGTTTGGAAAAGTACATTGTTCCAAAGTATGGGTTTTAATGTTCCATATAGATATCTGGCTCTGATTAAGTCCGAGGGGCTCCTATGAAGCACATTCATTCTAGCCCCCGACCCCACCCCATTTTCTCTACTCTCACTGTTTGAATAAAAGAGATGGCGCGATTGGATAAAATATAAGTGGCATGGGGCATCTAATATTTTTCCAATTACAACAGAAGACGAAAGAAGAACTATATTTCAATGTAGTTTATTTTGCCACTGTTGACCATTTGGGCTTAAGGACCACTCATCAATTTCTGAGACCTTGCAGTTGGCAAAGGGGAGTCAGAATGATAGATGAGAGGATGTGCCAGGAGCACCGCGCCTCGCAGCTCTGTCAGCACCAGTGTCAGGATAATATTCATTGTGTTTAGACAGTCCTCCTAATTTTCAAACGAATTTCCTATGGTTTGTGAAATTGGCAAAGTGCTAGCAATGCAAATAAACTATCTTTCTTGTCCCGATGTAGGCATATTGATTTCTCTCTAAAAGGATTAAATAATGAGATTTTATATAGTGATCCCTTAAGGCAGGAACTGCGTCTGGAAAATTGTAGCATTTTACTACCAAAGAGATAATTTGTATCTTAAACAAAAGAAGGAAGCCACGTAGGAAATGGACCATTTATTCACTCATCCAAAAATATTTATTGAACTTCATGAAGTGAGGTATGATAAACATCAGCTGAGTGTTAAAACCCCTTAGAAATGGATTCCTTAGTTGGGAATATCAGAGATAAAGAACTAAATTAAATGAAAAAAATGCTTAAAAATGGGAAGTTAGGCGACGTCTAGTTTTGTGCTTTAGAACATGTTTACTATGGGTCCTCAGCCAGTTTGGGGAATGAAGACACAGTTCTCAGATCTAGGATGGTTCTCTGGTCCCCTTGGCAGACTCTTCCCCACAGCGAGCCTGACCTCACGACTAGGCTTGCTCTGCTCTAAGGCAGCTGCATCGGTGGAGCTAGTTTGGGCACCAATCTGAAGAGAGCAGGCATGACTGTGGGTCGTTGGAAGTTAGCACATGACCTTGTTTCCTGCCAAAAAATCCCAGCAACAGGGGAACAGGTGGAAAGGGAGGAGATGCCAAGATCATACGTTTTTATAGGGAAAGTTTGGAAAGCACATTTCACTGTGTCCTACCACACAGCTACTCAACTGGCACACTGTAGACTTCACAGTGCGGCGTTTGCGTGCCATCAGTCAGGTCTCAAGATAAGTTCATGTTCAGCTATAAGCATACAGAGTTCTAATTTCCATCAAGAATAACTAGCTTCAAGATGCAGAATATGCTCTTCGCCAGTTTTCCGGTAAGGAGTCCATGAAAGCAAGATGAGGCTTTCTGCTCCTGAGCGACAGATAACATGGGACGCCGTACAGGAGCAGCTCCACTCTGCCCGAGGTGTGGCCGTGGCTGTTGGCTGCCGTGTTGCCCAAGGTCACTCCGAGTTGGAACAGACCCCAGTGCAGTGATACTTTTGCGATACAGTCGCAGATTAAACACACAGCACAGAGTTAAAAAGAAGGAATTTTTTTCAAACAAGTCATAAAATCTCTACCCAAGGCGTGTCGTGATAAATACGGAACATTTGACTTCAGCTCAATGTGTCTGAAGCAGCGAGCCAGGGGTTGAGGATAGGGAACACGTGGAAGATTATTGCTGCAAGGGGAAACTTTGGAATAAAGTAAAATGATTTGTCTGATTCTAGAAGAAGGAAGGGTAGAGCCCTTCAAATTTACCTGCAGATCTACGGATCTTCTTGTGACACGGCCTTATAATCCCTCCTGATCCTATTGAACATAAATGCACCCATTCGTGCTGTCCTATTGCAATACTCTGGAAATTAACATGCCCAAATGTTAGTAAATCCACACATTTCTTGATATGAACATCGTGTTCTTCGTTTCTTTTGTTGTATTTTTCTTAATGAAAAATATGAACGATCTATGTAATTTAATCCAGCACTAGTTTTAAATACATAATTTGCAAGGTATTCGTGCTTTGAAAAAAGGGAATTACTGTGAATTGAAAAAAGCGAATGATTCATCTGGGCTGTGAATATGAGATTGGGTAGATAGGGTTGTATCCTATTGGATATTTTTAGTCCATTTAGTTAAAGGCATAGTTGAATTTCCCTCCAAAATAATCAAGGTCACAATCAAAATTCATTCTCACAGGGATTTCACATAATTCAAAATTTCTCTCTGCACTTGGACAGACAGTGCCGTGGTCAGCATTCTCGTTCCCCGAGCTATTCGACACCCATTTATCAGGCAATTGTTACTGCTACCCCTGAGATGACCAAGATGAACTAGCCATGGGATCTATCCTGCAGGAACAGTTGTAGGAGAGGTATGACACGCTCACAAATAGCCAGAATACGAGGAAGCGCACATTGGTTCAGTGATCTAAACGTGGTTTCTGGTTAAAGACCACCAACGTTTAGAGGAGGGGGATTATTTTCCGTTGAGTTCAGGAGAGCTGGGACAGTTTACAAAAGAGATGACATTTAAACTAAGCTTCGGCAGAAAGTAGGATTTAGGCGCATGCAGTTCAGAGAAGAGAAACCTCAGTGGAAGAACAAAACGCCCAAGCTAAGGAGACCGGGGACCATCTCAACATGGGCAAGGCAATGGGAGCACGGCGGCCAGAGACCCTTGTTCTCACGGAGCTAGTGTTCTGGGCAGGAGACAAAAAAAACCCCACAAATAGGCAAATTATATGGTCTATTGGAAGAGAAGGTGATCGTTTGGTATGATTAAAAGAAAGCTCAGTATGGCACGAGGGCAATGTGATTCTCATCTTCACTCAGCTAATCAGAGGAGGGCGCAGGAAAAAGAAGATATTTAACCAAGAATTTGGAGGCAATGAGAAAGAAATCCCAAAGAGCACATTGGAAAGCGCCGAGCAGAAGGAGAGCGTTGGTTGATGAAGCTGTTGGCAGATTGAGGATAGATTGCAAAGGGCCTCAGATGCCAAGCTAGGGAGTTTGGAATCCATTCCATGGACTCGGGGGAGATGTTCGTGGCTTCTGAGCAGAGATTTAGAAGGAAAAAAAGAAAGAAAACAAATATCTGGGCTGTGTCTTCTATAGATGACTCTGACAGACCATGTAAATGGAATGGGCAGAAGACAGAGGCTGGAAGTTAAAGGACTATTTTAATAGTTGAGAAAATTTCTTTATCCATCAACTTAACAAATATGTTTTGAAGAACTTCCAAGCATTAAACCTGATCAACACCCCCCTCCTCAACTTCAGGAACAAAAAGAGACCACCATCCCCACCCTTCTGGGAGGGACCTTGCTTGCTATTTCAGTGGAGGAGCCAGACAATAAAAATACACAAATAAAAGATGATAGAAAGGAATGTGTCATAAGAGAAGGGGGTATCTAGGTGCGAGATGTGGGAGGTAATGCTGGAGGGCAGGTGGTAGTATTAAATTTTGACCTTTACCAAAGGAAATATTCACACTTTGAGAAAAGCACTATAAAAATGTCCATGCTGACGTAGAGAGATAATGAGGACAACTTGCTTAAGAACACATCACGATCGTCCACCAGGCAGAGAAAAACAATGGTACTTTGAAATCTCTTATCATGTCTACTTCAATAATGAGGTACTTCCTTGTAAGTTACCCTAGGAGAGATTCCAGAAATAACTCATACAAAATTGTATCTCTCCAGACAACCTAGAAAAATCTATCCCATAGGATAAGTGCATGGACTTCAAGTGACAGAGAAAATAAATGTGCGCCTCGAATTCTGGATTCACATAAGAAATAAGATGATGGTTTGTTCCTTGACATGACAGTTAAGTACAAACATCGTTAAAAAAATCAACTTCCATTTCAGGGTGTCACTGGTACTCAGTGACACTTTTTGTTTCCCATGTGCCAATCTTTCCAATAGCATGTTCCAGGAGTTCTTTATTTTGACCTCAGATCCATATATTTATTATACTGATCTCCATGCACAAGAATCTTATGATTTCTAAAATGAAACACAGCAAATTCCCTTGCAATTGTACTGTTTGGAGAGTCTTCCTATTACTACACAGCAAAAAGATTGCATAAGTTACTGGATGATCTAATTGGCCCTTTCAATACCTCAATTTAGAGTATGTTATTCATTAAGTAAATATACCTCAAAGCTTACAAGGCAATATAGCAGACATTACTAAAAAAATCATATATATATTACATGATATAAGAAACCTAACAGAAAGAAATAATTCATTTGTTTTGAATATTGATTAAGTAATTCATAAATGAACAATCTCCTTTTTTATCCTATAAAGAAAACATACAAATCAAAGCATTAACCATTTCAACAATCTTAGAAGCAGCAGACAAACCCATTGTTGCTGAATCTGCTCCCACTCATCGTGACCCTGTAAAACAGAGTCGACTGTCCCACAGTGGTGCAAACCCTAAATGGTATATGCTATGGAAGCAGACAGCCCCTTCTTTCCCCTGCAGAGCTGCTGGGGGTTTCGAAGTGCTTACTTTTCGATTAGCAGCCAAGGGCTTTAACCGTGCTGCCACCAGGAGGAAATTCTCTCATGGGGTCTCTTACAAGGGGGATTCAAAAAGGTGTCGGGGAAATAGAAAGAAAAGATCAAGGAAGTTTTACACGAACTTTTGGAAAACTCTTCATATTTCCATGTGCTAAAACAAGAGCCCTGGTTGCATAATGATGTACACATTGGTCTGGTTGCTAACTCTGAGATTAGCAGTTCAAAACCACCAGCTGCTCTATCGGAGAGAAAGGAAGTTTAGCTGGAATCAACCAATAGCATTGAGTTTGGTATTGGTTTTAAAGCATCAAGGGTCTGTCATATTAGCTCAGAGAGGGATGTTCTAGTCAATTTGTGATAAGACAATTCTTCTATTTTTATCTGTTTGGGGACATTATTATAGTATGGTCTTGTTTTTGTCTTGATTCACTGTGGTTATAGAAGGGTTCTTTCTGATACTCATATTCTATGATACTGACCATATGCTCTGCAATATAACATCACAGACGCTCTGGGCATACTAATCAATTGCTAGCTAAATCAAGTCCTAGCTGTTAATGATGAGCCAGTCACAGAGCTCAGAGTCTTCTCTCTTTCCCATCTGTAAAGGGAAGCATAAAAGCAAGACTCAGATTCCACACATAAATTCTGGTGGTTTCTGAACTATCCATGTCTGGGCAAGCCTGCTTCAGGTGAATAAGACCAAACAGAAATTTCAGCTCCTGCCCATAGTGGACAAAACAGAGTTCAAAATTCCAGCATGATTAGCCACATGCTAAAACAAAACATAAATGTTTTTCATAAAAACATAACAGAAAACAAAGTCTCCACAATGTACAAGATGCAATCAGACAATGCCACCAATACCAGGGGTGGGTGTGGGGTAGGGAATAAGTCATTGAGAATTACCCCAATCATAATAAAATTAGCTGGCAATGACATGACATAGCTGGTTAAGTATTGGGCTGGTAATCAAAACGTTAGTGGCTTGAATATCCCAGCAGCTCTGCAGGAGAACGATGAGGCAGTCTGCTTCCATGAGGGTTTACTCTGTGGGAACCCCATGGAGCAGTTCTCCTAGGTCCTACTGGGCCACTATGAAGGCTTGGTTTGGGGTCATTAAAAATATGCTCAAGGGTACAAAGGAAAATAATAACATTCAGTGAATAGACAGAGCATCATAGCAGAGGAATGAAAATTATCAGCACAGAAATTCTAGGAGAAAAAATGATATTTAATAATTGAATAAAGACAGCGAATCAATACAGTTGAGGTTGGATTCGTATAAATCACCTAGCCTGAAGTCATGAAAAAAAGACGGGGGTGCGGTGGGTGGGAATCTAAAAGAAATAAACTGAAACTCTGTGTCCTGCAAGACAACGTTAAAGTTTTATAGGCAGTTGAATTAGTAGAAGAGTTCAGAATTGGGAAGAAAAAATATGTAAAGATATAATGGCCAAGAATTACCCCAATTTGCTAAAAGACATAAATTCAAGGATTTAAGCAGCTCAACAAAAGCCAAGAATAAAAACTAAACTAATGAAATCATAGTCAAATTATTGAACACCAAACAGAAAGAGATGATTTTGGAAGGAGACAGACAGAAGCGACATTACGTTTAGAAAAACAATATTATAGATGATAGTTTACTTATGAGAAACAATGGAGGCTGGGAAATGACATGCAGTTCAGAGAAAGCTGTGAACCACGATGTCTATATCTAATGAAATGTTCTTCAAGAACGAAGGTGCCACTGAGCTATTTCCTTATTAACAAAACTAAGTCACTCATCATTTGCCGTGTGTGGATCCTCACCCTAAAACTGATGAAGGAAATTCTTCATTCCCCAAAAAAGTGATACCTGATAGAGAGACTTGGATGTTTAAGAAGAAATAAAGAGCACAAAAATGGTAAATAAGTGGACAAATTCTAAAAATTAAAGAAAACTAAGCATTAGTGGTAATCCCTGATCGTAAGAGCCATATCAACAATTTGTGCCACAGATGTTCATTATTAAGTACATGGGCTTGCTGGCCCATTTCCACATTTAGTAAGTGAACTTTGAACAGTGTAGCAGGCACTCCTCTGAATCCATACAGGATCTAAAGCAGCTTTCGGTTTAGCAGTATTCGTTATAAGGACGTTGCTTATTAGATATTCAAACTAGAGATTTTTGACAGAAACAATGAACAAATTTGAGCAATCATAAAAAGCATCTCTTTTGTAAAATTAGAAAATTAGCTTTAATGTTTAATTACAATTGTAAATGATTCATGCAAGTGAATCAAAACAGCTTTCAAACTAGCCACTTCTTTACACCTTGTTGAATTCCTTCACATGTATATATATGTGAAAAAATTTTAATTGTTATGTATACATTATTTTTTAATTTTTAAGGTATTATACAAACCTGAGAATGAAGGCAAATATGGTATTTTAGGTCAGCTTACTCTAAGTAAGCAGTTCATTTATGTTTAAATTACTAAGTTATTTGCTTTAATGGCCCCCATTGCTCCAACATACCCTTTTGTACCTTGATTGATAGTTTCTATTATGAAAAAATATATTATAAGGCTCAGAATTTGCTTTTCATGCATTGAAATTCAACCTTTGCAGGCCAAAGTAATATCATTTATACTATGTTCAACCTCTTATTACTTAAATTAGCAGAGCATTTGAAGAGTGATACTTTGCATTATACTTTTCTAAAATGTAAGAATTTATCAGGTCAAGGGTGACTCTGTATTTCTTTGAACTCAAGAGAACTTTCTTAACTATATATATTTCAAAGCACAGTGAACAAAAACTTAGGAGCCCTGAATCCTTAATCTGACCTCAGTGGTAACTACCTATGATAGTTTAGGTAAATTAAATCTCGTTTATTTTTGTAAAAGCATACTAAAACTCAAAACTCACTGCCATCTAGTCGATGTCCATTCATAGAGACCCTATAGGTCTGGGTAGAACTGTTCTGTGAGTTTCCAAGACAGCAACTCTTTATGGAAGTAGAAAGCCCCATCTTTCTCCTGAGGAGCAGTCGGTGGTTTCAAACTGCTGACCTTGTGGTTAGTAGCCCAAGGCATCACCACTACGTCACCAGGGCTCCACAGGCATACTAAGTTGCTGCGAATGTTCATTCCTATATCAGTATGGTTACACTTATGTGGTATTTGCAATATGAATATTAAATTCTATGGAAAGATGTGTGCTTCAACTTGTAGGCATGCTTAAAAGAGCCTATGGTATACGCATCTTTAATATGTATTTGATGTGAGATCACTGAAGCTCCCAGAATATGAATAACAAAAGTCAAATTGAGAACTATGTACCCCCAAAAGGAAAGGCATGAATCCCTACACAGTCAATCAAAAGTAGCAAAAGGCTTTTCAACAGATAATATGAAGACCTATATCATGTGATATGACAAATTAATTTTAGGCAGCATTTTGAGTGTGTTTGGTGGGATCTTTAAGACTTATTTTTTCCATTGATGTTAAGTGCCACATTCCAAAAGTCTAAAGTTTGATGTAAAATTTTTCCATGTAGCTTCACAAGTGTGGATATGCATTCAGCCAATGAATATGCACCACTCATCCAAATGCATATATACCCCCCACTGAGAAATAGCTAGCTCAACAAAGCAGTCTGCATTCAGAAAAAAAAAAACCAACAACAACAACTAGGAGTTGGATATTGTTTAAATTGTGCTACTTCCAAGTATAGTCAAGATCTTGCCTTGTAGACATTGAAGAATCAGACTTGATTTCGTCCACAGTCACAATTCTATATGGATGACAAGTAAGACTTAACTCATCTATATTAAAGTCTTAGTTTCAAAATCCATTTGGTTCTTTTGCAAAAAGATAGATCGCAGTCATCAAAAACGATGGATTACATTTTGCAGGATAATCATGTTCCCTATGGTTTTATTACCCAAAACACTCTCTGAGTCCAGGTCACAATCTTAAGAGTGACCGGAACAAAGGCGGCCCGAGTGAGATCGCGCCAGGATTCTGAAGGCAGAATCTAGCCCCACCAGCCCTGGAGCCCGTATGCTCAGCTTCAGGGACCTCAGAAATCACGTTTTCCCAAAGACCTGCCAGGGAGATGAGCTTCCTGGTCAAGGGAAGGTGTGAGGAATAGAGCCCAAGTATCCTGAAGGAAAAGATTGACAGGAGAGAGGAGATCAGGCCCCAGCCAGCCAGACGACGATCCAAGGCGGATCCATCCACTTCAGAATAAATCACCCCTCTTCAAAAGTAAGCTCAAACATCAACGACATGGATTTGTAATCACGCATTATAACTAATTATTCTGTTATTAGCTAACGGAATAGTTTTAGGTTCCCTCTCTTCCGGCCTTTCCTCTCTCTCCTCTTAGGCAATGGGGAAAACAGAAGCAGCCACAGAATCATGCATCGCAGTCTGGCCAATTGTCCACAGAGTGGACTGATCAGAGGGAATGCATAGGAAGACACGCGTGTGGCTGTCATGGTTGCACAAGATGAGCTTATTTTTAACATAAGGTATCTCTGGTGCCGCATCATGGCACCTGAGAGCAGGTACTTCCAAGCAGACAACGCCGGGGCTCCACTACAAGCCCAATTTCAACAATCCTTTGATCCTGCCAAGAATGTCCAGTGGTGAACCCACCGGAGCTTCACTGTATCTCACCCCGGCCCTGCCATTTCACTCTCTAACCGGATAGCATTTTCTCATTTAGCACTGTGATCACAGACGAGCAATCACCATTGACGTCCTTGCTCCTCTTTTGTCCACAGACTTGCTTGGTTAAAAACACCCAGTGATTCAATCAGCATCTCTGCCGTCTCCATGCCATGCCCAAGCAGCTGCGTGAGCTGGAGAAAGGTGACCACTGAGTCTCAGTCGTCTATTATTGAATGCTCCTTGTCGATTATTTCATAGTCTCTAGACCACTCCCTCTTAGATTTAGGATTTTTTATTTGCTGACATTAAGACTCTTCATTTTTCTTCAAATCTATAATAATTCATGGACCATTTATTCCTTAAATAGATACCCTTACCTCCTTGTTCACTGAGAAAACTGTTGCCATCTGAAGAGATCATTTCCAAGTTCCCACCTCCAGAGCTCCCCCCAACTACCTCTGCCTGGATGTGTAGCACCTTCCTTAGAAGAAAGGTGGATAGTAAAGGAGGATGCTCCTACTAAAGGTCTGCCATTCCACCTGTGCCTTAGACCCTGCCCCTTATCTAATAACTCAGAAAGACACTGACATTCACGCTCCTGCACTGTCAATTTCCCCTTTCTATTAGAACATTCGCTGTCGTATCTAAGCATGGTAAATTTGTTGTTATTGTTATTTAGCTTTAAAAACTCGCTAGTCTTCTTTCTCTTCTGATTCCTGGCCTATTTCTTTTCCTTTTTAACATTAAAAACAAACAAACATACTTCAAAGAATTGTTTACAGTCTGTCTCCATTCCTCTTGTTAACTTCTCTTGAACTGCCCATGTCACTAATGCCAGTGGACACGTATGAGCCTCATCTGATGCATCAGCAGCATCTGACACATGCTGTCTTTGAAACGGGTCACTGGCCTTAGAAAACACCACTCTTGTTTTCCTCATCTAGTTCCAAGAGGGATTTTGGTCTCTTTTGCTGATTCCTCCTTATCTCCCCAACTAATATGTGTACCATAAGGTCCAAGCCATATTATCTTCTTTTTTCCCCAATGCTCAATCCTTAGACGATCTAATTCAGCTCATGACTTTAAACACCACATATAAGCAGTTGGCGTGCAAATTTTAAATTCACCACAGACCTCACCCGAGTCCCACAACTCTATACCTAACTTAGTCCTTGACTGATCACCTTGGACCCAGCAAGCATCTCAACCCTTGTACATTCCTCTGCAAGCTTTCTAACCCTCATTCCCATGCTCACTTCTTCAAGTCTGGATTCAGTCATCTTCTCAATATTTCCTCCGCTGTCTAGCCCGCCAAAACTTCTTCCATCTCTTCCCTTGGTGTGAGACATTTACTGCCAACTGGCAAGTCAGTGGTTCGAGATGTGGCTGTCTTCTCATGAAGATTTGCAGTCTCAGAAAGTCTCGGGAACAGTTCTGCTCTCTCTTATGGGGCAGATGGCAGTGGGTTCAGTCTTCCGAGGCCCTAAGCAGTGTTGCTGCTGTTTATTTCTTCTGAGAAATTATCTCTTGCTGACACATTGTCTATTTTATTCAGTTATCTTTGCCTTGATAGTTTCTCTCATTAGAATGTGAGCTAACCAAATGACTAGATTTTTTTCTGTTTTATTAACTGCTGTATCATAAGCACATGGAACGGCGCCTACTGGAGAGGGGGGCTGTCCATACATATTTGTGGTGCAAGCAAATGGGTGTGTTATAAATGCAATGCTTTCTTAAAACAACTGATTATTCCCCACAATCTCTCTCTCTCTCTCTCTCTCTCTCTCTCTCTCTCTCTCTCTCACACACACACACACACACACACACACACACACACACACACACACACACACACATACATCCCACACATACACATACATCCCCATTCCCTCCCCCGGCCACATGCCAACAGGAGGTATACTATGTAGAACTAAGCAGTATTAGAGGCCTCACATGTAAGATGTCCAACCAGGGAACGAAATATGCCAAGGTTAAGCTCTTGAATGGCTGAAATTTGGAATTTTGTCCCCAAAATTTCTTCCTGTTGGTAACCAGGTTGTTGGTAAACTGGGAGTCAAATGCATTTAACTAAAGGGTTAATGTGATTCTCGTTCTTAACCTTGTGGTTCCTTATTTGCTCAAGGACTTTGAAACTCTTGATAGAAAGTTCTCTTCTAAAATTTAATTAAAAAATAAATGTTTAGTTTCAAAAAATTTAGTTTTATATATTGAAGATTGAGTTCATTTAATGATTCTGTTTTTCTAGACTTCCTTTTGGTAAATGTCTTGTGCACTTGAGAAAAATGGTGTATACCCAAGATCTTTCCATTTTCATAAGCTATATATATATATGTTATCACAGGACTTTCTGGGTGAAAATGAGTAAACAGCTTTATGCCCACGTGTGTAGCTTGACATGAGAAGCCCACCCATCACAAAAGCCTTGTTCTTCTCATTCTCTGTGCTGTCTACATGTGAGCATTTTCTGGTCATATAATTCTCTTTCATACACCTTAGAAAATAGTTTATTCTGTTACAAGTGGGCTTTCCTTTTTCTACATGTGAACAGTAACACTCACTCTTCAACATATTACTCAGCTTTCTCCACTCCTCGGTTCTCTTCCTATGTTCATATAATAAGGGCAGTTAATCTGCGACGTTCAGACCACTTGTTGAGAGATCTGTCCCCCACACTCGGTTATGAGCTTCCCACAGTCACAGATAGCTCTGTGTCTTTGACAATTAGCCAATCAAGTTGTTGAACAACTATTAAGGCATTTATGAATTCAAGGAAAACAAGTACAATTCTACCTTTAGAAATAATTCTTAGGAAATTCTTTGTCAGAAATTATTAGATGGCTTTGCTTTTAGAAAGCAAGGTAATACAGTCCTATACATTAGTTAATTATAAATCTAGCAGAGTCAGAAATTATAGTAAAATAATAAAGTTTAAATGTTTTAATAATTTTCCATAACTTTACTTTGAAAAAATAGCTTATTTTGTTATCTGTATTAAAGGTAAAGGTAAGTAGATTGCTTTATTTTAACATGAACTTCAAGTGAAATCAGAAAATGAGTGAAAAGTAATGAAATAACAACTAGGTTTTTTTTTCTCAGAGGAAAATAAGTATAACGCTTTCTTATCAGACCTGCAAAATTAGCGTAGCCAAATGAAGACACTTAAAAACGCTAATTAGATGTTCTTATTACTCTGTCGGTCGGTGATGTTAAAATGGCGAATTAGCATTGCAATGTTCATTTCAATGTGAGAATTTGAATACCACATGATAAATTCAGTTGTACAAAAAAATGTTGCTAGTACATAATTGTGACCAATAATTGTTAATTTAACAGAACATGTATTTTCTCATAGTACTATGATTAAATAATAAAGATTGATATGGTCAAATATCTAAAGTTATAAGTTTATATGTACATTATATAAATTTTCTATCAAATATTTTATGCATTAATTATGATAAAGTTCTTTTCGTTCAAGTTATTCCTTCAAGAGCTTAACAGAGTTTGTATTGTACATTTTTTCTGGGAGCATTTTTTTCCAAAAAGCCTTATTTTTTCCACAATATTTTAAGACTGTATATTCAACTACAATATAATAACAGCTAATATTTAAAATATCACCCAAATTGAAGACGAATCTTCACCTTCTTAGAGCTACAGGGCTATGATTGGGTTCAATTTTTCTGTTCCCCTGGAAATTTTCCCTCTCCATGATCGTTAAGGAGGTGTCCACCTTCCCGAGTAAATTCTGATACTAATTTTCCTTGACAATTTTATTAGGAACTGGCCTACATTCCCTTTCTTGAGCGAAGGACGCTGGTATGAGGAACATGAGTTTCCTCGTTTGCTTTGTATCTCCAGCAGCATTGTATTGCACTGTGTGTGTCTGAGAAAGAAGGACCCAGTGCTCATTAGCCTGTCACTTTGCATTCAGGCAACAAGAAGCCAAACCTATTGGAATTCTTAGTGTCCAACCCCCAGAGTACGAAGGTAAATCAGGGCAAAAACTTAGAAGATGGTATTGGAAGAAATAGGGGCTAGCTCTCTACTTTTCCCAATGAGCTAGGAGAAACTGGAGATAGGTAAGTTATTGCCTTCTAGGAGGCAGGAACGTTATGTTCCCATAAAGATTTAAAATCTCAGAAACCCAAAAGGGCGATTCTACTTTCCCCTGTAGAGTCACCTGATGGCATGGGAATTCACTTGATGACACTGCGTTTGGGTTTAGGATTATGCGCCAAGTAGGGTCCCCTGTCAAGTAACCATTGGACTGCTAAATGGTAAGACTGAAGGTTCAAACCCACCAGCCCCTCCAAGGGAGAGAAATGAGGTTACCTCTCCAACAATGATTTACAGCCTAGGAAATCCTAAGCAGTGTCATTAACGGCCCAATCTACTTCATAGCAGTTGGTTTGACTTTGCTTTTTGTATGCAGGTCCTTTTCCTAGTGATGCGATGGATCAAGTGACAGGGGGAGGGGAGGTGTCACCACAAGGGCAGTGGTAGTTCAAGCACCAGCCACACGCAAGAAGAAGAGGTCTCTGCTCCGGAAACCAGACGGAGCAGTTCTACTCTGAGTCACAACCGACGGGCTACCAAGGTGTATGTGCGTGCCTGTGTGTTTTGTGCTTTCACCTGCCTTGTGTGCTATAGGAAACAATTTCTAATCTTTGGTTCTAGTGACAAGAAAATCTCACCAAGAAATATTATTATCTTCATTTCCTATTCTAGGCCCATGAGACGGGAAGCCTGGAAAGAAAAAAAACCTACCAAATTTTATACAGCTAAAGTGTCAGATGTCTTACTCAACTCTAGTGTTTCCTTCTGCTGCACTTCACTGCTTGTTTGAGTATGTGATGGAAGTTGTTCTGGGAAGAAGGAAGATATTAAGGTTCATTTCCTTCTCTTTTCCAGGACATACAAGTAGTGAGTACCTTGAAAGAACAACTGCTTCTACTCCACAGATGCAGAAAAAAGAATAACCTTCTATAGTAATAATCTGTCCCCGATTTACTCACCAAATGCAAGGACACAAAATGAATAATAACTTCATGAAAGCTTCTACAATAGTTCTTCTTAAACATTAAGTCAGAATGAAACCGTTTGGAATATTGTTAAAAATAAGCAAATTCTCATTCCTGGGCCAGAAGTAGAACTTGAGACTCTGTCCTCTAACAAGTTTCCGGTGACATTGCTGCTGCTGGTCTGCGAACCATCCCCAGGGCGGCAATATTCTACACAGAACTCATCCTGCTTCGAGGTCCTCGTTACAAAGATAGAGAAGAAATGAAGGGGTACCAACGGAGTGATTGACCACATCATCTGGGACAAAGAGGATAACATGATGCACGAACTCTATTCAGAGCTTTCTTAAAATGCATTAAATAAGGTATTCCAACTTCCTCCCATTCTTGTTTTCAAGAGTCACACTTGACTATTAGTTTTCATAATTTCGGCTTTAATTAAAGCTGAGTCTGTAAGGAATTATACTAATTAAAAACAAATGGAGAAGAACAGATAAAGAAAATTTGGTACATACACCCAATAAAGTACAGTGCATCACTTGAAAACAATGATGAAATCTCAACACACTTTGTGGAGAACATTCTACTGAATAAAACTAATCAGTAGAATGTATGTGGCCACTGCTATAAAGAAAAAAAATCCAATACAAACACTTTCATACCAAAGGGAACAGATTTTGAAAGTTACAGCGGGGTTGAGGACAAGGAAGGGAAGATGAAGCAATAGGATATAGGATTGACAAGCATTAATTTGGGTAAAGAGGAGGACAGTAACTCACAGTACAGAGAAGAGAAATCAAAAGAAAGAGGTGGGTGGGTTAGTAAGAAGTTTAAATTGTTGAATACAAAATGGAAGATCTGAAATGTAAGCTCCCATCTAATTCACACACACACACACACACACACACACACACAATGGGGGAAAGGAAACAGAGGAAAGATATAGGAAGCAAGATTATGAATGTATACATATGTAAATAAATTAGTTCATAAAAATAGAGGTATTGGCTTACTATGTACATATATTTATATGGCAATATATTGAGGTAGTGAATGGGCTTTGAGCCTCTGCTCAAGGTCTACCTCAATGCAAAAACTCTTTGTTTGAACAACCTGGTGTTCTGTGATGCTCACCCTCCTGGCACAATCTCTGAAGACAAAATGGGTGCATAAGCAAGTGTGGTGAACTGATGGCGCCTGGCTATCAAGAGATATAGTGTCTGGGGTTTTAAAGGCTTGAAATTAAACCATCTGGCAGAGAAGCAACAAGCTCACATGGAAGAAGTACACCAGCCTGTGTGATCCTGAGGTGTTGATGGGATCAGGTAACAGGAAGCAGAAGATGCAAAACAAACAAAAAATATATATTGTTGAGAACAGGGGGTGCCAGAGCAGAAACCCAAAACCAATGTGTAGACAATGGGACATCCCTTCACAGTAGGGTCACAGGGAATGGATGATTCAACCAGAGTACAGCATAGTGCCAATGAGACACACAGTATTCCTCTGGTTCTTTGAGGCTTCCTCACCCCCCACTATCATGACCCCAGTCCTGTCTATCACTGTGGGTTAGACCTGTGCATGTACAACAGATAAGAGATAAGAGCTCACTACACATGGAATCCAGGCACAGAAATGGGAGTAGCAATACCAGGAGGGCAGGGGGGAGGTGGGAGGAGGGAAAGAAGGGGGAACCCATCACAATGATTTATACATAACCACAAACACACCCAGGGGGACAAACAACAGAAGCCATGGTGAAAGGGAGACTGTGGTCATTGTGAGATATGAAAATAATAATAATTTATAATTTATCAAGGGACCATTCGGGTGGAAGAGGGGAGGGAGGGAAGAAGAAGAACTGACACCGAAGGCTCAAATAGAAAGCATCTGTTTAGAAGAGAATGATGAGCATGCATGTACAAATGTGCTTGATACAACTGATGCATGGACTGTTACAAGAGCTGTAAGAGCCCCCAATAAAATGATCTTTAATAAAAAATATTAACGAGAGTTTGCACACTCTAATATCAAACTCATTTCATATTCCTCCTGTCATAATGTGGATAAGGAGATGATGTGACTCTTCAAATCACAACTGAAATATATGTTCTCTCTATTAGCACACAGTTTTTCTGGAAAATGGCCTCACTCCGTGATGCAAATGGTAGACCCTAGCTGAAGGTTGGCTCTGAGAGGCTCACCAAGAGGTGCCGCAAGAGGCAGGCTTGCTGCCCTCCTTCTGAAAGACCACATAGACTCTGCAGACGAAGTCCTTATGGGTCAGAATCTATTGGATGGCAACAATGATACACACTGACAGATTTTACTCTAGTTAGATAAAAAAATAGAATATGGAATGACTAACAGGATGTGTGTGTGTGTGTGTGTGTGTGTGTGTGTGTGTGTGTGTGTGTAACTCTAAGAACAACTCACTTTTCTCAGGACCGGAGAAAAAGTTTCACAGAAGCATTCACTTAAAAGAGAACATTCCAGACAGGATGAGGGGGTTGGGGAGATTGTAAATATTGGTAGGCATAAAATGGCCTAGAGTGGTTTGGTACGTAGTATGGCTTAGTTACAATGCTGAGACAAATATGAGAACAACCCAGCCTTCTTGGGTTGACTTTCATTTAAGGCAACCAAGACATATAACAGCTGTCTTCTGGAGAGGGAGAGGAATAGGAAACGGACAATTGATAACTCCATCAAAAGCCTGCCGGTCACTAGCCACAGTTAAATGTCTTCTCTCAGGTTTGGGTGACATGAACTATTAATAGCTATAGGAATTTAATATCAGTTTTGGGCCCTGACTTAGATAAATGGAGCAATGGCTTTTGAAACTTGAATTCACCAATCATAAAACAAAGACTTATGATTCCCAGAGTAGCAATGGTATATTAGGAAATAAAAGTTACTATTGCAGGGCCATGTGAAGGTTTGCTGTAAAATGGGAATGAATTATCGTAACCTGGGGATCTGCACAGAGTTCAAGTTCATATATCACTAGCCAATTTGAGTCTCTTCATTTTGTTCTGATTTGAAATAAAAAAGGTGAAATTCTTTTTTTAAAAAAAACTCTCTAACTTAGCACATGTTGAAAAGTGTATGTAGAAGGGATGGCCTTTGGTACCTCAAAGGGATGCTTGATCCTCTGCCTCTTCCTTTTATAGCAGTGAGGACATACAGTAAGATGGTGTGTGTGAAGTCACACAAAGCATTGTTACAGTTTCATGGCAGTAGGGAGACCTGAGAAGGATTCCATTCTCCAGACATCTAGAAGCTAAAGTAACCAAGGAGACAACAATATCGAATAATCAAAGTTTGCTCAAAAAAGGTAACAACTTCCACAGGCTTTAACAAATGACTCTTGCATCTAACCTAAAGCCCAAACACCAAAACTGAACCTGTTTCTAGATCTATAACCTCTTCACTGTGCTAGGTAAAGTTACCTGTCCTAGTTCCAAACTCATTTAATTTCAAGTGTCCTCCTGTGAGGGTGTAGCTTGATATTTTCTTTACTGGACCTGCACTGGAAACCTCCAACTGAACACTAGGATGAACAGGAAAAAGGCTCAGTCCTAACAAAAACACACTTTCAGAAGCTGCTCAGCCAATGGTGTGGCCCCTGATAAAATGATTTAAAAACAAACAAGGACAAGGGACAGAATAGATGAAGAAGGCGTTCACTCCTCACACCCTGATGTGAATTTAAGGTTTCTAAAAGGTGTTCAGCTGCCTGTAATGAAATGATAACCCTACAATAATACATCAATAAGATGACAGTATGTTTATGGAGCATGAGTCACAAGAGAGCCATCTGAGGACTTTCCATCAACCTCAATTAAAGTCATCAATATCGCTAAAAGAAGCTTTAAAAGCACCTCTGACAGAAAACTTCTTGGAGATTTGTTTTTAAGTGCTGAGAACGAGTATTGCAAAGTACAATGGGAAGTAAATTCCAGTGTCCAGGAAAGTAATTGTTAACTGTCCTAACCCTCAGGATCTCAAGGTTATGACTTAAATGAATGAAACACTGAGAAATTCTTGGATAATAAGTTGTTTGCCATTTGATTTAGAAAACTGAACGTGAGCAATCTCCTACAGAAGGTCTTTGACACACCTTGTGCTACATGCCCTTGAACAATTTTATTGATGGGTCGCTCTTCTTCCCCCCTATCAGATGTCCCCTTCAAGTCCTCAGCTGTGGGAAGCCCCACTTCCACAAACCCTTCCTCTTAGACTCTACTTTTATTGAAATCTGCACAAACAATGTTCTTGATCAGACTCTGAGAGCAGGTGACAATTATTTCTTGCAAGTGTTAGTCCCACAACTGAGCAGCAAGCTCCTACAGCCAAGCTGCAGCCTATTTGCTACTTTATAGCCCTTCATGTTAATAAGCAGAGTGCTAATGGGGACACAGCAGCTTTGTTTTCCATGGAACTACTCGCAGGAGAGTCCACACCTTGAGTGATTTTTCAGAGCTCACGAGCTAATTACCAGCTTTGTTAGTAAGGTGCAGTCATGGCCATGGAAGATGAAGAAGGACAGGGAGGGGGAGAAATGAGCACCCTGGGGAGGGCAGGAGAAAGTGGGTTGAGAAACAAAGAGGTGTATGGGTAAGGAGAAAGTTACAGAGAGAGAAAGACATCCTTCACAGGTGCCTATGGTTGTCACTGCACAATCACTGAACACTGTTATGGGGCTCACCTCCATCAGCTGTCCATCTGACTCATTGCGACCCTACGGCATAGGATAAAGCTGCGTCTTCGGATTTCCCAAACTGTAACTTTTTACAAGCGTAGACAGCCTCAGCCTCATCTTGCTCCGGTGGAGCAGCTGGTGGCTTCAAACTGTTGGCCCGTGGTTAGCAGGCCAACGTGTATCCCCTCCCTACACCTAGCAACATTCTTATTGAATGATTCCATCTCTTCGAAAGACCATGTTCTTTCCCAGTCAGAAGAAGCTGGCAAGAAGGAAACGCTCTTGTCTACCCTGATGCAGATCACTCATAGGGTTGAAAACTCTCAAGCTCAATAAAGGAAACGATTCTTCCTGGTGTCAAAGCCATACCATGTTTGTCCTCGGATGTGGACACCTTACTGGCATTCGTTGATCTCTGTTGACTCTGATTCATGGCACCTCCGTAAGTGCCTGCGTAGTGTTTAATGACTGATTGTATTTTCAGGAGTTCACTGCCACTTTTGAGGCACCTCTGGGCAGACTCAAACATCTAAACTTGAAGGTTAGCAACTGAATGGGTTAAGCATTTGAACAACCCAGTGACTATTCGCTTAACATTAGCTCAATCACTTACCAGGTGTTTACAATACACATAGAAGTGAGTTGACAATTCATTTTAATTAGGCAGAAAGACCTGGTGATCTACACCCATACAGATTACAGCCTATAAATGTCTACAGGGGCAGTTCTACTCTTTCCTGTGGGGCTGCTATGAGTAGAAACTTGACCTGATGGCACCTTACAAAACCCATTTTACCACTGGAGCAAACACCCTGCCTCCTGGTAAGCAGATAGTCATCAAATAATGCAGTGAACTTAAACTCTGATCAGTGCAATGGAGGAAAAGCTTGAGTCCTGACCACATTTCAAGAGGGAGTCACCTGAATGCCTGGAGCAGGCAGAGGTGGAAAGCATGTTCTCCCGGAGGAAGCAGCTCGCTCTGGGCTGGAAGGGCACGGGCAAGCCGTCCAGGAATAAAAGAAGCATTCCGATGAAAGGTTTGTGAGACACCCCCCCTCCCCCCGCACTTGGCCCAGCACTGAGCATCTGGGCTTTTCTGATCCTTTGAGAGAAAAGACAGGGGGCTCAGCTCTCCACTACAGTCCTGGCTTAAAGGGCTATGTCTACAGCCCCTGCAGGCAGTGTTTGAAGAAACCCTAGACCCCAAGAAATCTGAGTGGCTTCCAAAATCACCTGAAATCTGTTGCTGGGTAGAATAAACCATATAAAATTTCAATCTTGATGCTGAGACAATTAAAAATATACTGGAATTGCCTCTCAAAGTTGGTCTTGTAGAAAAGTCAGGTCTCATTTTAGGTATTATGTCCCCTAAATGCAGTCCCTGAGAGCCAAGGAAATGTGAAAGACCCTAGAATCTTAGTTGGGGTGCTATGAATACAGCAGCCCCCATGCTTCTTTGAGAGCCGTGAATGACAAGCTTGCTTTTGTCTCTTCCATTGACGAATTTCCTAGCAATGTGTCTATCTTTCCAATATGTGTTTCCTTAAGTATTTACAGAAGATTCCAATATTTGGCTAAATTTACTGATTTATTTTTTTCCAAAGGAGGGGGAAAGCTATTGTGCTCTTCTGGAACGAATATTAAAATTTCAAACACTCTGAAGAAGACATTTCATATCATCACCTCATTCATTAGGTTGGATGGATTCTCTGTGCGCCTTGGGAGAAAAGGTGGGAAATCCGTGGGAGAAAACAGCACAGCGCTGGTTGTAGACACCATGTTTATGGAAAGAAACCCAGCTGTGTAATGAGACTCAGGCAAAGAACTGAACCCCATAGTACAGATGTCTAGGCCTTTTTGGTAGCAGGGGTTGTCCCTGAGTCAGTCAGCTTCCTAGAGACTGGGCAGGCACAGAGAAAACTGACTCCCTGTGGTTTTCAAGGCAGTGAGTGACCTTTTAGAAGCAGACACCAGGCTTGCTTGTGCAGAGGCCACTGGGACCTTTGGTCTAGAGTCGCCAGGGTAACCATTCAAGTCACTCCTCCGTTTGCTTGGACTGTATCTTATCCCATGTGCTCGAACCTCTGCTATCTGTGATGCTCACATCAAAACAGAGTCCCAGGTTTTCTTTTGCTTTTAAGGCACCACTGATTGCGGTCAAAACAGCAACATATTTATCTAGTATTTTTCCAATTCTATGAAACATCTAGCTCAGAATGATCAGTGAGATTGCCTCAAGCTGTGTGATTTAGGGCCAACAAGCTGAAGGTGTGGCAGATTTAGGAGAAATGTACCTGAAATTGAACATTAAAGTCCTTTAAACTCAAAACCTTTTTACCACTCTGGCTCTCTCCACTTTATTAGTGCTGTGTTGCTACCCAAGTAGGCATTAGAAAGAAACTTTAAAGGAATTTTGGGTGGTAGAGAGAGGAAATGGACTTCATAAGTCAGGACATTAGTATATAAGATGGTCTCAGTGAGTTAGAAGCTTTATGTTCAACCAAATTTCAAGAACAATTCACATAGGGTAAAATCTCTTTCTCAGAAACTTAGTAGTTTACCTTAACTTTCCATCTGTGTCACAAGTTCTTGACTAGTAACGGATTTTACTCTTTGGAATATTTTTCTATTTTCTAAATGCAAAGGTATAGGAAGGTGAGAACCCTGAAATTTATAGCAACAGATGGATTTGTCTTCATTAATGCCAAGAACTCGTTGGCACCCTGGGTGTTACTTAGGCAGCACACAGTCTTCCCTGCAAAGAATTTCCAGTAGTCCTCCTGGACGGTCTCCGAGTCCCCTGGACTGTTTCTGCTCCGTGAACAGTGTCTGTGTCAGTCGTGGTGCTGCTTCCACAAGAAAATTCCACTGGTCGGAAGTTCCTAAAATGCATGCTCTCCTTGGATGTCAACATTTATTTGGTTAAAATAAGAGTGGAGTTCAGCTTCTAAGACGCCTGGGGAACGGTGCCCGTAGCTTTATAAATATGGTCATCTAATGCTGCCCATCTGATACTTCTCCTCGCAAAATAAATGCTCGTGTAGTCATTAACAATACTCCACATGGACCCCGCGAATCCTTGGGTGAGTTTCGGGATCCAGGTGTTTCCAGATATTGCCTGTCTATGAGCTTGTTCCTCATTCTGCTATAATTGCATCAACGCCCATAAAGCCTTCCGGGCACCATGGTCGAAATGCCCACCTGTATAAAAGCAATCATCAGGTCTGCATGTTGTGTTCAAGTTCCATTTCGGTTGTTCTCCTAAGGAGATGAATCTCAGTGCCTTTGTAGGCTCTTAGCCTTACCAATATTATTTCAAAGAGACGGTACGAAGATCCATACCCTAAGTCCCAGCCTATGAGTATCAGTTCAACATACTCACTCGTAGATTGACACTCCTCAGTCTGGAAAAATATCTAACACATGCGTCAAGCTGCTTCCATTATGCTGTTTAAATGATTGTGCTCAAAGTCCTGCTGGTCAGAATGCAGACATGACACCAAGCCTTTTTGTTTTTCAGCAACACCGAGGTTCTTTCCAGTATCTATAAGGAGAGATCTGTCATGCAAAGCAGAGAATTGTTCTTCCTGCACATTGCACACACCAGGACACTATTTTTGCATCTTCATCTTGCCTCATTCATTGGACCAGCGTCTTGCCAGTGTACCTCTTGCCTAATGCACGCAGAAGACTACCCCCTTCTTCCTGAACCCACTCTATGAGCACAAGCATCTATGAAGGCTGTTTTTACAGAGAGCTGATTTCACATGCCTCCCCAAACAACACCCGCTCTTCCGGCCCCACTAACACACAGCTGGCCTCAAAGAGCACCCTGACCCTGCTCCCTGGAGCCTCCGCTAAACCAGACTCACGTCGCCAACCCGCGCCTCCGAGCCCTGGCCCTCCCTGCTCTGGTACAGGAATCCCTTAATGGGCACTTGTGTAGCCCAGGGCGGCAGTACCGCCCTCCCTGCCTCTAACGCCGGCAAGGCGGATCACAATGCAAAAAAAGGGGCGGGGGAGACGGGAAAGAAAGGAGACAAGGAAGGGAGGAGAGGCAAATCCCCCCATGTTTTTACCTGTCACTCCCCATGCGGAGAGTCCAATGGCAAAGTAGCACACAAGCGCGAGTCTTTTCTTAGAGAAATTGTTGACTCGCCCACTTTAACAACAATAAAAAGTGCTTGATCTTACGTCCAAAGGAGCCAAGACCCTTTTAAAAATGGAAACCTGTGATTGCCCCAAAGATCGCTTCTGCTAGCCTTGCTCTGGGTAGTTTGTACTTGGAAGTAACACCGTCACCACCCACTCCCCATTCAAGCCAGGATCTTTCAAAGAGCAGGTGAAGTGGAGGGGGGGCAGGCGTCCGTGGGTCCCCAGGGACAGCGCCGCGATCCGGGTACAGCACCCTGCCCGGGAAAGGCTCCACTGCTCGGAGACCATCTCCTCAGGACGGAGGGGGGGAGATGGAGCCATTTTTCACTCGGTTCACCAGAAAATGTCAGCTCCCAGCTGCTAGTGCGCCGCCAGAGCGCGTCTCCCTTTGGTCCAAGGGGACCCAGTCCGTCACCCTCGCGGAACGTCTTCTTAAAGAGTCCACTACAAATCGGAGTCCCCCATCTCGGAGCCCCAGCCCCCCTGATCTCCACCAGGGCGCATGCATGGCACAGACGCGCAGCCTAGTCAAAACTAAATGCCTTCTCCCATTTTCTCCTCAAATCTCGTGCAGGATCCACTTCCAGGCTAACCGTGCCAACGGAGGAGAAGAAAAGGCTCCTCTGCCCACCCTCCCCCCGCTGCCCCAGGCCGGGCCCGTTTACTTCGGAATAAAGCCCATCCTGGACCACTGCACAATGGCACACGGGCACTGGGTCGCTCGCGCCCGCCGAATGCTCGGCCAATACCTTCTTTGTAAAAGCACCGGGAAATACACACGCCGGAACAAAAGACGCTATCTGCACAGCAAGGCGCAAGAGCAATTGTGTATTTCTTGTCCAGACATCCATACCTACTCACTTAAAAAAATTTTTTTTAAAGGCTTGGAGCCTCTTTTAATGAGGACATTGTCTTTCCCCAAAGCAGGTCCCTCTAAGGTTGATTCCCAAGCTCTGCTTCCGCTGGGCGGCGAAGCGCACGCCTCGGGCAGGGCACACTACCTGGCGCGGGTCTTTGTGGATGGGTTGCCATTTCAAACTTGGATTTGAACTCAGTTCTAAGGGAAATGCAGACCCAGGCACACGCCGTCGGGGATGGCCCACGGATCCTGACATTCCAGGAAACGCAAAGTCAGCAGATCGCTGCTGTTTACATCGCCCCATCACCCCGTCCGTCGAGCCCTTGCGTCCCTTCGCGAGCCAAGGCCAACCCCCCTCGGAGCAGCCGCCCCCGGCCGCCGGCGGCCGAGACCCACCTCCGGACTGGGGCGCGACGGCCCCGGGCGCTGCCCCGGGCCGCGGCAACAAAGCGCCGCACAGGAACCGAGGCGTTCGGTAAAGGAAGTGCGAGTGGCATCAAGTTTAGGCTCACATCTGGCAGAATATGGTGCTGCCTTACCCGGGGGTTGGCAGCAGACGGGTTTGGAGGTTATAAATAGAAAGCACACAGAGACATCCAGACAGACAGGGAAGCCGGACCCTGGTCAGTGTCCGCGTTTACTAACCTAGAGCTCTGCTCAGCGGAAGCAAAGAAGCCAAGCGTCTTTTCCCAGCTTTCCATGGTCCTCGGTCACTGTCTTCTCAAACCACCTGTACCGATCCAACTCATCCTCAGAGAAAATGATTTTCTTGGTAGAAGTAGTCACCACCGAGCGTGATTTTGGTTCCCCGGCATGGATGTCGCGAATTTTCCTCTGGAGCCAGAGACGGCATCACCAAACTGCCGCTGAGTCTTTTGTTTCCCCTCCTCCACGCAGCACTTCTCTCTCTTTCTCTCTCTCTCCCTCCCTCCCACCCACCCTCTCTCTCCCTCTCTCTCTCTCTGTCTCTCCCTTTCTCTCTTTCCCCTTCCTCCCTCTCTGCCTCCCTCTCTTTCTCTCGGTTTCTCTTTCCCCACCCCCTAACAGCAACCTCACTGGATTCCCATTCAGTCAGGGTCATTTACATCTCTCAGCAGAAGAACCTGTGTTATATACAAGCCTGTCTCTCACTTTCAGGTTTGCTCCAAGGGGGGCGGCTCTAGGTGAAGTCAGGTGACCCCTCGATTAAAAGCCTGTGAGATGGATGGAGTGTGTGGATTTTAATATACTCACGGGCGCATTTACATGACAAAGCGGTGAGAAAACCCTAGCTCTTAAAAATTAGGCATTTTTTGTTTTGGGTTTCATAGTCCCCTTTCAACAATTAAGAGACGCTAATCTAGTATAATGAAATGTAATTAAACTTTTCAGCTTCAATAGCAAGGATGCCTCCTTTCAGAATCACCCAACTGAACCGTTCTTTTAAACTTGTAAGTATTGACTGCTTCTTTTTCCTTTGAGGGTCAATGAACCGGTCATTTTGATACTTACATGCTATTCTTTATGCACCTTTTCTTCAACACACACTTACACTTATCTCAAAGTTAGGGGCCATCACAAAAGATCACACAAACCCAAAAAAGTGAATCAATTAAAAAAAATGTCAGAAAACCGAAGTACAGAGCATCACAAGAAACCAATAATGTCTTATTGTGGAGCTAGGCACAATAATGAGTAACTTTTTGCTCTTAGGCAAATTAATGTTCCTTTTTCTGCCTACATGTGCCTGACTCAAAATGGAAAATAGATGTAATAAATGCATCCACTTTCCCTACTTACACCATCACGTACCCCTGCGGTTGCCCCTCCCCATCAAACAAGCCAGGCAGAGGATGTCCAGAGATCTACACTACACAGGGTACTCGATACAGAAGCCAGTGGAAAAACTTCTGCTTATCTAGAGCAATGTTAGACATAAATCCCTAGTCTACAGACCTAAACTCTGAGTGCTAAATTTGCCGCTACCTCCGTCTCTGCTCACAAGCTTTTGACGGCCAATGGAAAGCTTTCTTCTCTCTATGCCATTAAGTAGGGGAGATATATTGGCCGAAGGTCAGAAATACTGCAACCACAAGACTATGTGATAATGACCATAAATTTTTGTGAATGGTCAAGAACAAGAAGTGCCAAGTAAAGCTGTATCACTGTATCTGAAGCAACGACAAGGAAGACAAACCACTTTGACTAGAGCAGGTATCTGTGGAACAATCCGGATTTGGCCTGTGGTGTTCCAACCCAGGTTTCTTAATTTAAAGAGAGAACTGTACCAATACTGGTGTCCCAGCAGCAGAAGAAACTTAGGGGAGAGCTGGCATGGAATTGCATTATCCTCGGCAAGAAAGATACCATTTTGAACTCTCCCACAAACTGCCTCTTGCTCTCTGGAGGAGGATTCCAGAGAATGATGTTTTACAGCTGGGCTGGGCACTCTGGCTGACACGTGTCCCAGCTCGCCTTCAAAAACACCACTCAGGGACAGACAAGCAGTGAGTAACAGCTATTCCCTGCTCTGGCTTATTTTGTTATTTAAATCTTTACCTTGCATGAAAAAAGATCCCATCTAAGCTTTTAAAATAAATTATATGCAAACTGGCTGCAAATTTAGTTTCAGTATGTGCTGTACAAATTGGCACCAAAACATTGAACAATAAAAACAGTCTTCTCTCGTAAAAGTAATCTGGGCTAGAAAACGTTAGGAAGAACTAAAATTCTGTAGGGCAGGAATATAATGTAAGGCATTCCACCTTACGATGTCTTACTGTCAAATCAGCTGCTCTTTCGCATTATTGTTTTCCACTTTACTCTTAATTGTGCTAGTTTTGCTTTAATGCATAGTTCTTGGTTTTGTTTTGTTTTTTTCTCTCTCACCTCAATTCTCACCCTACACCATTCTTATTTTGGACATAAAGTGGATTTCCTTGAATGTGCAAAGTGTTGGCGATAGGCGGCATGGGGAAAACATATTATGTCAGGTGGTGCTTTGGCTCAAACCCCAAGACTAGAGGCAACTTTTGAGGTCCACACCTTGTTAGGATGCTATTGAAGAGACATAATAACCGGACTGTCGACTGCATGTTATTTATTTTTAAAATCAAAGGGTCTTTAATTTGAATGAGGCTTATGAAAGATCCTCAATGATAGACAAAGTTGCAAAGAAGAAAGGATAATAAATTAGGGGGAAAGCTATAGCAATAAGCCCCAACCAACTTTTCAAAATGAAAATAATGACCACATAGGAAATCAATCCCTCCGCATCCATTCACGTGTTCAACCAGTTCTTATGGAGCACTTCGTTGGTGGTGCATGCCTACTATGCTAGGTGAAGGTATAAGTAAAAGAATCTGAGACCCTTCTGAAACTGAAAAACGTACTGATCATATAATAGAGGTTAGTGCAGAGTGCTATGGAAGGAGAGAAAATACAGAAAAATGTTCGTTAAGTAGTGAGGATTGAACACATTTGAAAAACTCTGGTGCTGACCAGACCCAGTGAGTGTGTCCTTATTTGGAAAGAGGACCTTTGAAGCTGTCATTACGTTAGCCCGAGAGTATACCGGATGAGAGTAGGTAAGGACTTAAACTCACCGCCATCCAGTTGTTCCTGACTCATCGACTCTGTAGGGCAGGGTGGAACTGCCCATCAGTTTCTAAGACTGTAACTTTGTGTGAGTAGACAGCCTCCTCTTCCTCCTGAGGAATGGATGGTGGTTTTGAACCGCTGACCTTGAGGTTAGCAACCCAACATGTAACCACTACACCATCAGACCTCCATGAAATGACTAATGCCCTTATAAAAAGGGCATGTGTAGACACAGAGACACACAGGACACACAGGAAGAAACCGTGGGGCAACGGGGACAATGATTGAACTGATGCACTTCCAAGTCACAGAGCACCAAGGATACTTGGCAATCAGCTAAAGGTAGGAGAAACTTGGAACAAAGTTACCCTCAGAGCCTTGACAAGTAGCCAATCATGCTGATGGGATTAGCTTCTTGTTTAGGCTTCTAACCTCAGATCTCGGAGAGAGTAGGTTCCTAATATTCTCAAGCAGCTGGTTGTGATGAGTTGTCAACTAGGAAACAAATACAGAGGGCTACAGGGTGGTTTGAAACCCACCTCCACAAACCATTGTAACTGAGTCCCTGAGAATGCATCAGTCATCGAGATTAGAAAATGAAGATTTCCAGCAAATGGACACAAAGAACATGAACAGCACTTGTGTGAGGTATGTTATCACTGGTCTACCGGGCGATTCTGGGAGGATGGCTACATAGATCAATCAGAACAGGCTATGCATGAGCTTGAATGTTCTTCCCAAGTGTTTGCAATGTATCTGATATGCAACAGCAACTTGTTGAAGGGTCTTTGACTAGACAATTATATATTTTATATGGATCCCAGACTTTCCTAGCAATAAATATTACGTGCAAAAAAACAACACACCATCACTGCTGCCTCATAGCAACCCTTTAGAACAAGGTAGGTAGAACTTCCCTGGTTGTTGCTGAGACTGTGTGGGAATGGAAAGGCCCTTCCTCTCCTACGGAGTGGCTGGTGGTTTCAAACTGCTGTACTTGAGGTTAGCAGCCTAACACATAACCGCGACACCACGAGGGCTCCAAGATATGCTGTAGGTGTCATTGTATAGGAGTTTTGTTGGCATGGTGGTTAAGCACTTGACTACAACCAAAAGGTCAGCCATTTGAAACGCGCTCCCCCCCCCAATGGAAAAATGAGGCAGTCTATTTCTGTAAAGACATGTAGTCTTGTGAACTTCCGGGGCTGTTTTATAGGGTCACTTCTGTCCTATAGGGCAACTCTGAGTCAGAGTCAAATTGATAGCAGGGAGTATGGTTTAGTTTGAGGTTGGTAGCTATCTAGAGTCTTCATATCAACTCCAATTTAGAGGAGAGATGCAGAAATCTCTAGTTAAACAAGTGACCCAGGGAATTATGGTTGTCCCTGTTCTTATAAAGTGTAGCCACCAAGTTGATCAAAATTCATAAAACCCTATAGATAACAGAACATAAACCGTGTAAGGTCCTGTACTAGTCTCACAATATTTACTATGTTGGAGTCCATTCATATGGACACGGTGTCAATCCATCTCAAAGAAAGTCTTCCTCTTTTTATCTGACCAAACACGGTGTCCTTGTCTAATGACAAGTCCTTTCTTGTAACATGCCCAAAATATGTGAGGCAAAAATTTTCCATCCTCCGTTGCAAAGAATATTCTGACTCTGCTTTTTCCAAGATGGAAAGCAGTACATGTTATGTTCAATATTCTTTGCTAGTGTCATAATTCAGACATCAATTCTTCTTTGGTCCTCCTTATTCATTGTCCAACTTTTCATCATTTTTCCATCAGATGTTGTTTTCTGTCTTGACTGTCAGTCACCTCTGTGAGTGGTGATTGTGAAGCCAAGTAAAATGAAACCTGTGATTACAGTTTCTTTTGGAAGAATTAATACCAGACTACCTACACCCAAGGAGGCGGGGATTAAACATGTCCCAAATGTCCGAATTTTCCACACTGTTACACCATCTTACGTTCTGGGATGTTAACCACCCCTCCACCTGTAGTATGCTCCATCATATCCCAGGGCTCAGCAATGCACTGCAAGGTCTCAAGGAATTAAGGCAATGGCTCACATGCATTACATCCAAAGATAAAGTTCAGACACCTGAACTCCTCCTCATCCACAAAGCTGCAGAAACGAGGAAAGCAGGTCAGGTGAGAGCCCAAGACTGGAGGGCAGGCAGAAGCAGGCCAAATGCGGGGCCCAGAGCTCGAAGCCGCACGTGTCTGAAAGTCACGGCAGCTCGTTGTTGTCTTTTTTTTTTTTAAGAGAACATTTACTGAAGTCTTAAAAGGGACAAGGACATAACAAAGACAAAGGTATATTCTCCAGTTGAGGGAGACAATTAGAAGGAAGTCATAGTGGAGTCCTAGGGCTTGCCGATATACAGAACTTTACAGAAGGAAATGAGTGATCCGTGAAATCTGTCAGAAATGCATGGTAGCCAGATCACTACATCATAGTCACTGGTTGGGGTACAGAAACAGGAAAGGGGAACATACATGTTCTTTGCTAGAGGAGCTTACCAGATTGGTGTAGGGGCCTCCCCAGTGCACTCAGGCCACGGCTCATGACTGTGCTACTGACCCTAACAAGGACACCCCTGGGCAAAAGTCTAAGGGGGACTGCCCCTCCCTGGGCTGGGAGGTATTGCCCTTTCTGGTGCCCTCTGACTACAGGCAAGGCTATTCACATCCCTGGTCAATGTTCAAAGGGAACTCAGTGGGGGCTTAATCCATGTGGGAATTCAAAATAGGTCTTCTTCCCGCTACCTCCTTCTGCTTCAGTCAGGAAGCAGAGGTCACAAAAAGGAAGACTTCAAGGGAGATGCAGAAATCAGCAAGGAAAACAGAGGGACTCAGTTCACACCCTCTACTGTCTTCGAGGACCTCCCCCATCTTAATCTTACAACAGAATGCCCTCGAAGATGGGACAATAACCACAGACAGGAGGCTAGATTTACAAGACACCCCCAAAGGCTAGACGGGCCGTATTAAATAATTACATCTCAAAATCTTTGACAATTTCCATCTCTTCATGTATGATGGATCCAGTTGTAAGGATTTCTGTTTTCGTTATGTTGAGGTAGAACCCATACTAAAGACGGGAGTCGTTGATTTTCATCAGTTAAATGCTTCACATTCTCTTCTCTTTCATCAAGCAAGGTCGTGCCACCTGCATATTGTAGACTGTTGATGACCCTTGCTCCAATCCAGATGCTGTGTTCTTCCGACAGTCCAACTTCATGGATTGTTTGCTCACCAGACAGACTGAATAAGTTTAGTGAAAGGATTCAACCCTGATGCCACATGGGATGGACCCACTTGTTCTATTCTGATGGCTGCAGCGTCACACCGCTTCAACACAAGCGCAACTCAGCGCTCTGGATTTCTTGTTCTTTGTGATGATCGTAATCAGGAAATTACTGAAAACACTGTATGATCCTCAACCTAGACTGAGCATTAAAATTGACTGTGAAGTTTTAAAAATAGCATATCCCGGACACTTGGATACAGACAGCGTGAGAGTACCTGAGGACAGAACCCAGGACTCTTGTCTTTTGTTATTTGTTAATCTCCTCAACATATGTTAATACAACCCAGCATGGGAACTATTCCTTTGGAAAAGAACTACTCAGCAGAAAAAAAAAAAATAGGGGGGGGATTTCAAAATGCAAGGTCACAAACATGGGAAACATATTGCTGCTGAGAAGCAAGTGTGATGTATTACTTCTTAGTAGAAGGAAGCATTCCCCTTTGTCTGCCTCTTAGGGCCTGTAATCTATCTCTTCTTGTATGTATATGTATGTATGTATGTATGTATGTATGTATGGCTCCTGTTTTAAACAGTAGCCGTGTCTTACGCAAGGTACAATATGTACCATCAGCCCCAAGGTCATATTGTCTTAGAAGCCGGCCCTGTTCTCACTAGACAGAAAGCTGCAATTTCTTTGGTTTCTTTGGGCAATTCTTGAGTCAATGACGAGAAACTGGATTATCTGAGCTGATTTACTTTGTTTGCCTCGATTCTATCAGCTCAGGCTGGGACGATCCAGTAGGCCCCATTCGCTTTTCCGGGGCTCGGGGCAAAGTTTTTCTGAGGAGGCACCAGGCAGGCCAGACACACTGAAGCCTGATCAATAGAGGCAGTGGATGCCTCTGAAGGCTTTTGTGGACCAGTGGTCCAATAGGCCGATGGTCCCAGACACTTTTCAGAGGTGGAAATGGCAGCACCTGGAGACTCACTGCAGGTAGAAGTAAGAAAATGAGCTGTAGCTGAGGGATACTGAATCTTCATGTAGCACAGACGCTGTATTATTGTGCCGATACTACTACAGGGCCCCTACATTTGACTTGTCCGTAGAATTGTTCTTAAGACATATAAAAAAAAGCCAAACACACTGTCACCGAATTGATGCTGACAAGCAACAACCCCACAGGACCGGGTAGACTTGTCCCGAGAGTGGTTTTGAACTGGTGACCCTGAAACACACAGCCCAATGCACAACCACTATGCCACCAAGGCTCCTGCCAAGACATATATAGAAACCTTAAGTTCAAAGAAAGACCAAGGATAATTAAAGAAAATGGGGTATGTAGGTAGAATGGCCAGGGAGTTATATACACAAGATAATTATGAAGCTAAATGAGAGGCCTCTGCTGTATTGGACTTAAATACAAGATTTTTGAGTGGAGGTTGAGAACACTAGAATCTAACATGTTGAGTATGCTTATTTTGCAGCATAAACTATTAAATCATGTAGTCATGGTTGCAAGCTCAGTCCAGTTTATGGGAAACTCCGTGTTTTATCTGATTGAACTTGTAGATTATCTTTTGTCCGCATCAGGCTCTCACATCTATGCCTTTAAGGCCCCTCTCGTGCCTGGAATGACTTTTCTATTACCTTTATCCACCTCCTCTACAATAACAGAATCCACACAGTCCCTCTTTCTTTCATATTGTTGACAATAAGACCACAGAAGCAGCAGAAATGCCAATAGTAGTCCATGGTTCTTATTAAGTACTTAAGTGTAGAAAGGGATGTCCCTTGGGTAATTGTCACAGCAACTCTATGAGATGCTGTTATTACCATTTAATCACAGTAAAAGGTGAAAGCCCGGAGAAGGAAATAATTCACAAAAATCAGAAAACTAAGAAATGACAGAGCAACTAAAAAGTTCAATTTCAGGATCTTCTATCTGTCTTTACGTTCCAAGTCCTTATCTGCCACTTCCAAGCTCTGTGATAAAGACAAGTCATTTCACATTTCTGTGCCTCCGTTTCTTGACCTGCCCATAGTTCCATCATAAGGTTCAAATGAGAACGGACATTGAGTAGTTAGTACAATACGTGGTGGCTGCCCTGTAAATGTTGTTACTGTTGCTGTTATTAATAAGAGAAGCAAAATCTCTGCGTATCATGATGCAATGTTGTTTCGCATCCAGAGACATTTGGGCTAAGACAGCGATATTGAATTCATATTTTAAATGTCATTTACATAACATTTAATTATTCTAGTTTATAGTTACTGTTCATTGAATACAATTAGGAAGCTGTATCAACCACTGTTCAACTAATTATCAAGTACATATATCGTTATATTATTGTATCTGTAGTGTAAGGTCTCGTGAGATTTATGTGATAGCTTCCAGGCAGTCAGTACATAGAAATCACACAGTTTCTAAAAAGACAGCACTTGGATTTTTAGTAATAAGTTTAATTCTTCTTACAACTCAATTATACTCTTTGACCTATAGATGACTGTCTTTTCTAACTAAACATTTTCAACATTTCTAGGACTGCTTCCTGAGACTGTTTATTAGCAAACAAAATTGATTTTAGATTTGAAGTATACTTGGCATTTAGCTGCATAATTAATGTATAGTGTATCACATTCACATAAAACCAAAACAATATAAGTAAATTTGTCAGTCCAGAAGGGAATTCTGCATGAGAATTATGGTTACCACATTTTTCCAACTATAGACAAGCGTCACCCTGAGGAACTTATTTTCTTCTTTTTTCAATTATGTGCAGGAACAGTTCCCCCTGCTGCTCTGGTTCCCTCTGTATCCATCAACCAGCGCTCACCGCACAATGCAAACCTCGAGGGTCTTTGGATTCTTTGGGGGTTGACGTCGATAGTGTTGGCAGAGTTTGCACCTTTGGGTAGCTCTGCCTCCTTATCTCATGAGCTGCATTTCAAATCTGAGTAGAAGCAGCTCACCTCATTGTGAGTGCTTCAGGCCGGATGCAGACATTTCTATCACTATAAGCTGCCCTCACTGTAGTATATATTGTTTGGTGGCTCCTCCAAACATTAAACGGAATTACCAACGCCCCAGCAATTTTACTCTTAGGAATTTACCCCAACGATGGTAAAGCAGGGACTCCAACTGATGCCTACGTGCCAATGTTCCTGGCAGCAGTATTCACAGTTGGCAAAAGGTAGGAAGACTACAATTGTCCATCAAGAACTGAATATGGACAAAGTTTGGACACATGTTCCGGGATGGATGAACCTTGAAAAAAAGTTCAGTGAAGTGAGTCAGGAAAAACAACAACAAAAATCAAATATCGAGAAAAAAAAATCAAATATCACAGATCACACTTTTATGAAATAACCTTGGCTCACTAAATGCATAATGATTAAAGTTTACTCATAGTGACGAGGGGTTGGAGGTGGGAGAACAGGAAGCTATTGGTTAAGGAATACTGATTTCCGTTTGGAGAGATGGGAACTATAGGGAGCAGACAGTGGTGAGGGCTGCTCAGCACTGAGAATTGCAATTATGTCACTGCACTGTCCCCTTATGAGGATTAAACTGGCAAACCTATTGCATGTGTATATTTCCCCTCATTAAGTACAAGTATGCTGTTCTATTTAGAGATGGTTCTGTGCTTGCATACATAATTATCATAAGGCACGGTTTAAGTTTGATTGCCCTATATGAAAAGAGCAAACCCCAAACCAGAAAGAAAGAAAAAATTACTGCTCTGGGATGTTCTTTACTTTTGACTAACCAGCCAAATCAGTACTTAAGAAATCAAGTGATGAATCACAGTAGGAAAATCTGCTGGAAAATACCTCTTTAAAATTTTAAAGAGAAAGATGTCACTCTGAGGACTATGATGCACCTGACCCAAGCCATGGGATTTTCACTCACCTCGTATGCATGCTAACACTGGACAACGACTAAGGAAAAACAAGGAGGAGCTATTCTTTTGAATTGTGGTGTTGGCGAAAAACACTAAATGTATTATGGGGTGCTAGAGGAAGAGGGAAACCTGTGTTGGAAGAAATACAGGCAGAGCATTCCTTAGAAGCAAGAATGGTGAGCTTTCCTCCTCAGTACTTTGGGAAAGCCGTCCCAAGGAAGCAGTCCCTGCAGCAGCACATCATGCTTGGTCAAGTTCAGGGTCAGTGAACAAGAGGAAGATACTCCCTGAGGTGCACTGACACACTGGCTGCAGCAATGGGCTAAACGTAGCAACATTTGTGAGAAATGTGCAGGGCGGGCAGTGTTAGGACACTGGGCAGGACAAGGTCACTATCAGTGGCAGCTGACTTGACATCATCTAACAACAGGAACTAGTAAAAGCAAATTTGAGGAAATGCTTTCCATATACTAGAGTGTAAAGGCACAAGGCTTTAGCAACCTGAATTAATAATTCCTTAGCTGTATATGACTTGACAATTCACTCAGCTGAGAAAAAGAAATGATCATTTTTGCTGCATAGAGCTCTGAGGCATTAAATGAGATCATGCATGCAAAAGCTTAATACAACGTCTTTCTAGCACACCACCAACACTAACACCATCACCATGGTAACCATCCACCACCATTATCACCATCAGCAGAAGCAAACCCACCGTGACCGTCATCTTCACCACCACGTCGCCATCACAACCACCATGCTCCTCTCCTCCTCCTCCTCACCAGTGGTTCACGTTTGCCAGGCGGTGCTCTAAATAAGCACACAATAAACCATAGTGTCCATTATTGTAACATATATGTTCCCATCACTTGCAGCTCATAACACTGTATATTTTGAACCAATTACCCTGAAATAAAACATACTATCATCTTCTAATGAATCCTAGTCAAAGTAAAAGGCTACACTTAAAAACCTTTCAGAAGAAAAAAGAATAAAAGAGCAATGTTTTCACTTTTTACAGTTTTTTACTCTGTATAAAAAAAGTCTCAGGGTCAGATCTTACACTATAGAGGTCATAAGAACATGATCTTGGACCTAAATTAACTAAGCAAATGGAAGAAATGATAAAGTCAAAGAACCGTACAACAATGATCTAGAATAAGCTGAGCAATAATAGTAAGAAGGAATGTGCTTCTTAGAACAATTAACTATTCAAGATCAAAAGAGCAGCCTTTGCCCCAGGACAAGTTTCAGAAGGCAGGAAGAGTTAGGACAGGAGGAAGAATGGAGAGAAGGAAAAATAAAAAGGTAGGAGTAGGATCAGGGATGGTACATTGTAAAGACTGTAATCAGCAACGTGACATAAAATGTGTATGAATTGATGAAGGGAAAAGTGATTTCATCCACAAATTTTCACAACAAATGTAAGGAAAAAAATTAAACAGATTTCAAGGGGCCTCTCCATAAAATAAAATGAAGTCTTATCATGAAATGAGCAGATCCTGAAGTTCGAAAACCAAAGGGAAGAGCATACTAGATATTTCTGAAGCTACAAGAACTGAAGAAAATATTCAAACCTCTTGTTGTAAGATTGAAGGATCTTATGAATAAAATATTGGACTGTGCAGGGAAAATACAAAGAAGATGGGAGGAATACAGAGTCAATGTACAAAAAAGAACTGGTGCACATTCAACCATTTCAGGAAGTAGCATATAATCAAAACCAATGGCATTGAAAGAAGAAGTTCAAGTAGCGCTGAGAGAACTAGTGAGCAATAATAGTCTAGACATTTAAGGACCACTAAATGAGGGGCTAGAAGCATTCCCTCTTCTCTCCAAGGAAATGTGAAGACTACTATCTGGGACACCAAATGTAAGAGATCCATTTTTGTGCCCATTTCAGAGGAAGACGAATCAACAGAATATATAACTTGTCATACAATATTCTTTATGTCGTACATGAACCAAATTTTACTCAAGGACATTTTAAAAAATGATTGCATAAAGGTAGCTACAGAAAACTGCCCAAAATTCCAGCCACCCTGAGAAAAGAATGTAGACTAAGGAATATCCTAGATATCATGATATCAATCATGTCAGATTGTTCTTGGCTGAAAGTAAAGAGTACCAGAGGTGTTTTACTGACTATGAAAAGGCATGTGACATTGTAAATGACAACAAATTATGGATAATATTGTGAGCAGTGGGAATTCCAGAACACATGATTGTGTCCTTGTAGAATCTGTATGTCGACTGAGAGGCAGTCACTCAACAGAACATTGGGATACTTCATGATTTCAAATCAGGAAAGATGTGAATGCAGTTTATATCATTTCACTATACTTATTCAGTCTATATACCGACAAAATAATCTAAGATGAAAGAAGGGTCAGGATTAGAGGATGATTTGTTGAAAACCTGCTATATGTACATAATGCAACTGTCTTTGCTGAAAACAAAAATATTTGTAGCACTTAGTGATGGAGATCAAAGATTGCAGCCTTCAGTATGGATTGCACCTCCACAGAACGAAAACAAGAATTCTCACAACTGGACCAATAAATAACATCATGATTAACAGAGAAACACTTAGCACAACGTTGTAATTGGATTTACAATCCCTGCCCAAGAAGCAACAGTTGGGTAACCAAACAATGTATAGCACTGAGAAATTCTGCTTTAAAAAGTCTCTCTAGCTGCACACCTCCATGATACGATCGCCGAAGACAAACAGGTGCATAAGCTAATGTGGCGAAGAAAGCTGATGGTGCCCGGCTATCAAAAGAGATAGTGTCTGGGGTCTTAAAGGCTTGAAGGTGAACAAGTGGCCATCTAGCTCAGAAGCAATAAAGCCCACATGGAAGAAGCACACCAGCCTGTGCGATCACGAGGTGCCAAAGGGACCAGGTATAAGGCATCATGCAAAATATATATATATATATATATATATATATATATATATATATATATATATATATATATATGCACACACACACACCATAGTGAATGAAGGGGGAAGTGCAGAGTCGAGACCCAAGGCCCATTTGTCGGCCACTGGAGATCCCCTCATAGAGGGGTTTAGGAGAGGAAATGGGTTGTCAAGGTGCGATGTAGTACCGATGAAGAACACAGCTTTCCCCCAGATCCTGGATGCTTCCTCCCCACAACTACCATGATCCAAATTCTACCTTGCAGGATTGGATAGGGCAGAGGTTGTACACTGGTGCATATGGGAGCTGGAGGCACAGGGAAACAAGGGTGGATGATACCTTCAGGACCAGGGGTGTGAGGGGTGATGCTGGGAGAGTGGAGGGTGAGTGGGTTGGAAAGGGGGAACTGATTACAAGGATCCACATGTGACTTCCTCCCTGGAAGATGGACAGCAGAGAAGGTGGGGGGAGACTCCGGATAGGGCAAGATATGACAAAATAACAATTTATAAATTATCAAGGGCTCATGAGCGAGGGGGGAGCAGGGAGGGAGGGGAAAAAAAAGAGGACCTGATGCAAAGAGCTTAAGTGGAGAGCAAATGCTTTGAAAATGATTAGGGCAAGGAATGTACAGATGTGCTTTATACAATTGATGTATGTATAAGTATGGATTGTGATAAAAGTTGTATGAGCCCCTAATAAAATGTTTTTTAAAAACTCTCTCTAAAGTATTAAAAAGCAAAGTTGTCACTTTGAGCTGCACGTGACCCAAGCAAGGGTTATTTTCACGAGCTGCATAGGCTTGTGAAAGCTTAACGATGAAAAAGGAAGACTGAAGAAAAAGAGACACTTGGATTATGGTGTTAGTGAAGAGAATTGAATGGACTTCCAGGAGAACACACAGATGCATCTTGGAAGAAGCCCAGCCTTAGAAAAGACGAGGACAAGACGTTGTCTCCTGTTCTTGATACACGATCAGGAGGGACACGTCCTTGGAGAAAGGTTTCATTCTTGCTGAAATACAGGGTCGGTAATAATGAGGAAGATCCGCTACTAGAAGGAGTGCACCATGGGCACACACACCCCTGAGGGTGGGGGTGGCGCAGGACTGGGCTGTCTTTCTTTCTATTGTACACAAGATTGCTATGGGTCCAAACAGACTTGATAAAAGTTAACAACGCTCCTGGCATATTTGGCTGATAAGTCCTCTAGCCCTCCTATTATTTCCCATTGTTGAACCCAATCATTTCAACAGTAGACACTGAACCCAGTCCTGTAGCATCCATCATGTTTCATGCTTTTGAGGCAAGCTTTCCCAGGGCTCAACCGAGGTAAACATTTCAAAATGTTTCCCTTTAGTTTCAATACCTTTGACCATCCTTTCTCTTTTCCATCAGAATCTTTCCTGTTTCTGATTCTCACATCACAAGAAAACCCACATTAAGTAAGAATACACTTGGCAAATATGTATATGCTGCCTATGAAAATAGACCTTTGGGCAGAGTAGGTTAAACCTTAGGCAACTACTCTCAAGGTTGGCAAGTAAAACCCACCAGCCACTCTGAGGGACAAATATGGGACAGCCTGGGCCTGTAACGATTTATAATCTTGCAAACACTATCAAGCAGATATGATTCTCGTACCTTGGGTGGTTTGTGCAATCCTTTAAGATGTAAATGCTTCTTGAAAGTATAAATTAAAATAACTTCTGGAACTTTAAATATATGTCCTAAAATGCATCTAAATAAGAGGACTAAATACAACAGCACATATTTTTCACAAGTCCAATTTTCAAATCAAGGAACTGGAAAATGAATGGGATGGAAGGTGTACACTCTGACCTGACTAGTTGAGTTTTTTTTTTTGAAGGAAAAGGGGCAGTGGATGCATAGCTTGGTTTTGAATCGTAGCTTCATCACAAATGGACTCAATGACTCTAGGAAGATAGCTTAATGTCCTTACAGTTAATTTCCTCACCTGTAAGATAGAGATAATAGAATCCAGACTCACAGGTGCACTGGGAAAAGTAATGCATACATAAAATTCTAGCACAGACCCTGGCAGAGAGTAGGCTCTCAGGACTCGTATCTCCTTCTTGCCTTCATCTGAAGTCAGTTACCTCTTCAGCAGTTGTTTTTGTCCCCGGTTCCACCTTCTTCCTGGGGCAGCAACGTGTTAACATCTCTTCGTTCCTCTGACATCTGTATCAGGGTCTTTCAGTACAAGAGCTATCACCATGGGAGTTCCCTGTGCTCTAGCAGGCCAAGGGGCCTGGTGGGTAGTGGTTACCAAGGGGCTGCTGACTGCAAGGCCAGTAGTTTAAAACCCCCACCTGCCCTGTCGGAGAAAGATGAAATCTTCTATTCTCCTAAAGAGATACAGTCTCAGAAACCCACGGGAACAGTTCTGGCCTGTCCCGTAGAGTCATTATGAAGGTGAGTTGACTTGATGGCAGCGAGTGAGTGCTCTAACCGCGGTTCAAATTTTACTCATGATCTACTTTCCTGAAGGAACCAGCATCACTTAATGAAACCAGCATCAAATTCCATTGGAAAGGAAAGGGGAAATAAGGGGGGAAATTTATAAGCGATAGGAGGGAAAGTAGTTATTCGCTCTATCTAGAAACCAAAGAATACATAGAAGAATGAAGAGAGTTCGACTGAGCTCTGTTAGCCTTCAGTGGGCCTGGCCTCAGACATGCAATGACCTTCTCTGTGAGATGGAAGTATTGATTTCCCCTAAGTTCTTAGCCAGCGTGTAGATTTTGGTTTCATGAAAATATGGGGGGAATCCTGATGGTTCCTTCAACATTGAGCCCAACTAGTTCATGATACAGTGCAGTGAGTTAAGCATTAGTTTGGTAACTCAAAGGTCAGTGGTTTGAACCCATTAGTTGCTCTGGGTGTCATAGACGAGCCAGTCTGCTTCCATCAAGATTTACAATGTCATGGAGATTGCTCGAGGCTGTCATGTAGGGTGACTGTCAGTCAGAATGGAATCCAGGGCAGCTGGGCACGATGCTGGCAAGGTTAGCTCACATTGACTTAATGTGGCTGTGTCTGCCACTGCTACTCACTGTACCTCTGTCCTGGCACGTAATCCCAGGGTGGTGTTATCTTCCCCAGTTTAGAGGGGAAGATTTGTTTTCTCAGTGAGCTGAAATTAGCATATGAAATACTTTGGACTGCACGGGGCCACTATCCTCTTGGACCGAAGCCGGGAATAGAGACATGAAGAACGTTAAACTTCACCCAGAGCCTCCGCCTTGATCTTCTAGATATGGAGGAAGAGTCCTGCAGAGTCACGGCCCGTCAAAAAGCACCGTGTGAAAGCTGTGACGTGCAGGTTCGTCTTTAACAATTCTCTCTGTAAAGCAAACTCATGAATTCAATTTTAAGTGTTTGTAGTATATGCAGATTTTTTGTTTTAATCCTTTTATTAGGGGCTCATACAACTCTTATCACAATCCATATATACATCCATTGTATAAAGCACATTTGTACATTCATTGTCCTCATCATTCTCAAAACATTTGCTCTCCACTTAAGCTCTGGCATCAGCTCCTCATTTTTCCCCTCCCTCCCTGCTCTCCCCTATTTGCAGAAATTTTATGAACTTGCCCACAACAGCCTATTCTGAGTTACTGACGTAATGTCATTTAACTGGGATTTGGGAAGAGAGATACTCAAAAGGACCTTCCCACCAATTCTAGGTCTCCCCAGCAAACCCCTTCCTCTGTGCATGGTTGTGTCCATGTAAATCTGAATGTTCTGCTAACGTTTTCTTAAGACATGCAAAGTAAAAAGGCCAAATTTCAGTCCATCTACTTTTCTTCAAGTGCGAGTGAGTCACCCTGTGTTTTAAACCTGCCCCACTTTTGCCAATTATACGGATTGTAAATCCATCTCTACATTGAAAAACAGAACCCGCCGGAATCATAGCAAAGAGAAGGAAAGAGAGCCTGACCTCCCAGTCTGTACCAACTCATATCCTTCCATGTACTGGGTAAGTCTCATACTACTTTCAAATGAATACTTTTAGGATTCTTCACAAGAGGCTGGCGCTTTTCGAGGGAACCTAAGACCGAGTTCCTCCGGTAGATCGGCAGGTGACAGGCAGCAGCGGTACTTGGCAGTCCCGTCACAGCAAAGGGCCTTTAGGGACAGCTGAACAGACACAGAAAACAAACGACCCGGCGGCCCTGCGCGCCTCACTCCCGACCCGCTCACCGTGCCATCGGCGCTTGAATTCCTTTGGAATGAAAGTGAGATGACTGACAGGTTGTAAGGAAATTACATGCATAATTTACACGACAACTTGAGCAAGCAGGAATGTCATCATTTGTGTTGACTGCCACACACCTGATATTCAGACAGACTCTTTGGGGGTCCCTTCTTACTGCAAAGACAATTCTCTCAATCTTAATCCTTTCTTCTGGCTGTGAGGCACTGGGGCGAACTGTGAATGTAACCGTGGAGAGTTGGGAAGCGATGTAACAGAGGCCTATATAAACGTGCACAAACTTCTCCCACCCACACAAATAAAAAAAGAAGTCCTACAGTGCCACTGATATTAGAGAGGGAGAGGACCTCAATGGAAGACTAACCGCCCCTTTAAAGAACTGATTAAGGGTAGAAAGAAAAACGATATACCTAGGTACTCGTGTATCCGCTGAGATTCTCAGCACATTTTTAATGCGGTTTCTGTGGTCAGATTAGGTGCCTCGGCTGATATTCAGGTCGGCTTATATTCCAGTAAGTATTCAATTGTTACCAATGGCACAGTGCAAACAAACAACAAAACAGAAAATAATACTGTATAAAAGAAAGGATAATGCTTTAGGATGAAACTAAAGCGAGGAAGGACATCCTAATTATTACCTTGGCAGTCACCAGAACAGAGGACTCAGCAGAACCAGATATTACTGACCCACACGGAATAATTTTCATTTGAAATGCTTAAGAACAAACTGTAAACATTGGTCTTTATTCGTTAATTTTCTTATCAACAAAGTGATAATTTAGAGTTACCCCTTGGAGTTTATATTGAAGTGTCATTTTCAAGTCCAAATTGCTCTAAGTCTTAAACAACTTCCTACGTGACAAAAATTAAGGAAAATAAAATTAAAATAAAAGAATGATTCAGCTATTTCGAGATCTGGGAAGCTCTCTAAATTTTGGCCCGTCAATTTAAAAAATAGAGTTCATACCTATCGAGGCTAAAAAAAATAGCACACAGGTGAGTCAGGACTGAGGTTTTACAACTCAGAAGAAGAATAGCCCTTGGATGCTCTCTTGAAGTAGGACAGCTGGAGTTGGAGGAAAGGAAGGAGAAATTCATCATGAATTTTCTAGATAGAATAAATAGGTCTCAGTAAAAAATAAGAAGCCCCCACGGTGTAATGGATAATGAACTTGTTGGGCTCAAAATAGTAAGGACAACACAACAGTTCAAATCCACCAGCCACTCTGCAGAAAAAGAGGACACTTTCTACTTCTGTAAAGATTTATGGTCTCAGAAACCCAAAAGGCAAGTCGACTTTGTCCTCTCAGGTCGCTATGAGCCAGCATCACCTCAGTGTGTGTTTGATTTGGGTTAGTAAACAAATGGATGCAGGATCATGTACAAAGATAATTTGATGGCAACTGAGTTCTAACTTGGAGTTCCTGGGTAGTATAAATGGTTAATGTGCTTGACTTCTAGAAGTTGGAAGTTCAAGCCTATACAGAGCGTCTTAGAAGAAAAGATCTACCTCTGAAAATCCAGCCGCTAAAAGCCCTGTGGCATCCAGCTCTCCTTGGACACATGTGGGGCTGGGATTGACTTGTTGACAGCTGGCGTTTAATTCCAGTTTGGGTCAAGACGGTCTCACTTCTCCATATACACTCGGTGTCAGTCACCCTCCTCCTTCATTTTCCCATGGGTCTCTATAAAGTGTACCGGAATTTGGAACCTCTTTTTCCCTTAGGACACCATATGACTCATTGTATTGGATTTTTTTTTCCATTTCCCATGTTATTCTCCTCTAGAGTAAGAAAAAAGTCAAATCCATACAATGCTATCAAGTTGATTCGGACTCATAGGCACCCTGTCTAGGGCTTACTAGACTGTGACACTTTATTGGGGAAGACAGCCTCACCCTCCTCCTAAGATGCTTGGATGGGCTGGACTCTAACCTGTGGTTAGTTGTCCAGTGCTCGCCCAGCAGTACCAGCAGGACTCTAAGAGGAGGCACCAACCCAAACTCATGGCCATCGAGCCAAGGGAAGAAAAAGAAAACCCCAATTCAAATATAATCCATAGAGACACGCTTACAAGTCTTAAAGAGGAAAAAGACAAGACAAAAACAAAACAGCTGGATAAAGGAGACCATCAGCGTACACCCAAGGGGTGTTCAAGGAGTCACAGAAACTCGGCAACTTAAATAGGTATAGCGAACAAAGGAAACTTTCAGAAAGTTATGACTGGTGACAGGTCAAGTCATCTTAATGGAAGGTAGGACTACAGATCAGGAAATGGACTATAATTGGAATACCTACATTGTTGCAGATAGAAAACCTTATCAGATTGGTCAAGGCTGTCAACTAAGGCAGCCGGAGCATGACTTATGATTATATGACGGCCCTAGTAACACAAATCCCCTCAAAGGCACCCCCAGATAAGCCCCAAGTTTTAGGCTGCCATGTGGACTTTCTAGGGGAATGGTAGCTGTCTACTTTCCAATATACTGCCTAGGGTAGAGATTTCATGTTGCTGGTCCATGATAAAAAAGAATTCAAAGGACGTAATCTAAGTAGAGACTAAGAAATCGAGTTAGGGGTCTAACAGTAAACTGTACCAAAAAGAAAAGCCAGATTCATTACTATCAGGTTAGTGCTGACACAGAGTGACCTTCTGGGAAGAGTAGAACCTGCCCTGTGGCGTTTTGAGACTGTAAATTTTAGGGTGGGGGATTGAATTCCTCCTCTTTCTCTCAGGGAATGGCTAGAGCTTTGGAACTGCAGACCTCGTGGTTAGCAGCCCAACACATATCCCAATATGCCACCCGATCTCCCTGTTGCATATGTGAAGACCTAGAATTAGAAATTAAAAAGGAAGAGCAAGTTTGGGATATCTGGAACTGAAAGAACTAAAGGAAAATTCAACTCTCAAGTTCAAATATTGAAAGATTCCATGGGGATAGTACTTTTTAATTAAATACTTTTATTGGAGGCTCTTACATCTCTTATCACAATCCGTACATTCATCCAGTGTGTCAAGCACGTTTGCCCATATGCTGCCATCATCATTTTCAAAGCATTCTCTTCCCACTTGAGTCTATGGGGAAAGTATTGAATGAAGCCGAAAGCATCAGAAGAAGAAGGAACAAAGAAGACAGCGAGTTACTCTACCCCACTACCCACCAAAAAAGAACAATAATTGGCTTTCAACCATTTTAAGAGGTAGAATATGATCAAGAACCAGTCGTACTGAGGGAGGACGTGTAACCTGCAATCGAGTGGACAGCCATAACAGGCTTCAGGAATGAACACAATGCCAGTGAAAGTGTCTCAGCAAGCTGGCAGTGCCCTGGAGGCGCTCACTCGTCTGTGCCAAGCAACCTGGAAGACAGCAACCTGGCCGATGGACAGGAAGGGATCCATATTTGTACCTATTCCAAAGGGAAGGTGACCAAATGAATGTGCAAATTATGGAACAGTATCACCAATATTACATGCAAGTAAAATGTTGCTGAAGATCACCCAACCTTTGTGGCAATTGCAACAGAGAGATGCCAGAGATTTGAGCTGGATTCACAAAAGGACATGGGACAAGGGATCTCATAGCTGATGTCAGGTGGATCTTGGCTGAAAGCACAGAATACCAGAAACATGTTTATTTGTGTTTTATTGACTGTGCAAAGGCGTTCTACTGTGTAGACCATAACAAACTGTGAATTCCCCGAGAAGAATCGAAATTCCAGAACACTTCATATTGTGCTCATGGAGAAAGTGTACATGAGGCAGGAGGCAACTGTGTGAGCAGAACAAGTGGATAATGCAGGGTTTAAAAATAGATAAAGGTGTGCATTCAGTCTCTGTGTTGAGCAAATCAGGACCGGAGGAAGGCTTATTAGCACTCGACAATATGTAGATGACACAACCTCAGTTGCTGAAAGTGGGGAGGATTTGAAGCACTTGCTGATGAAGATCAGGGATTGCAGCCTTCAGTGTGGATTGCAAATCAATGTGAAAGAAACCCATATCCTCACAACTGGACCAATAGGCAACATCAAGGTAAATGGAGAAAAAGTTGAACTTGTCTAGGATTTGGTGTTGCTTGGATCCACAGTCAGTGCGCATGGAGACAGCAGTCAAGAGATTAAAAGATGGGTTGCATTGGGTAAATGTGCTGCACAAGACCTCTCTAAAGTGTTGGGAAAAAAGGATGCTACTTAGAGGACGAAGGTGCACCTGACCCAATCCGTGGTATTTTTAATTGCCTCCTCTACGTGTGAAACTTAGACACTGAATAAGGAAGACTGGAAAAGAATCGGTCCATTTGAATTAAATAGTGCTCTCCTGGCAAAGAATACTGAAAATGCCATGGAACACCAAAAGAACCAATAAATCTGTCTAAGAAGAAGTGCAGGCTGAATGCTCCTGAGAGGCAAGGAGAGGTAAACGTTGTCTCACGTATTTGGATATGTTATTAAGAGACATCAGATCTTGGAAAAAAGCATCCTGCTTGGTAATGTAGAGGGGCAGCAAAAAATAGGATGCACTTTGACAAGATGGATTGACCCAATGGCTACAATACTGGGTTCAAACATAACACTTTTGAGAGTGGCGATGAGTCAGAACTGACACAAAAGCATGTAACAACAACAAAGTCAACAACTACTGTTACTACTCTTTAAAATAAAACCATCCAACTGATCAATTTGAATGAGCATAGCAACTCAGACACATACTCCAAAAAAATGTGGGATATCTTTTGAGTAACAAAACAAACTTTTGGTTCTAAAATGCAATCCAAGAAGAGACCTGAAATGACCCTTGGCAAGAAAAAGGGACTATTTTCCAGAATGATTCATGACATAAAGTCATGTAGACTCTATTTTGGGAAGATGTTGATTTGACGTGTCGGTCTTTAAATCTGTCACACTGAAGTGTGTATATGTTCCCATGATGTGAAAGAGCATAATTGCAGCTGTCCCTGGACAGTCTTTCATTTACAGTGCTATTTTGGAAACAGTAACTTTTCAAATTGGTTTCCAGTGTCTTTGGGAGGAAGTTCCACTGTACGGGAGCTCTGAGCTTTGCCCCCTATGGACTTTCTCCATTGGAATTCCATCAAGTGTAATTGAATTACAGTGGGTGAACCTGCAGAATACCAATTGCTCTGAGGCAGGCTGAGGGACTCTCTTTTCCAGACAACTTGCCTCCCAGAGCTGAGGCCCTGGTTTCTAGAGAGCAACTGTGTACCCATCAACCCCTGTGCTCAGTATTATATGGCACAGTAACTACTGGAGTGAAATCATACTTAATTTTAGAAACTGAAAAAAAGAGAGAAAGGAACCTCATCATACTTCTATTCTAGTACCCAGGAAGTGGCCTACTTCTTAGAAATGTCAAACCCAGAGACACAGATTTTATTTAAAGGACATGGAAACACCAGTTTGGTTGTTTTTTTTTTTTGATTGGCTCTACAAGAGACTTTTCTTATCAGGGGACAGTCATACTAACAGTATGGACATAGTACTATTATTATGTGCCTGGGATCATCCGCAGACACGATCTCATTTGATGATTACAGCCTCGTAATCAGGTAGATATAGCAAGTATGGAAGTTCCAGATTTTCAGATAAGAAGATTAAAGTTCGGAAGGCTTAAGATTATACAAAAACCAAATAAGATGCAATTTTTCTGTATTCTTCTTATTAACGATGCCTTATTATTCTTTTAGTCATCCTGAGGGTCCATGTATACATGCATGAGAGGCGCCCAGGTGCACTAACGGGTTTAACAGTCAACTATTGACCACAAGGTCAGCATTTCTGAGCCTACCAGTTGCTCCGGGAGGAAAGGTGAGGCTGGCTGTTTCCTTAACAAGTTGCCGTCTCAGAAACCCAAAGGGGCACCTCCATTGGGTCCTCTAGGGTCTCTATGAGCTGGAACACCTGGATGGCAGGGGCTTTGGTTTTTCAAACTTAGTGCCCGGATGAAGATAACCAGCCCTTTCCTTTATGCAGGAGGAGCCCTGGTGGCATAGAGGTCATAAGTTGGACTGCTAACCTCAAAGCCTGCAGTTCGAAACCACTAGCTGCTCCATGGAAGAGAGATGAGACTTTCTACTCTAGTAAAAAATTACAGTCTAGGAAACCCACAGGGGCAGTTCTACCTTGTCATAAAGGGCTACTATGAGCTTGAATGGGCTCTGTGGCAGTAAGTTTGGTTTTCTTTATACATACATAGAAAATGATTATGCAAAAAGTTCATATAACCTACTTATAGATCTATATGTTCATGTAAAATTGACATAAAAATTCTAACCAAGCAAACATGTAGTATATTTACTGTCCTAGAGCACTATTATAACATGATTTTGAAACTATCGTTTAACTTTGGGAAATGAAATTAGAATGAACATTATTCAAATATTTTAAAACAAGATAGAACTCCAAAAGAAGAATGCTTTTAATTTTGTTCTTTCCTACGCCACTTTGTTTAATAGAAGTATATTATATCTATGTAAGTATGAATTTGCAAGTAAAATGGAGATTCTTTTATTTTTTTAATTTTTAAAAACATTTTATTAGGGGCTCATACAACTCTTATCACAATCCATGTATATACATCAATTGGATAAAGCACATCTGTACATTCTTTGCCCTAATCATTTTCTTTTTTTTTTCCTTTTATTTTTTTACATTTTTTTAGGGGCTCATACAACTCTTTTATTTTAGAAATGTTTTTATTGATGCTTTCAGACCAAGAGTAGAAAGTTATGGCATGCTTTCCCTTAATCTATACAAATTTAGAAATATACAAATGGTATTAATTGGATAAAATTATAGATTAATTTTTAAACCATGAAATTGAAAAACTCTTAACAAGACATTGCTCAGTGCGCTATTTTACGCTCGTGTAGAAAATGCAGTCTGTGATACTGCTCATTCTTCCCCTGCAGACATGTCCTTCTTCTCCTGCTGACTTTTTTCTTTCTTTGTACTCTGTTATTTGTTTCCTCTTTCGGATTTTAAACCTATGTAATTTGCTTACATAATTGCTCCTCTCCTGGCCCTATCTTTACTCCTTGTTTTTGAGAAAGCCAGGCAATTTATTGCCCGCCCTTCCTGTCCTAAAGGTGAGGCAAGTGACTTCCCGGAGCTAACTATCCATATCCATAAAGTGAAAAGGTAGTGTTTGTTAAACTCTTGGTTTTAAAACTTTGGACAGTTCTTAGCCTCTGGAGGGCCCTCCAACATGGTGTGACACTCAATTAAAACCCCAAATCAAAGCCGCTGCCTTCCAGTGGATTGTGGCTGATAGCAACCCTACGTAAGTCTCCGTGACTGTGATTCTTTCGGGGAGCAGACACTTTCGCCTTCTCCTGGGAATCGGCTGGTGAGTTTGAACTGTCACCCGGAGGTGAGGATCCTCATGCTTATCCTATAGCACCACCAGAAGAGACACACTACATCAATGGACGCTTTGACACTTCCCAGGTTCATATCCCAGGAAAGGAAACACTAGGGATATGGTGTAGAGAAACAGATGAGGGAAGCAGAGATGGCAGGGCAGACAGAGAAACACGGAGGGGCCAGCTGGACATTCATGGATTGGATGTGTATTAGTGGTGAAACCACTATCACTTCCCCTAAGTCCCCAACAGATTCCTCTGTCAGTCTTTTCAGACTTGCAGATGCTCAGGAAGAAAGAGACAAACCATCTTCTGTATCCATCTCATCCCCTTGCTGTCCTCTCTCTCCACAGCAGATCTGTCAGTGGGATATTTAAGTAAGATTCAGAATGTGGCCCACGTTTGGCTAGTCTATTACCAGGTCCAGTCTACCTTCCAGTTCCGTCTAGTTTGCAGCTGTCGTCTCCTAACTGGTTTCCTTGCTGCTGCTTTTGCTTTGCAGCCAGTCGAGCAGTCCGATTAAAACATAAATGATATCTCAGGAGTTCAGGTGGGGCACTGGACAAGCCCTTGATTGGTAACCAGAAGACTGGCAGTTGGGGCTCATCAGCTAATGCTTTGGAGAACCATGTGGCAGTCTGTAGGAAGCATCTGGCTGATCAAGGTGTTTACTAATGGGTGACTATTTAGTCCCCTGCGCCTCTGTGTCTCTGCAGACAAGCTTTGCAAAGTGACTGTTGTTTGTGACTTTGCTGCTAAAAGCATTGAGAGATAACTCAGCTATTTAAGATCTCTTTGAGGCTCTCTTGAATCTTGCATATCCCTGTGATTGTCTTTGAACCTAGTGCTTTTATTATTCTAAAGTTAAGAAACTGGCTAGTTAAGTAACATTTGCATAGGTAAGAGTTTAGGAATGTTTAAGTTCTTTGATGTTTGTTTTGTAACCAATTCCCTTGTGTAAGAAGAGTATATATACCAAGCTTCAAATATACTCCAGACTTCAGTCCATGAGATTGGAGTCCTCCCGATCCCATGCTTTGTACATAGCTCTTTCTTTTCCGTTCATCCGAACCGCTCAGTTCAAACCCAGCTTGAGGCGGGATAGCTGGTCTAATCCCCCGCATTAATAGCGCCCATCTTTTTCTTTTTTTTAAACCAATTTATTGAGAGTTAATACAGATATCATTCCATAGCTCAATCACATCAAACTGTATTGTACAATTGCTACCACAATCAGTGTCAAAACGTTCGTTTCCTTCTTTTTTTAATCGTTTTATTGGGGGCTCATAAACTCTTATCACAATCCATACATACATCAATTATGTAAAGCACACCTGTACATTCGTTGCCCTCATCATTCTCAAAACATTTGCTCTCCACCTAAGCCCCTGGCATCAGCTCCTCATGTTCCCCCCCACCTTGGAACAGCTGTGGGGCAGTTCTACTTTGTCTTCTAAGGTCAGGGTCACTATGAGTTCACTTGATGGCAGTGAGGTTTTTTATTTTAATTACTCAGTTCTACAGCAAGTCACTTACTAATTGTTGTATTTTGTTTTTATCAGTTCTTTTTCAGCGCAGAGGAGCTCCCATCTCATAAAAAAGGTCAAAGTCATATGATTTATGAGACCCTTCATAATTTGCTGATTCCAGAGTCTTTACCCCTCTGAGCTATTAACTTCCTCTTTGGCCGCTGGTCTCAAGACTTCTATAAAACACAGGCACACCTTGTCATGGGCCTTTGCCTTTTATGTTCCTTCTACCTGAGATGTCCTTCTCCCAGGCAGCCCTGTGGCTGGAGTCCTTTGCTGGTCTTGATTCAATAGTTACCTGCTTCAACCTGAGGCTCTTTCTGACCATCTCATCTAGGTTACGGCCCATCCCGCCTTTCATCCTGCCTTCCTATGCCTCCTTATTGCTCTTATTGCCCCTTAATACTCTTCAGTATGCAACACACTGCTGACGATCATATAGTTTGGTTATTTATTTTTATTGTGTGTCACCTCACTAACCTGTAAGGTCCATGAGGCAGGGGTTTGGGTAGGTTTAGCTCACTTCATGATACCCTTAGTGCCCTAAACAGTGTCGAGTGCCGAGTCAGCCCTCGGTATGGATTGGTTGAGTTTGATTTAATTGCATCCAAAAGAAGAAAGGGATTTGAACTGTGCTCTGAGGAGGGTGGTGGAGGCTGCCTGGGAGGACGAGGAGAGTAGACATGTGTGTGTTGATAAAGGAGAACATGAGCCACTTGGGAATAAAAACCTGCTTTGGGAAAATTTCTTCTCAGTTTACAAATGAGAAACCTGTGACAGAGTGAAGGTCATAGGGGCAGTTAGCAGAGTAGCAAAAGTCTAGACCCCTGGCTATTAGACCTTCTCCTTCCAGGGTCCTGCCTAAGTGCACACTATGTGTTTTTCAAGATTAATCGGAATAAAACTTAAACTACATGATTTTTTTATTCCTCTTTACTCCAAATTCCATTAAAATTCCATTAAGCCCATCAAATCAATCATAAACAAGCTAATAATATCCCCACATTAAGAACCCAAAGAACAAGCAAATCTGTCTTAGTAGAAATACCAGAGGAAGTCAAAAAGTAGGGCTACAAATTATAGAAACTTATTTTTAAATATTATAATGTGACACTATTGGTTGTTAACAAAGCCTCCATCTAGGACTATATATTCCTGAGGACAGTATTTTCACCTCGCTAACCCTTACCCACATAATCTTGACCTCTTCCATTTGTACCTTATCAACGCAGTAGCTTTGACCATCCTCCCTTTAAAATTTCTTGAAATTTTGGGAACAAAAAGAAACCTGAAAGACCATATTCAGGGCTTGAAGGTGGATGGGATGGGGTGAGGTTCCCGGTGGTAGTTACGTAATTTCATGTCAACTTGATAAAAAAGAGTAGGGACGGAGTCAAGCCTGCCAATCAGGTCACAGTCTGATGATGCCTCCTGTGGGCATGGTCTTCTCATGAGGGTCCTGGGAACATCTTCTCTCTGCTTTTGTCTTCCTGTGGACAAGACATGCCGAGACTTGCTGAGACCTACGAGGACGCCCTTTCTCTCTCTGCTTCACCTTTCTATTGAAGAGACCTATTCAGAGAGCTGGAGGAGCCACTTAGAGAGATGTATGCCACCCCTGAGTTGTTTCCACTACAATTGGATCCACAAAACCCGGCCGTGATCTTCCAGCATTTTGCATCCTTGTATGTGAGTGCATGAGTCTGAAGAAGGATTTGTGGAACCGTTTTGGACATATGGGCTAAAATCAGACTTCTGGACTTGGCTGGGATGTTTTCTTAATATACAGTTACGCTTTGATAGAAAGCTCTTTCTTATACATATATGCATGTCCCTGGATCTGTTTCTCTAGTCAATCTGGTCTGAGACAGTCCCGAGTAAAATTCTCACAGGACAGCCCTTGATACCCTTGAAGAATGAGCAGGGGTCATGGCCTGAAGGGCAAAAATACATCAGCACAATTTTTCTAGCCTTTTTCTCACCAATGTGGTTTTGTTTTCTTTAAACTCCCTCATAAACCCCTGTGATTATCCTGCATCCTTTGAGAAACTCTATCGAGACTACCACTTTACAATTTTGAAAAACAACCACAATAACCTTCTGAGGTCAGTTCTCTGCCTTGGATTTAATTGGCCCAGAAGATCTCTTCAGAAACCGCTGTCTGGTTGACGCTTTTTGGAAGGCACACTAATGTGACTCAGGAATGCACATGACCAAACTTCTGCAGCCGTCCGCGGAGCACCGAGACATGTGCAAACACATTTTGTTTGGAACAAACCTGTACGTGTGTGAATGAGAGCCTCGCCACAATAATTTTAACTATGTCCCTACCATCAGGATGTCCCTTTGGAAGCGAGTGTAATAAGACCAACCAGCGCACGTCTTTTGGACATGTTATCAGAAGGGGCTTGGGGCTGGAGAAGGCCGTCAGGCTTGGTAAAATAGAGGGTCAGGAAAAAGAGAAAGATCCCCAACGCATTGGATTGACAGGTGACTGCAATGGGCGCAAATTAGAAATGGTGGCCTGGCTGGCACAGGCTCAGGCAGCATTTCCTTCTAATAGCAAAAACACACCTAACAAGCACATTTAAAAGAGAGAGAAATTGAGATGCTGTGAAAGTATAGATGATAAAGGGATGGTGAGACATGACCAACTGATGGAGCTAGTGGTGCGGACACTGGTGGAATTCATCACACTGCTCTGCTTACTTTATGTGGCCTGAAAACGTTCTATAATAGAACGGCTCCAAAATGAAGAATAAATGGAACACAATCCTCAAAGCCTCACTCAGTTTTGTGTCCCCATTTCTTCAGAAATATTTACAAAAAGTCAATCAGCTGCCGTTGTACCTTTACTCACTGCCTGTCCTTCTAAGATCAGGGACGTCGCTTTCTCCTGCCTGTGAGACATAGATCTGCCCGCAGCATCCTGACTAAGCTGCTTCACTGCCCTGTCCCCTCAGAGCCGGGACTGATGAAACGATAACATGGGACCAAGCCAAGGGACTTTAAAGAGAGGGGCCTGCATATTTCCTTCCCGAGCTCAGATTTGAGGCACATTATTGATGAAAAAATATATGCATGTGGTGCAATGGCTAAGCACTTGACTTCTAACTAAGTTAGCAATTTGAACTCGCCAGCGACTCTGGGAGAGATATATGGCAGGTTGCTTCCCCCAAAATATACCACTTTGCATACCCTACGGGCAGCTCTCCTCTGTCCTGTAAGGCTGCTATGGGACCGAATCCACTCAATGGCAGGGGAAATGGAGAACCGTCTTTTTGTTGATATTGGTAATAGAAGAACATCTCCTTTGTGAATTGTATAGCCGTGGTGTATCCCTGTAACCTTAGTGATTCCAAATTTCCAGCCCTTCATCTTTTGATAGGAAACCCATCGAATGCACTCTCAGCCTCCCACAGCTGGCACATGACTCCACCCCTCTTGCCCTTTCCAGTGGGTCTTCTTCTGCTTCATGGCCCTGTTCTGCTGGAAGAGTCTCCAGGTGTGTCTACATACATGGTTTCCTAGGAGCTTCTCAGTTTGCCCTTGGCTGCCCTTCCTCTACCCTCCTCCAGCGGGTTGTTTCTTCATTTGCATTGTAGGAGCCCGTCTTTGCCCAAAGGGGTAAAAATGACTAAGATTAATTTAACATATATGATTCATAGAAGCATAATTCAGTTCAAGTTTCCATGTATCAGGACTAAGCCTAGAAAATGCAACACTTTACACTTTTCTGTTCAGGGATTCCTTTATTCCTCTGGGAAACGCTTGTATTAATAACATCATTTCAATTATGCTAAGGAGCACTGGTAGTGTAGTAGTTATGTGCTAGGCTGTTAACTGAAAGGTTGGCAGTTCGAATCCACAACCTCTCTCTAGGCAAACAGTTACAGCCTACAGAACTCTATGGGGAAATTCTATGTTTTTATTTGGTCTGCCATCCTGTTATCTTTACTGATCAGAAGTTAGATAGAGTGCTGGTTCCTCATAGAATCAGGCGTCATCAGAACAAAAAATCCTATCATTGTGAATGAGGGGGTGTGCAGAGTGGAGACCCAAAGCCCATCTGTGGGCAATTGGACAGCCCCTTATGGAAGGGTCTCGGGGAGGAGACGAGCCAGTCAGGGTGCAGTGTAGCCAACAATGAAACATACAACTTTCCTCTAGTTCCTAAATGCTTACTCCTTCCCACTATTATGAGCCCAATTCTACCTTACAAATCTGGCTAGACCATAGGATGTACACTGGTACAGATAGGAACTGGAAACACAGGGAATCCAGGGTGGATGATCCCTTCAGGACCAGTGGTGTCAGTGGTGATACCAGGAGGGTGGAGGGAGGGTGGTTTGGAAAGGGGAAACCGATTACAGGGATCTAAATGTGACCTCCTCCCTGAGGGATGGCCAACGAAAGAGTGGGTGAAGGGAGATGTAGGACAGTATAATATGACAAAATAATAATTTATAAATTATCAAGGGTTCCTGAGGGAGGGGGAGCAGGGAGGGAGGGGAAAAATGAGGACCTGATGCTAGGGGCTTAAGTGGAGAGCAAATGTTTTGAGAATGATGAGGGTAATGAATATTCAAATGTGCTTTACACAATTGGTATATGTATGGATTGTTATAAGAGTTGTATGAGCCCCTAATAAAATGATTTTTTAAAAAAGAAGAATCTGGCTTCTTTCTTCAGAAAGGTCATAACACATGGCTTCTCTGCCTCTGTAGCCTCCGACGAGACTCCTTCACATTCTAGTTCACTGTCCTGGCTTAGCTGCTCTTCCCTGTTTCTCCTAGTATCCTATCTTAGGTGGGTTCCCTCCTATGTCCACCATCTACATTTCCTCCCTGGCACTGAGCCAGAATGATTATTTAAATTTTATTCATTTATGTACTTACATGTTAAGCATATCTGAGGCTGACAAAATCTCCTAGTGTTCACTGTCCTATCCCTATGACTTAGCTCAGCCAGTTTGTACAATAAGTATTTACTGAATTAAAGGGGTGAAATGAATAAATTAAAAGAGAAAAGTAAAGGAGACACTGTGTATATAAAATAGAAGTAAGCTAAAAAGGTTATGAGGAACATTAATTTGCGCTCCCTAAATTTTACCATCATATATTTGATTTATCCTTTGGTCATCTTAGGGAAACAACTTGAGAAATCTTTCAATTTTTGTTAATAGCAGAATCCATTAAATTTGACTTCAATTATCTAAATAGCCAATAATTTCCTCTTACTGCTAAATGCTTTCTCAGCAAAGATTTAAAACCCATGGAAGATGAATGTTACTGATTGCCATCATGACTCTGCTACCCTTCACATATTTTCCATATTCTACTAAAAATAAACAGTGACTCGTCCAGCCCTTGCAAGTTGGCACAAAAAATCCACCTCTGGTCCTTTACAAATAGTGAAGAAGAAGAAGAAGAAGAAGAAGAAGAAGAAGAAGAAGAAGAAGAAGAAGAAGAAGAAGAAGAAGAAGAAAAGGGCATGGAAGTTTTATGCAGGATTACAAAAAATAAAAATAGTAATTGTTTATGTGTGGTCCATTTAAGACTAGGATATGAACACCCACCCTGTTTACCAATTATAAAAAACAACATGGGAATGTACTTAAGAGTATATCTATATCTGATGGGTAGATAAGAGGATCAGTAACTAAGAGGAATATTTATATAGTATATAAACTCTTATATATTTTAGATGAAATTATATGATCACCTATCAATAAAATAAATCACAGGTATTTTTTCATCTCTCATAATCTGAATTTTGGCATCTTGGGTTTTGTCTACTTGTAAATTTATCAAACTGATGTTTCTACATGTGTATGATGGTTACATAATCTGTTGTCAATTTGAGACAAGAGTGAAGGGGTGGAGTATAGCCTGTCAATCAGGTCGCAGCTTGATGACCTCATTTGGAGGTGCTAAGGAGATAAATAGCTCACTGGAGGCAGGACACACACTCACTTCCTGCGAGATATTCCTGCAGACAAGTCACATGGAGCTAAACTAGAGCCCTGGAGCTGAAGGAGCCACAGAGAGACCCCTGCTGATGCTGAGATGTTTCCAATGCTATTGTATTCACAGACTTTCCACCCACTGGCCTGTGATCTTCTTGCATTCGGTGTCATTGCATGTATTGCATGCGTGAGTCTGAAGAGGACTTTATAGATTGGTATCAGACATATAGAGGAATATGGGACTTAAGGACTTGATCTGGTCTGGGCTGAGATATTTTCTCAATATTCAATTGCTCTTGTATATAAAGCTCTTTCTTAAACACATATGAATCTCCTGGATTTGCTTCTCTAGTCTACCTGGACTAACACAATGTGCCTCTGAGTGTCCTTTAGAAATTGGAAACTCTTTGATAGGAAATAAAATATCTCAATAAATGCAAGACTTGGCTGTACAAACAGACAACAGAGTGGCTGTCCCACTTGTAAACTCTGTGACAGGACACGAGACCTCATTTTAAAACTTGATTTCATTAGAATCCTTCTTTGAGGTACCAATATCACCCCCTTTGAAACTCACTATGAAAAAACCTTAAAGTATTTATAAGAGTGGAAAATGATCCTTAATGAAGATTAATTAACTGAAATTTTTGTATTCGTGGAGCCGAGAGCCATAATATTTAATAAACAACAACAACAACAAAATTTCATCTGAGGGCATAATATGAGTGGGTATCCCCTCAAAACTGGAATTGTGCCAGGTGGAGAGGAGTTTTCTTAGTACACATTTTTTCCCACTAGGCGCTAGCTCTGAGTTAGTGCACCCAGTGGCATCTACTGGAAAGGGTCTATCTGGTCACAGTGAATTTTTTTTTGTAAAGGCAGTTTTGCTCAAACCTCATTTTTTGTGATGGCTGATTTAAGAGAACAATGTGCGGCTATGAAATTTTGTTTCCTGCTTGGGAAAAATGCCACAGAAACTGTTGTGATGCTGAACATAGTTTACAACGGTAGCACTATGGGAAAAACTCAAGCGTACAAGTGGTGTTCTCATTTCCAAAAGGTGAAATATCGATTGATGACAAACCTTATTCTGGATGTTTGTCAACTTCCCAAACGGATGAAAATGTCTACGAAATTCACGTACTTGTGCTCATAGACCAATGATGGACCATGGAAGAGATGGGGAAGTTATGTGGACTATCTTGGAGGCTTGTTCAGCGAATTTTAAAGGAAGATTTCAGAATAAGAAGGGTCGCTACAAAATCTGTGCCTTGGGTTCTGACTGACCAGGAAACAGAGCATTGAATGGAAACATGCTGGGCTTTGAAAGAACAGCTCCGAAATGACCCAGACATTTTCCCCTAGGTTATTACTAGTGATGAGACATGGTGCTATTCTTATGACCCTGAAAGCACACATCAATCAAGCCAGTGGAAGACACCATCGTCACCTCTCCCCCAAAAAAGCTTGTCAAGTGAAATCAAAGATCAAGACAATGCTCATTAATTTTTTTGGTTTAGTTTTTGATATGAGGGGGATAGTGCATTTGGAGTTCATTCCACCAGGTCAGACTGTTAATCAAGCTTTCTATTTAGAGGTTCTGAAAAGATTGTGTAATAGTGTGCGACAAAAAAGGCCTGATTTATGGCAGACAGGCAGACAGGATTTTGCCACCATGACAATGCATCTGCTCACACAGCCATCTCAGTGTGCCAGTTTTTGGCAAAAAACCAGCCTGCCTCTCTTTCCAGATGCACCTTACTCACCTGACCTCATTTCAAGAGACTTCTTTGTGTTTTCACGAATGAAGAGGAACACGAAAGGCCAGTGACTTGATGATGTAGAAGAGGTGAAGGAAAAAGGAGGGAGGCATTGTCAGTCATCCAAACAGATGGATTTGAAAAATGTTTCCAAGAATGGAATCACAGATTTGACAAACGTATGTAATGGAGAGTATTTTGAAGGTGATAAGGTTGCTGTATAAAAAATTAAATACATAGTTTTGAAAAATAAATTTAGATTTTTAGAGGGGCACCCTCTCACATAGGTCAAGTCTGGTGAAAAGAAATGCCATGAAGTAAAATGTGTCAAACAAAAATTACAGAAAAGAAATTAAGCCTTGGGTGATACTCCAGCGATCTATATACCCCAATGATCTGATGAGTTAACCCCTTAACCGGGGTTTCGGAAGGTAACACTGGTGATCTGCATTGTAATGTCTATCATGAATAAAATGGCATGGGGAAGGCTTCTGAGAGATTCTCTTTGGGTTGCACAAGAAGATAAATAAATGCCACAGGCAGTATGCATTGGAGGAAATCCCAATAACCATAAACATACCAAAATTTACCAATAATTAAAGAGATATCAATTAAAATATTTAAATATTCTACTTATATTTGACAGTTAAAAAAAAACTATTCTTAAATGAGAATAGTTGCTGAGAAATATGCTCCATTCCTAACAGTATAGATAATGAAGTAAACTTTTCTGCAAGAAAAGTTGGGTTTATATATGAAAAATTTGGGAAGATTTACTAACAACTCTTCTAGAGTTAACTTAAGAAACTTTGAATTGGGTATAAATGTACAGACAAACAAAATACATTAAAAGACATCACTAACAAATGGAGATGGTGGTGGATGGGGCAGAGGGTGGGAGAGTGTGTGTGGTGAACTGCTGGAGGCTTGGAGTAGTGGTTTGGAACATTCCGTGCAAAACTGATGATCTGAAATGTAAACTCCCACCAAGTTACAATAAAAATTTGTTTGAAAAAATGGTCCCAAGAAGACTTGAATTAAAACGAGAAGAGGCAGCAAATGAACTTACAAACAATTGTCTTTAAAAAAAAAACCCCGAATAAAATAAAATCTGTATTTAAAATTCATGATCTACTCTGTAATTCTTCACCTAAATCACAATAAAAAGTTTTGTAAAAAACACACAAAGATATCACTAAAGCATTATTTTACAACATTTACAAAGCAAATTAGGTTATAATTTGACCATTTCTACACAACTTGTTTAGTCTCTTTGGTTACACATCACACAATATATAAACATCCTCATCATTTCTGTTCCTGAGGTTCCATTTTTTAGCAATTCACGCATCTTTATTTCACATTAGTGTAGAGCGTTTGGTCTCACATAGATGGTGTTTTAAAGGGCTACAATACTCACAGGTGAGCCAATCTATCATTTCGTATAAGATGACCACATGCGATAGTTTTCTGTTCATAATTTTAAAAGTGTCTCAGGATGTTATCCTTAGTGAATCCTCTTGTCTCAACTATGTAGCATCAGGATTTTTCAGGAGTCTGTACTCTGGTCTTCATGTTCCTTGAGGTGCAGCCAACAACCTGATATGGCTCCCTAAGTCTTTGTCTTCCATTTGTGACGTATTGTAAATTCAATCCTCACATCAGCCATCATCTTTGATATGTGTGTGCCAACAAGAACTAATCTCTGGTTTTAAGCTGTCTGTCCCCTTAATAGCAAGCCAACAGCTTCCTGCTTCGTGGAGAAAAGCAGGAGATGGGGGCATGGACCTGGCTGGGACTAGACCTAGCCTACCTAACATGCGCAGAAGCAATCAGGGTGCCCTTACCTAACTTTTTGCTGTCAGAGGAAAAAAACTACACACCAGAAGTGGATCTGGTGACATCTTTGTGAATGCCCCTATCCCACTCCACCGATTATTTGCTCCAGACTAGCACAGAAGCGCGGGGCCCCGGTGGAGCACTGGCTATGTGCTGGGCTGCGGTGCGCATGGGCTGCAGTTTGAAACTAGCAGCGGCATCTAGGGGGCAAGACTGCACTTCTGCTCCCATAGCTTTCCATCGCTGTGACACCTTGCAGAGACCGGGGGCTTTGGAGAGAACGCAGGGGGAGGAGAAGTGCTTTGATAGCAGAAGTGATGGAGTGGTACAGCGTTTTGGAAAAGTTGGACATTTGGGACATCATTAGTCTCCACCTCATTGTTATCAACCTTATGCTGACCAAGCCCAAAGAAATTATTTTTACATTCTCATCCCATTAAAGTCTATGTATTGTCCTCAACAGAACAGTTGATAATATTAAACATGATGGAATTCTGGTCTCAGGGTAGATGAGGTCATGCTTCATGTAGACCTAGTTGTATGGACTAGTTTGTTTCTTCTCTGAGTTTTTTAATTTCTTTATTCTGTCATTCCAGACGCCTAAAGGTCAATCGCTGTATCTTACATGACTGGTCAGCAGCTTTTTCAGACCCTACATGCTCCTCACTGAACTAGGACTTAGATCAGATTAGATATAATCTCTATAAGAAACACGAGTGGAGAAATATGGGGGAGATGAGTGAATCGGGGATATATTTTAATCTTGATCCTATCCTGGCTGTGCGAATTCGAGTGGTTTCCTTACTTATTAAATTGTGATGATGTTTTTCCTTGAGGTTACATCTCACCGAGGAAGGATCGTAAAAACTTTGAACTCCGAGGAAATGTTGGTCCCCCCCCCCCTGTCCCCCCCCACATCTTCAGACATAGGATATTGTGGACCTGAAATGACAAGTTCCCAAATTTTTGTACTACTTTCTATGAACAATACCTGATATAATGATCTAGAGCTACTCTGACCTATTGATTTTAATCATGGGTAAGCTTTTCTATATTGGCATGATTACATAACTCCACCAAAGGAGGTGTCTAGGTAAGTGTATGCATACGTGTAAGAAACTCCACAAAGTTTGAGGAAAACGAAATAAAGAGACCATAGAATTTTCCCACGAACTTCTTGGTGGCTTCCTTTCATCTTTTGCTACTGTGAGGAGCACCCCGACACGCATAGGTGTGCATGGGGTCAATTTTTTCCTAGAGTTTCTAAATTTTCCAAAATGGGCATCCTCATATTATGAATTCATAAATGGAACACTTTAGAAATGTTAGAGTGAAACATAAAAATCCCAAGCTGTCTAGGATACATTGATTTGACTAAGAACAGATTCATTATAATCCCTACAAGAGTCACATTTGTTCCCACAGTCCTTTGATTTGGCATGTTGTTGTTGTTGTTGTTAGGTGCCTTTGAGTTGGTTCTGACTCATAGCGGCCCTGTGCACAGCAGAATAAAATACTGCCAGTAGTCCTGTGCCTTCCTCACAATTGTCCTGATGTTTGAAGCCATCGTGGCAGCCACGGATTAGGCAGACGCATGAGCTTGGCTTTGGTTGCATGAGAAGAGTGGAAGTTATGCATGTCATTTCCAGGCAGACATCTTAAGAGCCAGCGAGGAATTCTGGAATTCATATTTTAAAGGTATTTCATTTGTGAATTCATACTATGGGTATGTTCATTATTGGAATTTTATAAAATTTAGAAAGAAATGAGCCATATTCACATCTACGCTCGCTGTGGTGCTAGTCAGAGCAGCAAAAGAGGCAAACCATTTAAAGTGCTCCTTAATGGACACCTGCATCCACAAAGTGCAGTGCCCCCAGAAAACGTGTGATTCGCTTCTTCAAAGAGACGCAAGGAAGCCTGTGTGGGCAATGAGTGTGGGAAGAGGATTTAGGGGTACAGAGTCTAGGAGAGCATGTTCTACACCCCCAACCTACGTAACTGAGTCCCACATAAAGTATGGGGTCATTCCAGTATGTAACCTTTGAGAGTTCCTTCTGATTTTTTTTATTTGTGTGATTTTACACTTGTCATACAAACTACTTAAACAATGAACCTGACAAAGGTTGATGTTCTACTGTGGATGGTGTAGTTATAAATGGTAAACTAAAAGAAAGGGTAATTTATACAATGTAAAAAAGCAATTAAAAAATACATCAACCCAATACAGCCGCTCTGTAAGTCTGCAGGCACAAGCAACAAAACAGACGAAATGAGGGGATTTTAGACAGTACCGTGCTGTTTATACTCTTACTCAGAAACCATGCCTGAGTTGGAAGGTACACTTCCAAACAGGTTAAAAAATAATATTGCTATGTTAACATGTCAGATCGCCCAGGTACCCAGTTTCCTTTCAGGCACACGATACCTCCTGCTACTTTTAAATTAGGTGTGTTGTTGTTGTTGTTGTTAGGTTCCTTTGAGTAAGTTCCAGCTCATACCGACTCTAATATAGCAGAACTCAATACCACCAGTCCTGTGCCATCTTCACAATTGTCTCTATGGCGGCAGCCATGAACTAAACATACACATGAGGTTGGCTTTGGCCTTGTTAGAAGAGTGGAAGTTACACGTGTCATTTCCAGGGAGACATTTTAAGAGCCAGTGTGGAAGTACCCTAGTTGCCCATTGTTCCCTTTGCTACATGCTGAGCAAATACTTGAGTGGGGTCACTGGGTACCATGCTTGATTCTACACAGAGGGACTTGGGAAGACAGGCCTGACAATTGCCCTACTCTGGACCCTTGGCAATGTCTGAGGGTATTTCAGGTTGTCAGAACTGAGAGGGGTACGCTACTGGCAGGACACACGCCACAACAAATAAGTATCTGACCTGAATGTCAGCAGTAAAATATTGTTTTAAAGTATAAAGATCAGAAGAATAAAGGAACTGAAAAACTCCCGTGTGACTATGGCTGAAATAATTCTCATTGTCTTTGTGAAAGAGTTTTCATGAAAGTTTTCCCCTGTTTTCCAACCCTCAATGTAAATGTAAATATTGTCCAGTTACCTAAATTTCTAATCTTTACAAATCAACAAATCATGTAATTTGGTCTAAAAAAGTACCCTCTGTAAGTATACTTTCTTTTTCTCAACAATGTTTTCAATTCTATACCAGTGACTAAATTAATGGTAATATCAACAGAACTAACATATGCCTCATAGGGATAATTCATAATGTCCTTCGATAAAATGATAATTATGTTTTAAAGTGAATTATGGACATAAATAAACCAAAATATATTAATAGATTTTGAACTCCTATCTAATCATAGCCCCAATCTAAGATCAATCAGTTCTTATGACATGGCCCTGATCAATACCTACCCCCACGAAGTAATCATTGACAATATGGGCACTGTAGCAAAGTGAAGACAGCTGACGGCACTCAACCATCAGCATTGCCTCTGGGACCTTAAAGTCTTACCATCACACAAGTACCCACCTAAATGAGACACCGGTTAAGTCCACACAGAAGAAGCACACCAGCATGTGTGATCCAAGAAATGTAAACAATCCAATCCAATCCTGAAGAAGGTGATGGGATTAAAGCTGAAATTCTGAACACTTGGTTCAAAGAAGGCTGTAGATGACTGAGCCCAAACACGTTTGTAGGGTCCCCATGGGGTTAAGCCTCAGATGATTCCCCATTGGCTACGGACCAGAGCTGGGAAAGCCCTGTTGACAGACAGAGCACACTGCCGCATGAATTGTTAGAACTGTCCTTGTGTCCAAAAGTGACACCTTGTCAGTGATCTCCCTCTTAACCTATTGTGTAATTGCTCCAGTTTTTCATATTCTCTGCTTTATTTTCTATTGAGAGCTTTCTTTGCTTTATTGTCATTGGTGTTAGGCTGTTTGCATTCTGTTTTGATTTTATATTATTGTCTGCATATGAAACCAAGATTAGGTGTAAGTATAGAGACAACAAATGGGTCAATAGATTCAATGGGACATGACAAGGGGCTGGAAGGAAATAGGGAATTAGTAACAACGAGTACAAGGCAGAAGAAATGTAGTGGAATTAATTGTAGTGATGATTATACAACTCATGAAGGTGATTGAATTACTGAAATGCATGATGTTAATTTTCAGTGAAATTATTAAAACTATATCAATTATTAACTTTTAAAAGGAAGAAAAAATGTAAATATCAGAAATATTTTGCTACTACCACATAATTTAGGCTATTTGAATAATAGCTCAAAATTTAGAAATCTATTACTACAGTCTACCATAATTATAAGACAAAGGAGGAAAAGAATTTAATCATCTTAATAGATTCAGAAAACTCATTTGATAAGAATACAATTTCCAAAAATACAATAGTTACTTGCATATAAAAGTATATTTTCAAGACAAAAGGCAAAATTATAATAACTTTTGAATTAGTAGGATAAACCCATAAAGCCCCAAACTGAAGAAATAGAGTTGTTTTGGTGGTGGCTTATAAAATATATGCCTTGCTCAAGGAAATACATGCTCATATCCATTATCTGATCAATGATCATCATTTGGGGACACCTATCCTGTACAAAAGTTGGAACTAGTTGTACTTTACCTTTGCTTGCCGTTCTAAATTAAAGTTTTTTTAAAAGTTGAATTTATTGCAACAGCTGAGTCCTATGATAAGACTAGATGGCACTCGAAACTAGAAAACACTCTGTATATGATAATAAATTATTCTGATTTAGGGCCAGTCTCTAGTTTATGACTTGTCACCTACACATTTATAACCTTTCTTATCCTAAGTTGGTCCCCTTGGTAATGATTAAACTTGAATTTACGACTGGCTAGGAATTGGTACCACTGAGGATTCAAAAACCATACCAACTACTAGCAACCCTGCCTGACTAGTCCTGGGATGATGGTTCAGCTGAGTCTGTTTTTAGTTGTCCTCTAAAAATTCTGCTCACTCTCAGGAACTCAGCAAAGAAGCTCTTATTGAAACAGAAAAGCAAGAGACACTTAAGGAAGAGGAATTACCATGGAAACTGCTCTTATACCCATAATTTACCATTCAAAGACTTTGCTGGTCATAAAATTGCCAATGGAAATTTTTGAGAAAGATAACACAAATTTTGGATGCAGTTCAAGTGCCCTTGGAAAAAAATGATACATGCCACTGTTTGCCACAGAGAGATTTACCAGGTACAAAGATGGTTCTGCAGCCTAGCTTTGGCTAGCCTATTTTAAGAAGCCCTAACTAGTTCATTCATGGAGGAAAATGCCCCTCAATAAATACTTAGGTCATGTTTTTGAAAGATAGCTTATTTTATATATTTGAAAATGATTATATCACATATTTGTATTTTATTTCATATCTATATTTGTATTTTATATTTTAAATGGCAATTTTTATCTTATATGGACCAAAGCATGTTTTCTTGAAACAGAACAAAAACTGATAGCACTGAAAGTACTCAAAATGAGGCACCACCTTATGTTGATTAGATGCACAATGAATGAGGGTCTAGGAAAAATAGTGGCAAGTGCAAAACTTACAAATATCATACAGCAATAAAATGATCCCTATCCTTGACAGTGACCAACTTAATGATAATAAAACTCCCCCCTATTTAATGGCTATAAAGCAGATCTAGAGATCTTAAGTTTCAGAAAAATCAATAAGTAACTTGGGAATTCAGCTTTAGGAATCGTAACGCTCTCCATAACTCACTGCCATCGAGTCAATGCTGACTGACGGGGACCCTGCAGGACAGGGTTCGGACTGTCTCTGAATTTCCACGTCTGTAACTCATGATGGCAGTGGAATGACTCACCCCTCAAGAATGTCTTTACTTCTGTGATTTATTGCACTTCATTATTTTGGTGAAGAAATTTTCAAAAGAATAATTGAAACATAATTTCATAATATTTGCTTTATAATGATATTGCAAAAAATATTCATTCAGATATGTTAATCACCTATGCCTATAAACTAGTGCGCATTTAATAGCAATATGCAGGAAACATTGAATGTTCAATGTATTGTGGTTATCTCTTTGTTATGCATCACATATACATTTCTGATTAAAATCTAATTAATCCAAATTAATTGTGAAGTTCTTTGAAGAAAACTGTCAAATCCAATGGAAATATATTTGTACTGGCACCAAAGAAAGTTGCTCTGTCCAAGACAGATCTCTTGGAAGGGAGCTTAGACTTACCTTAAAGGAGATGGCACCTAGGAGCAGTTGAAAAGATAATCTGATATAAGTAGACAAGGAGATCTGCCATCGTAACCACCTCTAACGCTAAGGAGGAGTCCATAGGTGAGGGGAAAGCATGTGAAGCACACGGATGCTCACCTGGTTGGAAGCTGGAGGCTAGGATCCCACGAGAGGCACGTGAGAGGAGAGCTTGGACCTTCACGTTGGAAAGATCAGTCGTTGCAAACCCTACAGAGCCTCATTCTACTCTTGACATCCCCAAAGGCAAACTTGCTGCCATTGAGTTGATTCACATCACGGAGTTGATTCAGATACACAGAAGCCTTCTAGGTTTCCCAGGCTGTAAATCTTTACAGGGACAAATAATCTATCTTTTTTAACCCAGGAATGGCTGGTGGATTTGAAGAGCAGGCCTTGCCAGTAGCAGCCCTGTTACTACAGGGTTAATTAAAAACTCAGAATAAGGAGGGATGCTTATATTCTTTGTTAGTATTTATATTACTTTGTAAAAGTAATATAAATACCATAAAATATAACATAACACATGAATGTAAATTAACATGATTTAAATATAAACATAACTTAAATATAAAATAACATAAAATACCACTAGTCTGCTTCGCTCTTTCTTCAGATGAGTGATAAAACAAATGAACAAACAAAATCCTCACAGCCATCAAGTCACTTCAGAGGCATGGTGACCCCATAGGACAGGGTAGAACTGCACCTAGGGGGTTCCTGGACTGTAGCTCCTATAGGACCCAAAAGCCTCATTGTCCCCCCTCAGGTGGTGGGTAGTTTGGGGGTAATCTTGTGGTTAGCAGTCCAGCTCATCCCTCACTATCCCACCAGGACCCCTAGATGAGTGATGAGGAGGCAAAATATTAACTACTTTTTTAGAGCAATTAAATGAATTAAAAGAAACACCTAACTGGCTGTTGGTTGCCCGTGGACTGAAAATTACTCACCAAACTTAATTCTTCCCTTTGGCAATTGTTTAAATGTACTATTTTTTGCAGGCTGCTTCTGGGTTAGCAATTAACTGATAAATAATTAGGGAAGCGACTATATACGTTTCAATGATTACGGATTCATTTTCTGAGTAAATTCGCCCCGAAGCAATTTCAATCATCCAGTTTGGTTTGTATCAATCCATTAGAAATGACCAGTCGACATGGGAGACGGGGAGCTGGGGGAAAGGTAGTGGTATTAACAAACCCAGGGAAAAGGGAACAACAAGTGATCCAAATCAGTGGGAAGGAGGGTGTGGGAAACCTGGTAGGGCATGATCAAGGGTAATGTAACCAAGAGGAATTGCTGAAACTCTGGTGGGGACTGAGCATGATAGTGGGACAGGAGGAAAGTCAAGGGAAATAGAGGAAAGAGCTGGGAGGCAAAGGGCATTTATAGAGGTCTAGATAAAGACATGTTCATATGCAAATATATTTATATATGAGGATGGGGAAATAGATCTATGTGTATATATTTATAGGTTTAGTATTAAGGTAGCAGAAGGACATTGAAACTCCACTCAAGTACTCTCTCAATGCAAGAATACATTCTTCTATTAAATTGGCATTTTATAATGCTCACCTTCCCGACACAACCGCTGAAGACAAAGCGGGTGCATAAGCAAATGTGGTGAAGAAAGCTGATGGAGCCCAGCTATCAAAAGATATAGTGTCTGGCGTCTAAAAGGCTTGAAGGGTGAGGCAAGCGGCCATCTAGCTCAGAAGCAACACAGTCCACATGGAAGAAGCCCACCAGCCTGTGTGATCACGAAGTGCTGAAGGGATCAGGTATCAGGCATCATCAGAACTAAAAATCTTACCATAGAGAATGAGGGGGGGAATGCGGAGTGGAGACCCAAAGCCCATTTGTAGGCAGCTGGATATCGCCTTACAGAAGGGTCTTGGGGAGGAGATGAGCCAGTCAGGGTGTGATGTAGCAAAGATGAAAAATATAACTTTCCTCTAGTTCCTAAATGCTTCCGGCCCTCCCCCCATCCCCACTATCATGATCCCAATTCTACCTTGCAAGTCTGGCTAGACCGGAGGATGTACACTGGTACAGACAGGAACTTGAAACACAGGGAATCCAGGGTGGATGATCCCTTCAGGATCAGCAGTGTGAGTGGTGATACTGGGAGGGTAGAGGAAGAGTGGGTTGGAAAGGAGGAATCGATTATCAGGATCTACATGTGACATCCTCCCTGGGGGATGGAAAACAGAAAAGTGGGTGAAGGGAGACGTCGGACAGGTCAAGATATGACAAAATAATAATTTATAAATTATCAAGGGTTCATGAGGCAGGGGGGAATGGGGAAGGAGGGGGAAAATGAGGACCTGATGCCAGGGGTTTAAGTGGAGAAAAAATGTTTTGAGAATAATGGGGGCAATGAATGCACAAATGTGCTTTTCACAGTTGATGTTTGTATGGATTGTAATAAGAGTTGTACGAGCCCCTAATAAAATGATTAAAAAATACATTTCATTGGCAGGAATTACAAAAAAAGAAATGATTAGTCAATTCAGTCAATGAATTATATAGGAAAAATTTAATGACATCAAATACTGTTATCACGTTGTCAACAGCAACAAAATGAAACAGAACTTGTAAATAGATTCAATGGGCACTTATGAGCTTATAGCCTCTGAAAATGTTATGGGCCAGAATGGGCCTGATGGACTGTCAGAATATACTGTCCCTTGCTCTCTTAAATCTTCATTTCTGGTCTTCATTTCTTCCTTTAAATCAGTCTTTTAAAACCATCAGAAGTCAAAATAGATATTGAATGGCAGGTCACAGTCTTCTGATCAAATCCGAATGGAGAAAGACCCATGCCTTTCTTTGATTTATGAAGCAAAGCTATTACAAGTCAATTCTTACTGAATAGTACAACGGGGAGGTAGAGAGTAAAATGTTGTGCCATGAATGCATGCTGCCCTGCAGTTGCTCATTCTTATTCCTCCTGAGGCAAATACGCTATACATTTTTAGTAAAACCACTGGTGTGGAAATAGGAAGTACACCTAAGATTCGGAATCCCATTGCCAGAGGTCCCGTCTCTGTATAGGTGTGGGCTTGCAAAAAGGCAACAATTATGCTACATCCCAACGGAATGTCTGTTGCATAGATGATTGGCATAGTTCCCATTTCAAGCTGTCATCAAAGTGAGCAATGAACTTGTTCCTGGTTTATAACAAAAGATTTAAAAATTACATTCTTTAATTATTTAGGATAGGGAGGTCAATGCCTCTATTGACAGGGGTCTCTTTTATACCTCCCTGATGTCTTGTTGAACTACGCTTGCAATAATTTCCCATGGAATAAATTAGTACTGGGATCATCCTTGGGTTTAGATATAGCTGTTCTATAGACTCTGACAGAAATACATCCTTTACATACAGGATTCTACAAGCAACGCCTGCTTGGGTCTGCTTGAGTACCAATTGGGAACTCTAATAATAGAGCCAGGGAAGAGTCCTGAATGCAGGATCTAATGTGAACATCAAAATGATTTCTTGAAAATTCCTGGAGAATATTTTCGACATCATTTTGTACAGTGTGCAGAGCACTGTGAGTTCTGCCAACCACCTCCTTTTCCACGTCCTTCTCAAGGAAATGCTGAAAGCCATGACTGCACCGTGACCACCAGGCTCGCTCTGGTCTACTTCGGATCCTCTCGAGCGTGTGTCACTGCGTTGTTCTTCTAAGATATCCAGCTGAAACAAGGATGCTGTTTGTTGTCAGGGCGACAGTTATTAATTCATAGTCTTTGCTTTTGCTCTCCTTCTGCATAAAGTTTTTAAGCAGACATGCACAAAGAGAGATAGACAGCTGCTGCTGGCGTTACTCCATCTGAGGGTGAGATGACACAGTGTTTCCCTGTTCTACGTCATCCTCCCCATCACTGGCATAGCGACTACTCTTGTGACTACTGTGCTAAACAATCTCGCTGAGCGTTCCCTTCAGCGTTGCTGGCCCACTACTTCATAGAACACGATGCTCTGCTCCTTTGCTTAATCTCTCCTGACATGTCCAAAGCAAGTGAGAGGCATGATTGACTGGTTTGTTCCACAAGATTTTCCTCGTCTAAGTTTCAGAAGCAGATGACCAGCAGATGCCAGTCTGCCTTCGTCTGGAAGCTCTCCTGACACGTATCAACGATGGTGACTATGCTGGTATTAGGAACACTCATGGCAGGGTTTCCAGTAACCTGCATGCTATCACAGTACGACAAATTGGCTGATGTCGGGTGAAAGACTTAAGTAGTAAATCTTAAGTTTCAGAAAATGCTCAGTTGTCCCCCTATGTTTCAGGTTGCTGGTTGGTGCTGTATGCTACTACTGTTTTCTGCCTTTGCTGCCCAAGTGTTTGGGGCTCATTGCTTTTTCTGCCAATTGGCAGCTTCTTGTGGAATCAGGATTTGGGGTTTTTGTTTCCAATCATAGATAGGTTCCTGAGTCCGACATGCAGTCAGTGTGAAATATGTGCTACAACATATCAGTTATGCTCATGAGAAGAATTTACTTCTGAAAAATACTTTTATTATAATAACTATCTAGAACTCTTATTAATGTTTTTCCCATTACATACGCATAAGTATGTCTTAACATTTTGGGTGTACTTCACTGGGCTTGCCCCTAGCAGCACTATCTTACTATTAATCTTTCTATGGTCAATATTTTGAAAGTCCAATTATGTTATTAATTGATGGTGTCCTCTAAAACCACATGCTGAAAATCCTAGCCCCTATACTGTGATTATAATCTCATGTGGGAATAGCTCTCCCTTGTGACTCCAATGAGGCTCTATGAGGGTAGAGTCCATATCTAAAATCAATCTCTTTTTAAATATAATAGCATATCCAGCCAGGACACGAGCAAGCAGGGATGAGAGAAGATTCACCCCATGCCACGTGAAGCTGACCAAGGAGGGAGCCAAGGACTAGACGCTGAAGCAATAAGGACCTTACTCCCGAGCCTACTCAGCGCGATGGCTTTCCCTGAGCCTCCGTCTTGAATTCTGAATTCACCGAGAGAAAGGAAAATTCAGCTACTCACTTATGGTATTTCTGTTATGGTGGCACTAGATAACTCAAGGACATCATTATTTGGTTTATTCAGAATCCATGGGCCTGTTTGATGTAATTCCCATATATTCTGCCTAATCTCAGTAGTAGTATTACATATACAAAATCAAATACTGAACTGGTGCAGGTTCACTAACTTTTACTACAAACAACTCTAAAATATCAGTTGTGTCAGGCGACATTTATTTCTCACTCAGAGCTCTGCATGGTTTGGCATGAGGAGTGTGGGAGCACGGTAGAGAGATCATGCAGTCATTCAGGGATCTAGACCTTCCAACTTGTAGTTTTGCCCTCCTGTGGGTTCTTGTTATTCTCCTTATTTAAATGGAGGATACATTGCAATGGCTTGAAAATAGTCACCAGCTCCCAATCTATTGCCCAGAACTTACTGAAATCTATTGTCTAAAGTCAAAGTACCAAACTCACTGCCGCCAAGTTGATTCTGACTCCTAGTGACCCCATAAAACAGGGCAGATCTGCCCCTGTGGGCTTCCCAGACTCACTACAGGGGTCGAAGGCTCCTTCTCTCCTGGGGAGCAGCTGCCTGGTGTTTAGCAACACACAGAGTACCCTACCGCAGCACCAGGGCTCTTGATGGGAAAATAAACTGAATTGATCAAAATCCAAAGGAGGGAACCGTATCAGGATGTATATTCTGAACCCCTGGTTTGCAGAAAGCTATGGATGACAATGGAAACTCAAAATTCATTTGCAGGCTCACAAGGATAGAGCCTCTTTTGAATCTCCTAGGACCAGAGTTCAGGAATGTGAAATACCTTGCTGTCAGACAGAACTGATTGTAACGTCAACTATGGCAGATGTAGTTAGGTTAAAGAGTAACACCTTATCAATTGATCTTCCTTTTGACCAATTTTAAAGCTGTTTCAGTTTTTAATATTTCTACTTTTTTAATTGAGGCGTTTTTCATCAGTTTTGTTTAATCAATTATGTTGTTTTTGTTTCTTGTTTGTTTTATGAATGGTTTTCTGAATATAAAATGTAGGATCATTAAATCCATAGATATAGTTACTGGATTAATAATTATGTAGGGTCTTGGCAAGGGAGGTCTGGTAGAAATGAGAAGCTAACTTCAATGAGTACGAGAAAGAAGAAAATGTTATGAAATTGATTGTGATGATTGTACAACTCTTCTTAATATTGTTGAACTATTATATGTTATGTGATTTGTATGCCAACAAAACATAAAAAAAGAAAGGTAAGCTGGAATTTCTTTTAAAACTTTTTATACTAAATTAGGTGGGATTGGCATATCAGATCGTACTTTTTTGCAGTCAAGTTAGAACACCTTATCAAACGTCCCACTAGCTTAGTTGGCTTGAATGTGTACTTTAATTAAGCCCCGAGAAGAAAAGAACTGGGATATTACTAATGACTAGCAATCTGTCACCGATATGGAATGAACCGACATCACTCTCCCGAGAACAAAAATGGAAAGGCATTATTGGTCTATAATATCTGTACCTTTTTCTTTTATTTAAAATGTTGACTTTTATTTTTATATCTACTTGTAAAAGTGATACTATAATAACATTGATCCTATCGCTGACACATGAAAATGATTCTGCCATGTCTTACTCAGTAAAATTGTAAAGCATTTTTCTAATGAAAATAATGTATTCACACTCAGCCATCCATATTTCCTTGCTCAGTCTTTGTGATCAATGGCAGTCATTTACAAGATGACTGTTTGGTGTTTCAAGTTCAAGCTGAAGGAAGAAGGGAAAGGAAGTCACCTAATGATGAAGGACTATACCTAATGGAAGACATTGGCCTTGCCAGCCAGCCACATTTAAAGAAGAAACACACAAGTGATTTATGAGAATGAAATTGTGAAGTAACCAGGGAATATATTTTTATTTCATATAGAGAGAGCTAGCTTGAGCGGGATTAAATTTGGCAGAGGTTTTGTTTTGCTTTTTGGTTTTGGTTTAGGTGATTGACAGTGTCTGCTTGTATTGGGATAACTTATGGTATTAATGTCTAAGAAAATTTAATGTAGCTTTCTGAATACTTTGTTTAGCATTTGAAATGAGATTTAAGCACTGCGAACGGTAATTCCAAAACATTTTTCTCCCTGCAACAAGGATCTCCACAGTTTTATTTTGAAACAAAGGGATTATAAATACGTGATTTAAAGTAGTGAGTCCTCATTCCAATAATAATGTGTATATTGAAATATATACCGATCAGAGGACAGCACTTCGTGCCTCTATGTAAGAGCTGTTAGGTGTGCTCTTCCCTGGCTGGCGTGGGAAAGAGGGAACAACCGAGAACTTCAGAACTGGATTTCAAACTAGCTTGGAGTTGTTCTTTCGCTACTGAAAATGCCACATTCTTTGATACGTAGATGGGAGGTCCCAGCTTCGAGGCCATCACTTATTCCAAAACACGAGGCTGGACTATGGATTTCTTGAAGGTGCACTGTCTACCGACTGACTGACCGAAAGCGTGTTTGCTGGTTGCTAGGAAAGAGCCAGGATTCTGCCACTATGAACCATGCAGGAACCAGAGAGGAAAATACCTTCATAGCTCTCAGCTCAAGTGATTAGTCTGATTTTGTCTTAAACACAGAGATCACATTGCAAGTGATGTTCCTGTCATTTAAGTTCATTTAGAAGAGGAAGGCAGGATCTAAAAAAATGCTATTATTATTTTAATCTTTTTGAGCGTGATGTGGGTGAAAGTGTGCAGAGCAAATTGCTTTTCCACCCGATGATCTCTCAGCATTTTTGGTGTGATAGCCATGCAATCTCCACAATGGAGCCGCCCTCTCCGCGTGTCCTTTTGTAGGATTTAACCCTTCTTTTCCATCCTTTCTTGCCTAATGGGGCTTATCCCTGGGCAAATGCTACTCTGTGGCTCTCAAATGATTGATTGTTCTGAGAACTGTGCACCTCCCTGCTGTCTATGGTTTGGCTGAAATTGGAGCTCTGGGAATGAATTCAGTTCCAAGCCTGAGGGGTGTCCAAGGGCCGTAGGTTTGGGGTTCCATCTGTCTTTATCAGTAAATGTGTTTCTTTTCCTGATTGGGGGTTTTATTCCACAGTTCTCTCCCACTCCACCAAGGACCTGCTATTGTGATCCCTTTCACAGCAGGCAACAGTGGCACCCAAGCATCATTCTGTTCCTTTGGTCTCAGAGTCCTGGAGGCTGGGATCTACATGGTTCATTCATCTTTGGGGCTAATCAATTCCTCCAAATTTTTAATATACCATTTATCAAGCTATGATTCAAGGCCTGACACATCAGCACTTTATATGAAGACCTTCTTTATTCCTCACTGTCTTGTGATGTAAAAAACTACTATTAGAACTCCTCTTTGCTTCTCTCCCGTGTTAGCTGGTATCATTCCTCATGAGACTCATTTACATACTTATTCATGAAATGCTTATTGGTCGCCTAATATATACTAAGTACTAAGTAGTCGATGACTGAGTTTTTTTTCCTTCAAGCACAGAGTAAACACTGAAGCATATATATTACAAAAAGATTTCTAGCTGAGATAATCACCTCATTTTACTACCTTCTGGCCTTCAGCTCATCAGCCTGCTCATTCTCACTCTCACCTCACTTGGCACGCGCTTCTCTCTTCTTGAGACTTCCATAACACAGATTTAAACTTAAATATCATTTTCTCAGAGCAATCCCCGTGATCTATGAGTCTAATTTAAGTTTCTCAAGTTAACCCTCCCACAGTCACATTTCATTCTCCATCAATCCATTTGCCATAATTTACAACTACATACTTAGGAAGATTTCTAATGTCTGTCTTCTCAGATTGAACATAATCTCCTTGAGGTCAAGAGCCACGTCATCTATGTTTAAAGGTTTATGTTCTGCTCTGATTGCGCAGGGAATGTATGGCATGTGTTTTAGCAGGGAAGTGAAATGTTTGATTTACTCTTTAAGATCATTTCTGGGTGCTGTAATCCTAGTTGCCTTTGAATTTTCTTTCTGTCTTTTTTTCAACTTAGCAGCAACTGCTGCTGCTGCTTCTGCTGCTTTTTGGGTAAACTAAAACATTATTCTGACTTTTGAAAAAGACTAAGATGCCTGATTATCATGTAGTTCTCTTTTCCATTCAAATTCATGCCATTTTTTATAGACTTATATCTGTTCATTATAGATACATATAACTACCCAGAAGCAATAATCTTCCATTTACATGTGATATTTGAATATTTATTCTCCTCTTGCCCTAAATTAAACATGGCCATACTGATCATCAGTCAAAATAAGATTGCAGTAACAGATGTCAGGAATTCTGGATAGGGCCTGTATTAAATGTTAAGTGCTAATAAGAGCAGGTCATGAAGAAATATTAAATATAACATATCTAGGGCTAATGTAATTAAGGGAAGAAAAATATCAAAGCCATAATAATACTTTGATGTTGTATAAAACTACATTGATGGATTATATGCCTTTTCCAAGTTTTTCGTTCACAGCTAAATGCAAACTGAAATTCAAAGCATTAAGTTCAGGAAAATCTGGAAGCTTGCAGATTTTTTCCCCAATGAGCCAGGTTTTTGAAAGCATCCTCTCAGTGAGCTGTTCTTTTGTTGTTCAGATTCCTGCTCAGTGAACCTGTTTCCTGTTTGGAGACTGAACCAAGGATTAGTGAAATTTGATTTGAAAAAAAGTCAGTAAGGAAACATCAGGAAGAGTGGGAAAGGAAATGCTGAATAATCTTTGCTGCTTATGTTTATGTATGTGACACACAGTCTTAGTAATTTTAACTCAGGTAAAAAAGAAAATTACTATTTTAATACAAAAAGAAAAAAAACCTCAAAAACATTTTCAGGTCTCTAACACCTTAGGACTTCTTTCTTCAGGCGGTTCCTGGGAGGAGCCTGGGCGCTGTGGGCTAAGCATCGAACTGCTGACTACAAAGTTCACCTTTCAAATTTCTGAGAGACTGCACAAGAGAAAGACAAGACCACTTGCTTTCATAAAGATTTAGAGTCTTAGAAATCCTAAGGAGAAGTTCTAGTCTGCTGCTCTATAGTATCAGAATCAACTCAACAGCGTGTGGCTTTTGGTCATTGAGGAAAAAAATTGAGATAATGAGAAGTGAGAAACCATTTATTATTAAAATTGTGATAGTGGGGACAGGACTAAGAAAACCATGCTTGCCATCAGGCTTTAGTGATGTCATATCCAGCCACCAGTTGCACAGAATAGACGGAACTAAAATTGCATAAATGATGCTCATGTATATGCTGAACTCAGTAATGATTTCATATTTATATTGCATTTCTCATTGCATTCCAAACCCTTTCTAATAGCAACTAATTGATTCTCATTAAAGTAATGTATTAAATTCATTCTTTAGAAGAACAAATGTACATGGATAAATACTATATTTTCAATGCTATCTGCCTCAGTGGTAATACAGAAAGAAAATGACCTCTAATTGGAAAAGAGTCATAATTTTCCTGTTCTCCATGATATAATAGCATAAATAGAGATGTTCTATCATTTTGTAAAAGCATAGAAACACATTAAAATAATCAAGAATAAAGAAAATAAAGCAACAATCTCAGTTTTTGTTCACATTATAAAACTTATAGAGGCTTATATCTTACGATCTTTCTAAAAGCCATGGGTAAACTGGTATGTGAAAAATTTTAAATGCTTTTTGAAATTAATAAATCACCCAATTTCCTCCAAATTTTTGGTCAGGCGCTGGAGAAGTGTTCATAAAATTTTTTGAAGTAAATATATTAAATATATATGTTGATATACTTCATCTTGAATTTTCCAGAATAAGTCAGGATATTACATGATTCTTTTGAAATGAAAACCACCGGACTAATAATTTTAGAATACTTATCACGTGATAATTGTTCACTGAATCCTGCAGGGTTAGTATAACGTCTTAGAGGTAAGTACATCACAAAGCTGGAAATTAAGTCTGGGCCAATTCAGACTCATTACACTCTGTCCCCCAAACCTCTTTTCCTTTCCGTGTGTCTTTTTTTAAAATTTCACCTCATTAACAGAGTGGGGTGAAAAAAACACACAAAAGAACGAGCATAGAAGACAAGAAAGCGGCTAAATTTAGAAGAATAAATCAAGTTGTGAAGTCGTAATAAGAGTACTACCTACACTTTACAAAAAGTTTGAAAGACTCAAAATAGGGTGTCACAAACAGTCTTTAAATTGTTCCCACAGCGTCTTGCCATCCACTCTTCATGCTATTCCTGCGCATGTTAAATATGGCTGACCCATCGAAACAAAGGGCACCGAAGAACCCAAAGCTCCATGGCTGAGAACGCTTGGCTATAAAAGGTCTTGCCGCTTTCACCTTGCCTTTGCCTGCGTGGTTCACTCTGGAAGGAACTGGAAGCCATGTCTGCGGACGCTAGATTAGCTATGCTGAGGTCTTGCAAAGCAGTCTTGAGTGAGACCGTCAAACCGGAAAATGAGCCTTCGGCCGCACTCAAGCTTCCAAGAGGCAGGAACCCCGGACAACGGTTTTCCCTACAGCCCGACTCAAGACCCGATGCTAGAGTCACTCCTGAGTTTTCAGTTGACTCCTTCCCAAATATCTGATCCTTAGCTGATCCAAGAGAGCTAAGGGATAATCAAAGTTCATTGCTATTTGAAACCACAACAATAGGTTACTAATACGTGCATATCAATACAAAGTTAACTGCTAGTTGAATTGTGAGGCAGGATGAATAAAAGACATCATGGGATGCAGTCAATACCATACTGATATTAAACACAACCACTACCTCAACACAAATACTCCAGTAATCCTTTTGTCTTAAAGCAATGGCCTGCCAGAATATTAACAAATTCTTAACAAATATTGGTAACATAAGGGCTAGAGAAAGGACCTACTTCTAGTTTAGAAGCTATTGCTACTGAAGAATGAACTTTGAATGTATACAGCTGTCATGTGATCATGAACTTTGCATTCTAGATGAGTCTATGATAGTTTTTAATAGTGACCTTAGTTTTAGTTTGTTGTTGTTAGGTGCTGGTAAGCCGGAACCAGCAATAGTGATCCTATGAGCCTATGTACAACAGAATGAAACACTGCCCGATCATATGCCATTTTCACGATTGTTTAAATTCAAGCCCAATTTGCAGCCACTATACCACTTCACCTTGTAGACGCTACAGTGTAGAGGATCTTTCTCATTTCCACGGACCCTCTGCTTTAACAAACTGGGGGCCTTTTCTAGGGATGGTTCCTCATTTCTGAGGCTACGGTTTTCACATGGACAACGATAATTGTACCATACTAAAAGGGTGTTATGAAGAGTAAACTAGATACTTCATTTGACATGCTTGACCACCACTTGTCTGTCAATGGGTTATACGGGGAGGGCTTCTGGGCATCTGTGACGCTGAGCGCTACTACACTAGGATTTCAAACGCCACGAGTGTCCTCCAGGGAGAAGAGGTTTCATCAGAGCTTCTAGACTAAGGCATATTAGGAGAAGGAAAAGGTGATCCACCGCCGCAATATTAGCTACTGAAAACCTTGTGAATAGCAATGGGACACTGTCCAGTAAAACGTCCTTCAGATCGGAAGGCACTGAAAACATGGGCGCGGAAACGCTACCTCCTCGAAGCACAGACAAGCTGAGTGACACAGAGAACCAACGTTTTCAAGACCTTCCGTGCTGACATCGCATGACTCTGAATGAGAAGAAAGAGCTGTTAGAGTCTAAAATGAAATGGAAGCCATAAAGATCACCATGGTAGGCATTAGTGAGTATGAATGGGCAGGAAGTAGACATTAGGATCTGAGGCATGAGTTAGTGAAATGGACGGGTCTAGGTTTGAATCGATCATAGGGTCATCGAGGCTGGGAACTGCAAATTGAAGAGGAATGGTATCACGTTCATTGTTAAAGAGATCATTGAAAGACCTATCCTCAAGTACTGAGTTGGTAGAAACAAAATAATATCCATGTGCCTATAAGGAAGACCAGTTAACAACCATTATTAAAATATATGCGCCAAATACGAATGTGGACGATGAGGTCATTGAAGATTTTCACAAACCTCTGCAGTTTGAAATTGATCAAACATGCAACCAAGATGCACTTATAAATACTGGTGATTGGGCTGTGAAAGTTGGAAACAAAGTAGAAAAATCAGTGTTTAAGAACATGGCCTTGGGGATAAACGTGACACTGGAGATGGTATGATAGGCTTTTGTAGGACCAATGGTTTTGTCATGGGAAACGCCTGTTTTCAACAACACAAACAGCATCTGTGCACGTACACCTTGCCAGAGGGAATACAGGAGGATCAAGTTGACCACATCTGTGGGAAAGGACAGTGGAAAAGCTAAATGTCAGAACAAGTCTAGAGGTCAAATAAGGAACAGAGCGCCAATCGCTCACATATCCAACTTGAAGCTGAAGAAATTAAAATGTGTCCATAAAAGCCCACAGATGTACCTTCAGTAGATCCCACCTGATTTTAGAGATCATCTCAAGAATCATTTTAATGCATTGAACACTGTGTTAGTCTGAGTAAACTAGGGAAACAAATCCACAGAAACTCATATATATATGAGAGTTTTAAATAAACAGTAATTTTACACTAAGTATCCCAACCCAGTCCAGCCCAAACCCATAAGTCAAACATTAGCCCATATGTCTGACACTGATCTAAAAAGTCCTCCTCAACCTTGCAAACCACACACAATGATGCCAAATGCAGAAGGAAAGCCGAATCAGTGAATGTGTCAGCATGTCAGCGCTGGCAGGGCTCTCCACGCGGCTGCTCCAGCACCTAGGGCTGCATCAGGATAGGTCCATGTGGCTTCTCCTCAGGGATGTCTTGCAGGCAGTGAGCCTTGCCAGCTGAGGCATGGAATTAGCTAAGGCAGCTGCACCCTGGTCCATCCATCACAAAGCAAGAGACCCGAGAACTAGAAACATGAGGCTCACTGAGCCATTTATCTCTCCGCCCTTCAATTAAACTTCCCTTCAATTAATCCCACATGGGTTTATCAGCCAAGTTGGCACAATGAACCTTAACTATCACAAATATTAATTATTCAAAACCAGATAAGTGGTGGGAATATACAACAGATATCATAATAGAAAAATCAAAAAGTCATTTAAAAGGTAAGAATGAAAGAAAAAACAAAAATAGCTAAAGCAACTAAAACTTGCAGTTGAATATAGACTAGTTAAAGGAAAAGGAAGAAAGGAAGTAAAAACTGAACAGAAGATTTCAAAGAGCAGCTTGAGAAGACAACATAAGGGGTCATTCTGAAATGTGCAAAGACCTAGCATAGAAAATCAACAAAGGACACACTCAGCATTTCTCAAGCTGAAAAAACTGAAGAAAAATTCTAACTTCAAGCTGCAATACTAAGGACTTCTATGGGCAAAACATCAAACCATGTGGAGATCCCCTTGCAGAGGGGTCTAGGGGAGGAGAGGAGCCAGACAGGGTGCGATGTAGCACCGATGAAAAATACAACTTTCCTCTAGTTCCTAAATGCTTCCTTCCCTGCCTCCCCCACTATCATGATCCGAATTCTACCTTGCAAGTCTGGCTAGACCAGAGGATGCACACTGGTACAGATAGGAACTGGAAACACAGGGAATCCAGGGCGGATGATCCCTTCAGGACCAGCGGTGAGAATGGTGATACAGTGAGGGTAGAGGAAGAGTGGGTTGGAAAGAGGGAACCAATTTCAAGGATCTACATGTGACCTCCTCCCTGGGGGACGGACAACAGAAAAGTGGGTGAAGGGAGATGTCGGACAGGGTAAGATATGACAAAATAATAATTTATAAATTATCAAGGGTTCATGAGGGAGGGGGGAGCGGGAAGGGAGGGGAAAATTGAGGACCTGATGCCAAGGGCTTAAGTGGAGAGCAAATGTTTTGAGAATGATGAGAGAAATGAATGTACAAATGTGCTTTACACAATTGATGTGTGGATTGTGATAAGAGTTGTATGAGCCTCTAATAAAACAATTAAAATAAAAAAGAATCAAAAGAAGGCAGAACAAGGAATGCATGAACCACAATAATAAAATTGAATTGAAGGATGACCAATTATTTCAGGAGGTAGCGGATGATAAAAAAAAAGTTATTATTGAATGAAGAAGTCAAAGCTTCACTGAAACATTGACAGAAAATTATAAACATTCAGAAACTGAAGGAATACCAATTGAAATGCATCAAGAAACAAATACAGCCATGAAGGTGCCCACTTGTTTATGCCAGTGAAAATGGAAAGACAGCTACCTGGTCAGCTGACTGGAAGAGATTCCTCCCTTGGCCCATTCTAAAGAAAGGTGACCCAACATAATATGGACATTAATGAGCAACACTGCCAGTACTACACGCAGTCAAACTTTACTGATGATAGCTTTAAAATTGTTGTTGCAGTACATACAGTGAACCGATGGAATTCCAGGACAGACGCCACAGAGGACGCATGAGGATCCATATCACTGCTGCTGCCAGATGGACTTGGTTGAAACAGAGGAAAGCACTAGGAGGTCAAAGACATTTATAGAGGTATAAGTGTAGGCAGTACATACAACAATCTATAATGATAGGGATGTAGGCCTCTCTGCATATATTTATATGTTAAGTATTCAGGAAGCAGACGGGCATTGGGCCTATTCTCAAGTACTCCTTCAATGAAAGAACACTTTGTTCTAACAATCTGGCATTCTGTGACACTCACCTTCCCGACACTATCACTGAAGACAAAGTAGATGCATAAGCAAATGTGGTGAGGAAAAAGGACAGTGCCCGACTATTAAAAGATATAGCATCTGGGGTCTTAAAGGCTTGAAGCTAAAGAAGTGGCCATCAAGCAGGGAAGCAACAAAGCCCACATGGAAAAAGCACACCAGCCTGTGTGATCATGAGGTGTTGATGGAATCAGGTATGAGGCATCAGCAGACCCACAACAATCATACCAGTGTGAATGATGGGGGTTGGAGTGAAGACCCAAAAGCCATCTGTAGAAAATTGGACATCTCCTCACAGAAGGGTCACAAGGAAGCGATGAGTCAGCCAGAGTGCAGTATCGCACCAATGAAACACAAATTCCTCTAATTCATTAATGTTTCTTCCCCACCGCTATCATAACCCCAGTTCTACCTTTCAAACCTGCCTAGACCAGAGCATGTACACTGGTACAGATAAGATCTCTTGATACACAGAATCCAGGACATATACCTGCCTGCACCCCCACCCCCCACCCCGGGAATAGTAATGGGTATAGCGATACAAGGTAGTCATTTTCACAGAACAGGTTTAGACAATTTCCGGTTTAAAATTAGGAACAGTGTGCATCAGCATAGTATTTTTTCAACCCTGCTTATTTATGATGTGCAAATGATCTGAGAAACTGGAGGACATGAAGGAAAGTATGACATCAGGTTTGGAGGAAGGCTCATCAACAAACTGAGACATTAATATGACACAACCATGCTTGCTGAAAGTGAAGAAGAACTGAAGCAATTACTGCTGAGATCAGACTACAGGTTTCCAGATGGATTACACTTCAAAACAAAGAAAACGAAAAATCTTTACAATTGGACCACTAAACCACATCAAAATAAATGGAGAAATGATTGAAGCCCTCTTCATTTTACTGGGATCCACAATCAATGCCCTAGAAGTAGCAGTCCTACAATCAAACAACGTACTGCATTGGGCAAGTCTCCTACAAAACCACTCTTAAAAATGTTAAAAAGCAAGGATGTAATTCTTAGGACATTTAAGTTGTATAATTAGGTAGCATTTGTGGCTCAAATAAATGTGTAGGATTTCTTGGTAATGAGCAGTTCAGTGGGGCTAGCCTGGAGCATCAGTGGATATTTTCAAGGAGAAGGACCAACTGGAGTTAGATCTTAGCAGCCTATTAGTGAAGGATAATAATAATAAGAGAGACCAGAAAGAAAAATCAAAACCAAACAGAAAACAATGAGAAACTAAATAAAAGGACCCCTGGCAGTGGAGTGGGCTGTGCAATAGGCTGCTACCTCTAAGGGCAGTCGTGGGATTCATGAGTCCCCCACGTCTTAGAAACGGAACGGAGAAGAGATGCTCTGTCCTAGGGTCTCTATGAGTTGGAATGGACTTAATGACACGGAGATTTGTTTTTGAGTCAGTCGGATCAGGTAGGGGAAACCTTGAATTGATGGGAATTTTCAGGTTATTTGGTGAATTAAGGAAAAAATAATTCAAATGGGCGGGCTGAGTGTGGAAACCTTTGGGTATTGAAAGTAGAGGTAGCATTGCTACTGCAGAGGTTCCTCACCTGGATGGGGGGGGGCCAGGAGCCATGGGGAGATAACGCTATGTGACCCTAACATTTAATTAGCAACATGCTGGCATATTTTTTCTCAGTCCATGAACTTTATTTCTGTCAGGAGCAGTGTCAATGCCTACAGTTAATTGAATGAGGCCCAACATGCTTTTATGCTCTGAGGTGTGATACTTTTTGATGCTGAGTACCTTAAAAAGGATTAAGGAAAACTTAATATTGATGGCAAGGTACAGAAATCTACCAGGGTAGGTAAGTGTGAAGCGGGGGCTGGGGGGAGAGGGGAAATGGAAGGGATTTTTAATTAGTCACTTTTCAATTAGTCCTCCTAAAGCAAAACAAACTCACTGCCATTGAGTCAATGCCAACTTACAGTGACCTTATAGGGCAGGGGAGGACTGCGCCTGTGAGTTTCTGGGACTTGCAATTCTTTATGGAGATATGAAGGCCCATCTTTCTCCCCCAGAGCTTCTAGGGGTTTCAATCTACTGACCCTGCAGCTAACAGCCCCACGTATAACCATTACTCAACCAGGTTTCCTGCTGAAAATGAGCATTTGATCGGTTTATTTCCCTGAGTCCACTTGAAGTCATCCACTCAAAGTAGTTCATGCAATTCCATTACATTAGAAACACTGGACAGAATGTTATTAGTTGCTACATGATCTATATCAAGGTTATAATTGATTTACTTAGAAAATACAGCGTTGGATAGAATCTTTAACCTCTACTCCATGTATTCGTTAGCCATCACCCAAACATTAGGGAGGGGTGATTGGACTCGATTAGACATCTGGAAAGAGACACTGTGTATGTACAGCCCAAACCCTTCCTCTATCTTTCTTGGAATCACCCATTCACACTTTACTGAGGTTATACGATCCAATTCTAGGAAGTCTCCATGCCCATATATAAATACACAAGCCACAGTCTACAATATCAGCTATATCTCTAATAAAGAGAATATACAGATTTCCCATCTACATTATACTTTCTTTTTCTTATTAGTTGCTGTAGATTTGGGGCAGGGAAAATGGATGTTATTTGCTGAGTCCCTTAAAGACTAAAAGTATATTGATTTTTTTTCCCAAGACATCATGAAAATCAAGTAACAGCAATTTCCAGAATAATCATGTGAGGTTGGCTCCAATATATTTGACTTAGCAAAACAGATTGGTTGGCACACTGTCAGGGAGATGCCTTCCCAGCTAAAGAGTAAGAAACTGCCTAATTTCCCAGCGAGACCCATGAAAACTGTTCAAAAAGTAACTTCTCAATCCTGATATCTAAATCTTCTTAAATAGTCCAGGTTTCCAAAAAATTCAATGTTTTTAACCCAAATTCTCTCAGTTCAAGTGCATTACGAAAAATAAATTATATAGGTGTCCTCTCAGTTTAAAAACAAAATGAGAATTCTGAAAGATGAGCTTTTTGAAGTGATAGTTATTACTTTTTTTAAGAAAGGCTAGGTAATGGGATTATTATATCATTTATTATTATAACATTTCTTATTATTATTGAAATTACAGCGATCACTGAGTGATGCATGTGGAAGTTGTTGAATTGATGAATGTTTTGTTGTGTGTATTTTTGCCAAAATTGAAAAAAACTGCATGAGTAGCAATGAGTACAAGGACAAAGAAAATGTTCTGAAACGGGTGGTGGTAAAGATGTACAACTCTTCCCGATCTGGTTGAGCGATTGAATTGTGCGATATGTGGAGGGAGTACCAATAAGACTTTAAAAAAAAAACAAACGAAAAGAAACGATAGCAACTCCAGAAGACAGGAGGGCCTAGGAAGCGTTCACAGTTCCTCTGGACCCCAGGACGCACAGGGAGTGCCTACTCGGCTGCAGCAGACGGCTCTGGGCTACTGACCTGTGACCCTCCACTACCGAACTGTACGTGATAAGTTCTTAAAACACGAAAGACATGCTAAATTCGAGGGGAGTGGGAGTGGTAATAGTTGCAGAAATGATCATGGGGATTCATTACATTTCCCCAAATATTCCAAATGAAAAGATAGAAAAAGATACATGGAAACTTTTAATCTGCCACATATTTGTATTTTGCGTAGACTTTTAGTAGCTAGCACAGGTAATAACAAAAGTAAAGTAGTCAAACGCGGTAACATGGAGAGGCTGTTGTTGTTTCTGACCAGCAGTAAGCTTTGAGGAACGGAAACTGCTCTTGCTGATACCTTCAAAGCAGCAACGATGTTGTTTTTATGTCATCAGGCATTATTGGGTATATTGCATCATGATAATGAGGAGCACTCGAGATGAATAAATCTCATGTGAACATCCTGGTGCCCTGTATGATTAACCAAGGCTGCTGAGCACATTGCTCGCGTGTGGTTACAGAAACAACCACATAAAAACACATGTGCAGTCATTAGCTAACTTGACTATCGGGTAACTTCTTGAAGAGTGACTGGACTCCGCAGCTAGAAATAGAAACACATACTTGAAATTACCCTGAAAACGTAGGCGACAATGTCTGGTTGTGTGTAAGGCACAGCAGACATGTTCCCTCATCTCTCACCCACTGAACACAGCCTCAAACCAAGACTGGATGAAATCGCTTTTGACGACTGAGAAGTTGAGTGAATGTTCCAGATGGTTTCCTTGGCAAATTGTCTCAAACATTTAAAGAGGAAATAACACCAAATTACAGAATCTCTTCTAGAAAGAAGACTAGGCAGGGACACTCATCTCGTGCTATTTTATGAGGGAGGAGCAACACAAAGGTACCAAAGACAGTACAGGAAAGCTACAGCACAATATCACCCGTGAACATAGATGCGAACTTGCTCAGCTAAATATGATCAAGTGTATGAGGTAGAAGATAAAAAGACGAATCTACCGTAACCCAGTGAAATGTACGCTAGGAATACAAAGCTAGCTCGATATTCGAAAAGCAATAGATGTGAGTCTATGTTAACTGTCTGCTATCTGATATGATAGATGCAGAAAAGAACCTGTCACAAAATTCAACAGCAATTCATTATTAAAACTCTCAGCAAAGTCGACATAAGAGGGAACTTCCTTATCTGACAAAGAACATCTATGTAACACCTGCAGTCAACCTCGCAGCCAATCATGAATGCTAACTCTGCCCCTAAGGTTGAAAACGAGGCAAGCTATGCGTGCTCGCCCATCGCCATCGTGCATCATGCTGGGAGAGGCGGCTGCGGCTGCGGCAGTAAGAGGACCACAATAACGTCCATAGATGCGATGAAGGAAAGAATGAAGAGGATCTGCACACCTGGAGAAGACGATTGCCATCACTGAAAGCAGCAGGAACCAGAGGAGAAAGATGGGCGTGGGAAAAGAAAGGGGAAGAAAACTTCTACTACTGAGATAGTTCGCTAGGTCAGGTTTCCAGTGGAAAGGCTGTGGGGCAGCTAGCTGCTGCTGCTGCTGCTGTTGTGAAATGCTCTCCTGGTGTCCCTGGCTCAGGCCTGTGGTTCCCTCAGAGCTAATCCAATATGACCAAGGATGTCACTCTTGTGATTATGCTAGGCTATCTCGGACCCTGTCTTGTCATCAGACTTTTCTAGGAGCTCCTGTTAGCTAGTTTTGAAGAAGCTAGCTACTATGAATTCTAAGCCTAAAAAAGCAAACCGGAAGAAACCTGGAAGTAAATGACTTCCCAGGTGAATCTCTAGATGATACCAAGAGCTGGGCGACCTATTGGTGTGGGGCTTGCAGAGGACCGAGCTAAATTTTGTATGGGAAGTTTAGAGCCTCAATTCGGAGCACTAGGTTTGTAGAAGGCAAAGGTTTAGAGTGACAGTTCTACATCCACCGTGAGTCTCTCTACAGATTCAGCCTCTCTGAAGTTCTTTCTGTCCATTGAATGGATGGCACTGTAAAAAGCTTAGCTCTCAGGCAAACTGTGTTGTTTGACGGCCCCAAGAGGGACACTTTTGTTCTCATGAGCGTGTCTGGCTGTGTCTTTGATGGAAATTGAGACATCAGGGTCACATGATCATGAGTCATATTCCTGACAAGGTACAATCTCATAAGTTTCCAAATCTCCTAGAGTGTGCCTACTCCATCCTGGTCCCTTTGCAGCTTCTGTAGTCTTTCCTGTGCCCGTGATGAACTAATCTGCTACCAGTCGTGATTTTGTGCCACTTTTCCCTTGGTTTCCTCTGCTTTCTAATTTGACAGCATGATTGAATGAATACATGGGCACAATTATGGCCTCGTGCTGATGGTCTCTCTCTTTGGGATGACTTGTTTTTGCCTCTGCTTTCTGTATGACTTGACAAACGAGTCTTTATTAATTATACTTGAATTTAGGACCATTTCCCTCCTTAAAACAGTTCAGATAACCTGAATCTCACACATAAAAAAGTGCAAAAATAAATGCATATCATTAAAGCCACTAATATTGTTGAAATTTGTTACACAGCACAAAAAACTTAGGTTTAACACAGAAATTTTATATTTCTATAGTCTAGCTATGGTCAATTGGAGATAAAAATTCAAATACTTAGGCATCAATATAACATATACTGGATTTGTGTGCTAAAAACGCCTAAATGTTGATGAAGAACATTTTTTAAAGACCCAATTTAAATTGATAGATTGTATTTAGGGATTGAAAGAATCAGTCTAGTAAAGTCAATTCTCCCGAAATGGCTCTACAGATTTAATGCAATTTGAATGAAAATCCCATTAAGAGCTTTATGTAGATAGGAGAGGTCAATAATAAAATGGATAAGGAGAAGGGCATGATGGAACTAGGAGTCGGAAATATTTTATGGAAGAAAAATAAATTTGGAAAAGTTATGCTTCCTGGTTTGAATACTTCTTATAATGCTACAGTAATGAAGGCAGTGTGGTATGAGTGAAAAAAAAGAGATGTGTACCCCAGTAGAAATTAATAGAGAGCAGAAATAAACACACTCAAATATAGTCCACAGATGGTTGACAGAGTGAAAAGACTTACTTAATGGAATGAAAATCATCCTTTCAAGAAATGATACTGGAACAATTGGATATACATGTAAAATCCGAACCTAAACTTCATCACATGATCAAAAATGTTCTGTAAATGCAAAGCTAAATGAAAAACTATGAAACTTTGAGAAAAAATAGGAGAAAATCTACATGACCTTGGGTTATATGGAATGTCTTTAGGCATCAAATGCCTGATATTTGAAGAATAAATTTAACATTAAACTTTATTAAAAAATATTAGCTCTGTGAAATATGCTGGAAACATAGCTATAGACTAGGGGGAAAAATTTGCAAATGACACATCTGACAAGGAGCTTGAATCCAGAGAATGTACAGAAACCTCAAAACTCAAAATTAACAATGGAAATAATCCAATTAAAAACGGAAACGACTCTAAAGGGCACGCTATCAAAGAATATACAGACATATGAAATGCAAACAAACATGTAAACTAGCTTATTAATATCATTAGACCTTTGGGAAATGTAAATTAAAATCATAATAAGATACTACTGTCAACTTTTTAGAAAGACTTTAAAATAAATTTTTAACAATATGAAGTGCTAATGAGGATATCAAAAAACTGAAGGTCTCATATAATTCTGAAGGGGATTAAAAATTATAAACCATTCTGAACAATTATTTGTAATTAAAAAAATATAAATGGTCAAGAATGTACTCACCATATCACGCAGTAATACCAGTCATTAATATGTTCCTGGGGAAAACGAAAACTTATGTTCACACTAAGACTTGTATGTAAATATGTATAGCCAGAATTGGAGACAAACCAAATGTCCTTACATAGGTAAATGGATTAAAAACAACAACAAGAAGACTTTTGGTATATACAAACAATAAAATACTACACAGCAATAAAAGGAACACCTACTCATATGAACAACAATGGTGGATCTCAAAATTATTATCTGAGTGAGAGAAGCTGGTCTAACAGGTTTCCTCCCTGGCCTGGTGATCTGACATTCCCAGGAAGAGAAACACAGGCATGGAGAAGGCCTCAGCAGTTGCCAGAGTAACGATGGGGACCTTCATCATAGCCAGGGGAGAGCAGCAGGTGAGAGAAGTTTTTCGGTGCCAGTACTATTCTGTAGGTTGAAGATAGCGGTAGTTCTATAAATTCGCATGTGTGATAAAATTCCTAGAGGTACACATCAAAAAGCCATATTTTACATTTGTTAATGTTCTAAATGTAAAATTAAAACATAAATTTAGAAGCTGTTGTGCAGAAGGCAAAATGGAAGGTCACCTAAATAGAGAAGAGACAATCTTAATCTTATTATTGGCTACCACAAAACTACATGATTTATGTTCTATGGAATTTTTAGAACCTAGCATCTTCACTTTGGCATCCGAAATACCATTAAAATCTATGTGTAACAATTTTCATTTATGCCAAAAATCAAGACTGCATATGCTTATATGCCCATATTAGGGGAAATTTGATAGCTGAAATCATTTGGAGACTGGATTAGATCAGAATTAGTGTCTATTAAGACAGAAAGGCAGTAAGAGCTAGAAAATGTATCTCTATCAATGTGATGCTGGCTCCATCATTAGTAGTTCAGTGACAGGTCTCTGTGCTTCTTAGATACAGGTCCATATCTTCAGTTTTAAGTACATTTAAAAAATGAAATAGCATTATTTCTTTGTTAGATTCTCAGTCAACTTCATTTAGAAGACAGAGTCTATACCCACATCTACCATTTTTATCATTTTTTTAACTGGATGACTCAGGATCAGCCTTCTGAGATGCAGTCTTTTTAAAAAATGAATGTGTTTAAAATAATGAAGTCTCATGTTGAAGGACACAGGTAAGTGCTTGACTACTAACAGAAAGGTCTGACATGGAAACCCCTCTCAGTGCCTTGGAAAGCAGGCTGGGAAACCAGCTTCTATCAGGTCACAACCTGGAAAATCACCTGGGCCACCGTGAATCAGAGCCAAGACGAAAACAACCCCAAACAAAGCATCGCTTCCCTTCTCTCCCACAAAGTAGGCCACATTTCCATGGATTTGCTTTTTTAAATGGTCAAAACAAGCAAAAATAGAAACCAAACCAGACATCCTCCTGGACTTTAAGGACACAGACAAACCTTTTAAAGAGCATGTGAAATTCTTCCTCTCCTAGAAGTCTCCTTTGAGGTGTTTTTTTTTTTAATCAGTCATCAACATAGCTGGTTAGTAATTTTCTCATAAGTTGAAGAGTTTAAACAGTCGATTTTATCTCTAATTATCAGAAAGTCCATCTTCTGCATTTCCAAAGTATCTATGGATAAATGGCTCGGAAGGAGCCTATCAACAGCAAGCTGGATGGCTGATGCTTTTGCACTTCAAGGAGCTGTTTGTCTACATGTATGTCATGCAGAGTCAAGTTGAAGGCAGTGTAGAGGTAGATGGAACTATTGAAAGTGATCATTTAATGTGAAAGGATTTAACAATACATTTTTTCAAGTAGGTGTACCTGATGATTTCACCGTAAATAATCAGGTTTGCAGAACGGCTTTGCTGTGCAGAAGCATATATCTTTGAGGGCAATACTATTATTAAGGGTTAATTTGCATTAAAAGTACAGATATGCTAGATCCAGTGCCATCTTCGTATTCATATACATCTACATTGCTTTCATTTTTTTTCCTGAACTGTCATTAACATTGGCAGGGAAATCAGGGCCCAAACAATGGCCCGCTCTCTGTGAAGTTTTGTGTTTGGAGATTTATTAGCAAGCGCAGTCTTCTTTATGTGTTTTAGATACTTAACATGGAGCAGAGACTGGAGGCTTCGATTTGACGCCATATTTGCTTTTGAAAAGAGACTAAGCTCCATTCATTTTCTTCCAAGGAGGAAGGAATGATATGTGTGAATGGCTGTCTCATTTGGGATTGCTCACAGGAGGGATTCCATTTTCCGTAGAGCATTCAGTAAGGAATACCCCCACCCCCCCTACCCCCACGCCCCGGCCAAACCCACTCTAACTCTGCGATCCTACAGTGAAGTACTCCCCTGGGCTGGCAGGGCTGGCCATCGCCATGTAAGCAGATGTCACACTTTTCTTTTGGGGAGCAGGCTGGTGGGGTGGACCTGCTGACGTTGCAGTGAGCAACTAGTGCTTGATCACGGAGCCAGCGGGACTCCTGCAGTCAGGACTTCTGACTTTAAATGCTCGGATCTCTGAATGTGAGCTGCAGAGGTCACTTAGAGGGAAAGCCAAAGACGTGGCTGAAATAATTTTTCCTCATACTCTTTATGTGACTGGCAGATTTAAAAGTGTTAAGAAATTTAATAAAGTCATTTGACCTCATTTATATTGATCATATTATATTGCCAACCTCAATTCTATCTTCCTCTTATCACATAAATTATTCTTGAAGTCAGAAAGAACAAAGAGAAAATAGTTTCTCTCTCTGTAAGTCTATATCACTGGTATTTTGTTGAGTGTTGTAGACTATGGATCTAACTTCGTGGTTAAGATAAAATAGCTTCACCCCCTTCATGATTAAAGAATATGCCTTTGATTTCTTGGCTTACCTTTCTTCAAATCTTACATATTCTTTTTTATTAATCATTTTATTGTGGACTCATACAATTCTTATCACAATCCATACATACATCCACTGTGTCATGCACATTTGTACATTTGTTGTCATCTCTATTTACAAGTTTTTCTTTCTTTTTTCCCCCCCTCAAATCTTACACACTCTTTTGTGGCTATTATTCCCAAAAGCACCTTCTTGGAAGTTCAGTTGGTAAAAACTTCATACTCAGAAACATGCATTCACTAAATATGAAGGTATTATCATGCTGCCCCTCAGAATAAAAAAATTAATCTTTAATTTACTTAACTTTAAATGGCCCAAGATAGATAGATACAGAGATAAATAGATGATGGAACTATGGGGAAAGGTTCACATTTGTTCAAATCAGATATGGTTATTTACTCCCTCCTAGTTTTGTTGGACATTTAAAATCTCTCATAATGGAAGTTGGGGAAAGATTCATTGTTAGATTCAGCCAGACCCCCAGAGACCTGCGTACTCAGACCACATTGTTTTGAATTGCTTCAAAATTGATTTTCTGTTTCATAAACTGTTGGTTACATGTATTGTAGGGATATATAAAATGATCTCCTACCTCACACAGTGTTCCTTTAATGTGGACCCACAGGAGACAGTTCTCATAGGTCAGAGACTCAAGAAACATCTCTTGATTTTATCTGTTGCATACTGTGTCTCTTGTAGCTGAATTTGTCTCCTTTCATAGCCTGGTAGTTAAAGAAGCTCAGAGTCTGATTCACAATCTACCACCAATACTTGGTGGTGTCTTAAGGGCATAGAATTTATATCTTAACCTTTCCCTAGATTTTCTATTCTCTTTATGCTTCATATTCCTGATTCTCTCATTATTTATTGTCGAACTATTGTAATCCATGCATTTTGTTAGACACCTCAAATATTTTCTGATATATTAAAAATAAAGATTTGTATGTGTGTGAAAGAGATAAAGAGACAGAGAAGACAGTGAAAGAGAAAGGAGATGTCTATATGTGTGTTTGTGAGAGATGCAGGGGAAAGTGGGGAAGAGAATGAACAACTGTATGTATGTTTATAAATTTGTTTATATCAAATACATATTGTCTTTATTCCATTTTCATTTCTAAACCAGCCAACACTATGTGTCTACCATGAAGATTTAAAGTTCCCACAGCATCTGGTTCTTGACCCCAAAAGCCAATATGTGAAAGATCTTAACAATTTTACATTTTTACTCTGTATATAAAAGTTTTATAATGCTTTTTAGAAATTAGAACTCATGATGATGTGAATGTCAGGGGAGTCACAGATAACACACTTTGTGTTCCGTAGTAAAATACAGTTGCCCTTAAAAACACAATGTAGGATATTCCATGGAAACCAAGACAATGAGACAAAAGAAAAATTTCTGACAATAGTATTAAATATGATTAAACAAAGTACAGGATACACAGAAAACAAACAAGTTATTGCAAATTCAATAACTATAACCCAGTGGCAGCAAGTGAATTCTGACTCATAGTGACCATGTAAAGCAGAGTAGAACTGCTCCTTAGGGTTTAAGGCACTGTTAAAGTTTTTTTTTTGAGAAATTGGCAAAAAAATTAAATGAAATATATATTAGATAACATTATATCAATGTTAGATTTCTTATTTAATGTGCAATATCATGTTACTAAAATAATTTTAACAGTATTCAAAATTAAAATGTTTTAAAATGTTTGTCCTACAACTAAAAAAAAAAAGTAACCTTATTTTATACAAAGATGATCAACTCGAGTGAGACTGGAACTATTTTGTGTATACAGCGCTCTTCTCAGCTTGTTCATTGCTATCATTGTACAGGAAGACCATGAAGACAGAAGATTGCATTGGTAGGTGATAGAAATATGGACCTCAAAGGGAGATGCAGGCAAAGTCTATGCAAGATAGCAACGAATCTATACTTTACACATTTTCTGACACCAAATATTTGAAAAATGAGTAAATTTGTGTGTAAAGACAGACAGAATTAGCAAGATTTTAAGGTGAGAAATAATAAATGTGTGTTCCATTGAAAAATTAATCAGAGCAACAAATTAATGTTCAGTAATAATGAAATATGAGATCAAAGTTGTGATGCTATGAAAAGTATGGTCCACTCTATGGGGAAGTGGAAGCAGTAGGAGGACGTTTGTTCTTTTTGTTCCTGTGGTTCTATCTCACCAGTAGAATCTACGGGGAATAATATTTACACAGCCACAAAGTTGTGTAGAATCTACGGGGAATAATATTTACACAGCCACAAAGTTGTACACAATATTAGAAAGCAAAGCAGTGCAAAAATTACAGAATTCTTGACAAAAATCAGGAGGTAGAGTTGAGGATAAAAGGAGGATGTGCGATAACTGAAGGGTCTAAATTTCCCCTCCCACCATAAGGAAAGTACCTGGCGGTACTATGTAACAATCTTTATCTTCTATCATGAAGCATTGAAATAGACTGGTAGCAAGACATCAAGTCAGAAACACATTATTTAAGAGTAAGTGTAATCAATATTGATGATTTTACTTGACAGGAAGTGTATGGGTATGAAAGTGTGATGGACGTGGAACAATGTTCCCATTCACTGATGCTTTGCCTGAACAGACAAGACAACTACCAGACTATTGTTGCCCTCTTGTTCACTAGTAATTGCAAGAAGAAAGAAACAAAAAATAAAGGTTAAAGATAGCTTCCCCTTTGTTGTGCATCTTTGGGTAGGTGGCTATTTAGATTTAAGTTTTTATATAATAATATAATATATTGTTTTCTTAATTACCTAAGGACATATTTTATAACAGCAATGCATAAATGTATAGGTACTAACAAGGACACCATTTTACTACCCCTATCAAGATGTACAATGAATCTAGTTTTCAGGTTAGTCATTGAATACAGGCAGGAATATGGGGAAAGTTTTGCTGAAACTTGTTAAAGGTTGTTATCAGATAAGTGGAATAAATCACCAACTTTATAAACTGGTCCTTGAGAGTGTGAAGACAATAATGTCACTGAATATTATGGACACATCAGAGACTTTTAAAAATTGCTGCAGGAAAAGTTACCTTTTAATAATTTATATAAATAATTAAAAGTTACATTTTAATTTTCTTTTTAATATAACAGAGCATTAAAACAATGAATTCATTTGATCAAGAAGCTGGAGATCTAAGCAAAAAAAAGAAAACGTGGGAAGATATATAAATATGTAATTATAACCACAAGAATCATGAGCTCGTCAATAAGAGAAGAAAACCAAAGGTTAAATGTTGGAAATATGGGAACAACAGTTAGAAGCCTGAAAAAATATTTTTAAAAGAAAAAATGGATTAATAGACATTAATAGATGAGAAGAGGGACTAAGGATTTTAGGATAAAGTTATAATATTCAATGTTATTATACTGATGATTTTTTTCTTATTTTAAACCTGGGACAATATAGTATGCTTCAGTAGAACACTTCCTGAAGACATACTAAAGGGTAATTGAAATGTGAAAATCATGCTCACCCAGAGACTTCCAGAAGTAATAATGATGGTATGCTACTTCACCAAAGCCCATCCCAAATCGCTTCTCCTATAGTAATTAAATTGAAACTATCTCTTGTTTTCAGTGATAAACACGCCTAAAGAAATATCGGGGAGTTGTTTAAGACAATGTGATTAATTTATGTTAGAGAAGCGCATAAGCCAATGGTCACACTTTGATCTAGGCTATAAAAATAAGAAGCATTACACAGCCTATTGTAAGACATGTTTTTTTTCCTGGTGAAAAGATAAATATACTTAGTTCATATTCAAAATCAGAATGCAACACAGGTTTTCTTTATTTCATAATAGAGGGCTGTCCAGTCCACAGAGAGAACAACATGGCTGGCCCTACTATGAGACATGATGCCCCTCAGTGACTAAGGGCGATACAGGGGACAGCACGGGAGACACAGTGTGGGAATTGCACCTGACCTGATCCCACCACACCGAGGCAAATCACTGGGGGAGTGCAGAGGAACAGCAAGGGAATGAAGTGGCAAGGTCCCCAGGGAATGCTGAAAGTGGACTTTGGGGCCAGGGGGTGGTGCCCAACAGACTGGACTGGAAAACGCTCCTAAGGGCCAGCCAACGATCCCTGAACTAACCACAAGCTTTTGTCTTGTGAAGTGTTTTGTTTTGTTCTTTTTCAGTGGTTTGTTTTTGTTGTTTTGTTGTCTGGTTGTATACTGTTGCTTTGTTTTCCTCTGTCTAGTTTTCGTGCATGTTAGTGACTCCACAGGTCTGTCTGAATAGGACAGGCTGGATGAACTATCTGGAGGAAAAACAACGGGACCGACAGTTCCGGGGGGACTTGGGGTGGGGGGGTAGGGGGGGGTAAGGAAGTGGTGTTAACAAACCCAGGGACAAGGGAAAAACATGGGACCCCAAATGGTAGAGAAGGGGGAGTGGCAGGCCTGGTGGGAAATGATCAAGGGTAAGGTTGCTTAGAGAAGAGGTATACTCTAGCCCAGGTGGCGATGAAGCATGGTAGTAGGGCAGGAGGAAGGTTAAGGGAGATGGAGGAAAGAGCTAGGAGTCAAAGGGCATTCATGGAGGTCTAGACAAAGACATGTACATGCAAATATATATAGGAGGATGGGGAAATAGATCTATGTGTCTATATTTATAGGTCAAGTATTAAGGTGGCGGAAGGACCTTAGGCCTCTACTCAAACACTCCCTCAATGCATGAATACCTTCTTTTATTAAATTGGAACTCTATGATGCTCACTCTCCCGACACAACGGCTGAAGCCAAAGTGGGTGAACAAGTAAATGTGGTGAAGAAAGCTGATGGTGCCCGGCTATCAAAAGAGATAGTGACTGGGGTCTTAAAGGCTTGAAGATAAACAAGCGGCCATCTAGCTCAGAAGCAACAAAGTCCACATGGAAGAACACACCAGCCTGTGTGATCGAGTGGTCCCAAAGGGATCAGTTACCAGGCATCAAAGAACAAAAAATCATATCATTGACTGCACACCTCCATGATAGGATCGCTGAAGACAAATGGGTGCATAAGCAAATGTGGTGAAGAAAGCTGATGGTGCCCGGCTATCAAAAGAGATAGTGTCTGGGGTCTTAAAGGCTTGAAGGTGAACAAGCGGCCATCTAGCTCAGAAGCAAATAAGCCCACATGGAAGAAGCACACCGGCCAGTGCGATCACGAGGTGCCCAAGGGACCAGGTATAAGGCATCATGCAAAAAAAAAAGATATAAGTGTGTGTATGTATGTGTATATATGTGTATATGTGTATATGTATGTGTATATATGTGTATATATATCATATTAAATGAAGGGAGAAGTGCAGAGTGGAGACCCAAGGCCCAAGTGTCGGCCAATGGAGATCCCCTCATAGAGGGGTTTAGGAGAGGAGATGGGTTAATTAGGGTGTGAGGTAGTACCGATGAAGAACACAGCTTTCCCCCAGATCCTGGATGCTTCCTCCCCCCAACTACCATGATCCGAATTCTACATTGCAGGGCTGGATAGGACAGAGGCTGTACACTGGTACATATGAGGGTTGGAGGTACAGGGAATCCAGGGTGGATACCTTCAGGACCAAGGGTGTGAGGGACGATGCTGGGAGAGTGGAAGGTGAGTGGGTTGGAAAGGGGGAACTGATTACAAGGATCCACATGTGACCTCTTCCCTGGGAGAGGGACAGCAGAGAAGGGGGGAAGGGAGACTCCGGATAGGGCAAGATATGACAAAATAACGATGTATAAATTACCAAGGGCATATGAGGGAGGGGGGAATGGGGAGGGAGGGGGGGGAAAAAGAGGACCTGATGCAAGGGGCTTAAGTGGAGAGCAAATGCCTTGAGAATGATTGGGGCAGGGAATGTATGGATGTGCTTTATACAATTGATGTATGTATATGTATGGATTGTGGTAAGAGTTGTTTGAGTCCCTAATAAAATGTAAAAGAAGAAAAGAGAAAAAAATGATTAGGGGAAAGACTGTACAGATGTGCTTTGTACAATTGATGTATGTATATGTATGAACTGTGAAAAGAATTGTATCAGCCCCAATAAATTGTTAAAATGAAAAAATTAGAGGGCTGTCAATTAAAATTTATGAAATGTGGAAATGACAATATTAAGAGGAAGAAAAACAGGAACACCACATGCTGCCGGTGAGGCGAATACTAGAACAAGAGCTTGACTAGCATAAGGAAGTCATTCTCTTCAGGAAGGTGTTCTTTAGCTAGAAGTCCTTCATCAAGGTAGGTACCAATCAGAGATGCTCTTTATTCAGTTAACAAATGGAACGTATACTATGAAAGATCTGTATGAGCATAATTCAGTCTATATGAGTAACAATTATCCAATAAGTACTCATTAATACCTATTATGTGCCATGCACTTTGGGATACATTGAAAATAGAGAACCAAGTGAAATTAGAAAATTCTCATGAAATCTATTTTAATGAGGGACCAACAACAGCAATTACAAAATAAACATGTAATTTGATAGCATATTAGGAAGTATCAGGACGAAAACAAAAACAAAACCAAGGCAGAGCATGGAAAAAGATGTGTTATTTTAGAAACATAGTAAACAAAAACATGTGTTATATGCTTTTGGGAAGTAAAGACTACACTCACAAACATATTCTATTTATTACCTATTTTAGTCAAATTTAAAACACCTGGAAATTTTTCATATTTATAAAACAAATATATGAAGCATTCATGTGAAAATTGAATGTACATACTGGCATGTATAGAGCTAAGTCCTTACACATTATAATGTGCATTGTTATACTATGTTTTAGGAATTGTTTTACTATGTTCTATGTATTATTATAATGTAACCATTATAATGTGTTATAGTATATTAAGTGTTATACTATTGCTATATAGCAATATACAATAAGTTCTTAAGTATTAATATAAACAATTTTTTGAAGTAGAATAAATACCAGGCAGTTATTCTGCTTTGTTGGGAATTTGACATTCTAGTCAATGCAATTAGAAAAAAAATAACCAAATATGTACTAGATGTGTTGCTCCTATTAACAAAGTATTTAAATAATCACACATGTTAATCTGCCAGTGAGAGATCCAGGTGAGCACTTTTTGAATGGGTAAGGGAAGGTTTTCTGTAGAGGTGTTGACTAGATCAGCTGGAGAGTGAAGGACATCACTTAGTTTGCTGGCAACAGTAGATATTCTGTTATCCGTATCTATTGACATGTATATTTTACAACTGATGAATATAAAACATGAGTTGATGTTTTTAAAAGAACTAAGCATGAATGAAATGTTGCTATTTGACTCTCTCAGGATAGTGCCACAGCCCCCATGGTTCTATTTTAATGGAAATAGACTAAAATTATTATTCAGTCACAACCAGATTAATAGTAATTTTACATAGTAATATATATTATATATGATAGTGTTATATAATATATTATTATATCATAATATATAATGAGAATTATATAGCTATACAATTAAATAACTATCATTATTATTATATAGTCATATATAACTCATTTATGTTTGTAAAGAAATTATCTCAATGACCTACAAAGATCAAGACTGCAACATTAAAAAAATCAGCTTAATAAGCTGTAGAGCAATAGAATAGGAATTTCCAACTGATGTCTTTTCATTTTTCTTTCTAATAGTGTAAAGTTATAATGGGAAAGAATGATAGTTCAAGTCAGTTTTGGTTCCTTCCGGTACTGTGTAAGGTGCAGCAAATTTACTATGAAACTGAGTGCTTCTAGATTGTTATTTCGTATATTGTTATTGCTCTTCTACACTAGATGCTGTGTGTGGGGGTGGTGTTTTCTTTTATTTCTGCCCTCATTTTCTTCTTTTTCCTTCTCTATCTTCAACTGTATTGTTTAACAATTTTAAAACACATTTTGTAAAGCTTCACAGGCATATGCTCAACATATATAATTACCTTTTTCTCAGTAAGAAAATACAATGACAATTTAAAGGTAGGCACCATTGTCACATACCTTTCTATTGCCCGCTTCTTTTATATATAAGAAAAAGAAACAGACTGTACGCCTGAAATGTTCAGTGAACAAGAACAAAAGCTATTAAAATCAGATTTGATGTACATGAATGCAAATGAAAAGTTTTCTTTTAACTTTGTGAGACCAAAAGTTATATTTACTAGGTGAGCTCCTGGAAAGCTAACAACACTTTGATATTACTTGAATTCTTTTCCAAATACATTCTAGCTAACCAAATGTGGACACGAGTCAGGTCAATACAAATATCCTTACTGTTCAAATAACTTTTTATTGAAGATTCTGTAAAAACATGCCTGACACCGTGGCAGCCATCGGTTCTTCACTGAGGATTGAGGCAGAGCGAGGCCAGCTCACGAAATGTGCCTCATTAATCAGAACTTTTAGTTTATCTTAGTACTTAAATTGTCAGCCAATTTCAAAAAGGCTATCTGTCAACTCAAAGGACCATTTAAAAAACAACAACAACAAAAAACCAGATAAGTCCACAGCACTTGGGTTACTGCTTTGTAATTACCGAATAAAACTGGTGCCCCTTGAGAAGTATGTAATTGGAATCAAGAGAAGTGATTACTAGTCTTGAAAATCAGTCTGAAATATGTACAAACTTGTCACTTTTAGATGGCAATGATGCAGTAAGGATAAAAAGGGGCAAAGGCAGACAGTGCGTTTGAAATGATTAGATCCCCCAAAATAAAGGCAAAGTTGTTACATCAGGAATAAGAGGGCAAACATTTAGCATATCTCAAGAAAAGTTGGGAAATGCTCCTGGCTCTTTCCTAATAGTGATTATTGTTGCCTAATAATTACTCAGAGTTACTAGTGTTGCCATCCCCTCTTGAATGGTTTTGATCTATGCACACACCCAAGAGATCTTGGTGACGCAATGGTCAACTATTCAAGCGACTAGACAGAGAATCAGGGAGCCCAACCCACTCATAGGAGGGAGATGGCACAGTCTGCTTCCCTACAAATGATGGTTTAGCAACCAGATGGGGTAGTTCGATTGGGTCACAATGAGTCAAAATTGAAAGAAATGAGACAGGGCTATCAACACAAAGGAGCTCTTGAGTGGAGCCCGTGGCTAATGTGGCTGCGTGCTAATCCAAGGTTCCAGTTTTGAGTCACCCAGAAGAATCAGCTACGAGAGACCTGGTGATATACTTCCAGAAAATCAACCGTTCTAAAACCCTGCGCAGCACAATTTACTTTGATATGTGCGAGATGTCCATGAATTGGAATCAATTCAACAGCAACTTGTTTGGACCCACATACACACAGTTCATTTTAAATTAAGAAAGACTACGTTTGAGTGAAATTTCTCAGGCTGGTTTGTTTTCTTTCTTTCCAATAATTGTGCTCCCTAGAGAGTGGATCGCCAAGCATTAATTTCAAAGTGACCCTTGGTGAAGTTGGACTTCCAAATGTTCAGTTAGCAGCCAGGTGTATTGAAGGACAATGCATCAAATTTGGAATATGGCTCAAGTACAGCCTGGGTGTGGAGATGACACAGTCTGTTTGCTAAAAGCAAGGAAGATTTGAGGACTTTGCTGATGAAGATTAAACTACTGAAATGTGGATTAAAGTTCAAGGTAAAGAAAACTAGAATCTCCATGCTTGTCTCATAAGGCAGCATCGTATAAAAGGAGAATATACTGATAATTTCAAGGATTTCATTGATCCACAATCAGCACTCATGGAAGCAGCAGTCCAGAAATAAAATGAGTTATTGCACTGGGAAGTAGAAGTAGAGCAAGGAGGAGGAGGAGAAGAGTAATTGTCACTTTGAACAGTGCGGTATACAGTGGTATTTTCAATAGCTTCATATGAATGCACAACCTGGACAATGAATGAAGAAAAAAGAAGAAAAATTGATGCATTTGAATTATGCTGTTGGGAAGATACTGAAAGTATCATGGATTTCTAGGAAACCAAATTCATCTATCTTGGAAGAAGTATAGCCAGAATACTTCCTAGAAATGACAATGGCGAGACATTCTCTGAAGTAATTTGGATTGGTTCTGGAGAGACCCGATCCTAGAAGAGTACTTCGTGCTTGGTCAAGAGGACTCTCTGCAGTGAAATGGACTGACGGGCCTGCCACAAGGGACTCACACACAACAGTTGCGAGGAGCGTGCATGGCTGGGCAAGGTTTCACTTTGTCATACGTGCGGTCTCTGTGAGTTGGAACCGACTCTGGCACCTAATCACAATTTTTTTCAATAGTTCCTTAAGCTGTCAATGATTCATTCCATTTATATATGTATATTAAACAATTTTAACAACTTTATCCATAGTATTTCCATTGAGTCTGCTTTAGAAAACTCAACACAGATATTTCTAGAATCAAATAGTGAAATAAAGCCATAAAATATACCAATTCCTCAAAAGTATACCTAAAAATCCCCAAACAAGAAAACCTCCAATAACTCCAGACATTTTACTTAATATGTTCTTGGAGCAGTAATCATTGTGATTGAAGCTAAGTTTTTTTATATCTAGCGGAAATTATTCTTGGATAGTAAAAGGTAAAAAAAAAATCCAAACTTTGATTTTTTTTCTTTTTCCCATAAATTACCACTTCTTTATAAATTTGAATGCTTTTTTCATGAAAAGCATCCCAAATGTTGATTGGGTAGTGTCTCTTCTATTGACTCCATGGCTCATCTAAAGGTAAAGATGTGCTTTACACATTTGATGTATGTATGGATTGTGATAAGAGTTGTATGAGCCCCTAATAAAACATTTTAAACAAACAAAACTTTAAACTTCAATCAATGTATATTTGTTATTTTATAATGCTTTTTGTATACTGTGCTAAATTTAATTGAAGAAATTTCACTTTTATAAGTTATTTCCTGTCATGTTTTTTCCCAAATTGTCCACAATAGAAATCTTTTAAAAACAATCTTCCCTCAAAAATGACTTTCTTACCATATTGTTGAGAATGTGATGGGGCTCAGGACAGAGACCCAGAGCCCATCTGTAGACAATAGGACCCACAGAGGAGTCACAAAAGGGAAGGGATGAGTCAACCAAGGTGCAGCAAAGCACCACTGAAACACAGTAGCCCTCTGGTTCCTTGAGGCTTTCTCACCCTCCACTACCATAACCCCAGTGCTGCCTTCCACCACGAACTAGACCGGAGCATGCACACAGGTACAGATGAGAGATAAGAGCTCACAACATGAAATCCAGGAACAGGAATGGGACTAGCAATACCAGAAGGGTATGGGGAAGATGTGGAGAAGTACAGAGGAAAGGGAACTGATCTCAGTGATTAAGGCATAACCACACACCTCCTCCAGAGGGATGAACAACAGAAACCAAGGGTGAAGGGAGATAGCAGATGGTGTAAGATATGAAAATAATCATAACTTATAATTTATCAAGGGGTCACAAGGAGGGGAGGGAGGGTAAAAAAGAGGAGCTGATACCAAGGGCTCAATAGAAAGTAAATGTTTAGAAAAGAATAATGACAACATAGGTACAAATATGCTTGATACAATTGATGTATGGATTGATATAAGAGTTGTAAGAGCCCCTAATAGAATGATATTTTAATTTAAAACAATCTAATTGTTTTCTTCTTTGTGCAATAATCCAATGTGTTTTATAACTGTCTACATTTATAAACTCAGATCTGTTAAAAAATCATTTAACAGTTTTAAGGAGCATTTAATTTTTATAAATAGCAACTGATCCTATTGATTCTTTTGTCACTAGAAAGGGAAAACTGCTCAATAAATTCACTATACATTTTTTGATAACCTCTCATCGTGATGATCACTTTATTATCTTAAAAATAATTTTAAATGCAGCAAACACGCAGCTTTTTCATTTGCTCTGCCTCGGCCAGCTGCAGCGGCCATTCTTGGTGATCATCCACGTTTACCTGCACCTCGACTCTCCCTCTTCTTGACCCTCCTAGTTAGTGCAAGCCAATCCGTTCCAACTGCATTCTACATCAACCATGTTACCTTTGTCTTGAATTTTAAAATTGTTCATACTTTCAAAACTGGAAACAATTTAATGATGTGTTGATTAAAATGATATGTATTTAAATTTAATAACCAGTTATGGCTTCTATACCTAACACTATCTGCATAAAATATTCAAATAAACACATTGCAATGTTGAGAAGGGGGGTGAAGTCCAGCTTTACGCTTGTAGTGTGGCTCGGACAAGCCTGGCAGGAGCAAAGTGAAAAGAGGACCTGGGTCAACCAGCCACCGAGACCCAAGAGGAAAGAGAGGTCAGTGTCTCCCTGGATCCTTAAAGGAACAATTGGCCATCTAGTCAGCCGGTGGCTTTATTCAGTGGCCTAAACCCCAGGGAAATAATAGTCACGCTTCTCTGAGACTGGAATATTGTACGTAGAGCAAAGGCTTTTGATATATAGGATGAAGGGTTTACCTTCCTCACTGATTTTAAGGAAGCATGTGACAGGGTAGGACAAGGTGACACATTCCTTTTTCTCTTTTTTTTTTGTCACAATAATTTACAGTATAACATTTGTTTGAAGGAGGCACCTCCGTTTCTCATTATATTCTATTGATTTTTCCCCGAAATCCAAAACAGAGGCATGGGCCTGGAAAATACCCCATCAATCCCAGGAACAACTGGAATATAAAGTCCATATATTATCAACTGAACCACAATTTCACCGCTGGACAATACGGGCCGTGAGGTTCCGTCCAGTGGCTAATGGTTGTCACTGTGCAAAAATCAGTGTTGCCAAGAGTCGGTTGAGTACACAATCCTGTGTGAGTCGCTCAGACTTGGTTTAATAAAACAACAATCCCTCCACTTTCTGCTTCTCTCCTTTCTACACTATTTCAATTAACATCTTAAAAACATGCACTTCTTTGAAATATCAATCTCCATTCTGTTTTTCTTCTGAAAAGTTCCAGTGTGCTTACATCACACGCCTTCAGTCTAAAGCAGGATGAATTGTTTTAATTGCCAGAATGTGGTCAAGAGAGTCATGCACTTTAAAAGAGAGAGAGTTGTAATTTTCCTGTATAACTTATTCATGTTGGTGGTTATTTTCACAACTGAACTTTAAAAGGAAGGGTCCTTTTGGCAGCCTACGAATTGGTGACATTTTTAGGCTGTCATTAGCTGCAGAAAGAGTGAACCAGCGCCTCACCATGAATGAGCGGTACACAACCTTTCAGAATGCTTTTCAGAGGTAGCCTTTCTTTCTTCCTGTTCCTAGTTATTACATAAAATGAATCTGGACCGGAAGCACAATAAAGCCTAACTAGTCTTGTTCCAAGTGTTTTTAGAAGTGAAGAAAGCTGAACATGATTTTCTATTTCACATCCCTTATGGACAAGAATTCTGCAAATTAACACAACATATAAATTATATTTATAATTTCTGACTACTAAGGAAGAAAGGCTAATACTATCATCAGTTTCCCGGACCCTTCTGTATTCAACTAGCATCCATGGAATGCACATATCTACAATTTAGTTTTTAAAGCAGTGTGGGAAAACAAATATATAAACTCCATCTTTCCCTTTGGAGATTTTTGTCTATTAAACATGAAAGAAATGTACAACAATAAGCCCAGTAGAGGAATTGTAAAATCAGGTGAAGTTACTCCAGGTGTCCCTGTAACTCCAGAATCTACTAGTCTTCATTTGTGTAAAGTCTGACATGAAGATGTTTCAATGACATCTACCAGATCTGCTTTCCAGTTGGCTTGGATTACTGGGCAGCCCTAGCATGGCCTCATTCGCTAGGCAGGAGCTGGGAGAGTAATGTTGGTGGATTTAGTCTCTTAGATTCCTTCTACTGATTCCACAATGGTCTTGGACATGTCACTGAGCACAGATCTCCATGGCTGGCAAGAGAGATTAACTAGTAGAAGAGCACTCCTCCTAGTCCCATGGCTCTGTGGGGTCCCTTGCTATTGCTCTCTACTCTGTACAAGATCTGAATTTGAGTGTGCCATCTGGTTCCTTGAAGATATGGAGAATGGAAAGAAAAACATATGGAGGATGGAAGTTTTTTTATGAAAAAAGTTCAATTATAGCAAAAGGAAATAATTCTCTGACATTATTGTTTATGCAATTACTAATGTCATACAATTGAAAAGTGAAAGTGTTTCTATGCGATAGCCAAAATTCCTTTCCCCTATTCTGAAAATTATCAGTAGGATGAAATAGTATGCAAATTACATCTCAAGTTTGACAAATCAGTCATAGAGAGGAAGTGCCAGGGGGCAACTGAAAATTTACCTGAACCCGAAGGAATTAGGATGGCGCTGGGAGGATGGGCCCGCCTCTCTGCAGGTGGAACACCGGATTTTTCCCTCCCGGAAATACCAGGGATGGCTAGGGAAACCAGAGACCAAAAGGACCGGATTCTCTGTGTGTTGTTATTGTTAGATGACATCAAGGTGGTTCCAACTCAAAGTGACCCTATGTACAACAGAGGGGCACACTGCCCAGGCCTGTGCCATCCTCACATTGTTCTTATGTTCGAGCCTGGTTGCAGGCACTGTATCAATGTGTCTTATCAGGGACCTTCCTCCTTTTCCATTTCCACTCGACTTGATTGCTGTCCTTTTCCAGGGACTGGTCTCCCCTGACATCATGTCCAAGTATGTGAGACAAATCTCTCCATCCTTGTGTCTAAAGGAGCATTCTGGCTGTTCTTCTTCCAAGGGATCCACTGGATAGACATGGCATAAGGATCCCTGGATTCTAGTGTAACCCCAAGAACCCCAAAAGAACCCCAAATTACTTCCATTGTGCTGATTCCAACTTATGGCGACCCTCTATAGGGTTCCGGAGACTGTAAATCTTTACGGGAGCAGACTGCCTCACCTTTCTCCCATGGAGCACCTGAGTTCATGAGGTTAGACCGTGAGGTTAGAAGTCCAACAGCACCACCATTGACCTTGAGGTTAGAAGTCCAACAGCACCACCAGGGATATTTAACAATAGTGAAGACTTCATCGATATCATGAACTTAATTTTACTCTCTAGGCAAAAGGGAACCCAATTTTATTTACTCAAGTTTAGAAAAATAACGAGACATTCTTATAGTTAAATGATACTTATTGGAATAAAATTCATGGAAAAAATATATTATTTTCAATGAAAGCTCTGGTGTGGCCACACCCACTTGATGCAACAGAGAAGAAGATCATACAAGGGATTTTCCTCTACAGAAGCCCTGGTGGACAACGGTTAAAGCGCCTGGCTATAAACCCAAGGCTCTGTGCCTTCAACCCAGCTGTGCTTCCAAGGGACAAAGATACAGCAGTCTACATCTGTGAAACCCAGCTTTGTCAACCCGATGGGGCCGTTTCCCTCCTGGATGGATGATGATGGGCTGGTCCAGCAACAACAGTCCCTTGACTCAGAGCAAAGTCTCCCAAGTTGGTCTGTGGCCATGAGTGCTTCTGGCATTGCGAAAGGCCCGGATCGCTAAATGAGTTTGCAAAGTTGCCTCTCGCTCGTATTCACGTGAGCCTGTTCAATGTCAGCCGGAACAAGCGCATCACATACTTGGAGCTCAGCATTTTCTCAAATGCTCCATATTATTCAAAGCACTCATCTCTTTTAAAAAATAATTGCACATCATGTACAGAGATAATTTCCTACAAATATTTGTTGGTCCGAACCACATAACAGGAACTATAATTGCTTTTCCTCAGAAAGGTGTCGACTCAATATGATCTGCCCGGCTGTTTAATAGACTTCCTTCCCCGCACAGCAGCACCAACAGGTCTTGATTTTCTCCATACCTTGACGTCATCAATTCCTAGCAAGAAGTCACCACACTCTGGTGAGAGGACAAGCAGTGGGTGCTGAACTAGATCTCTCTCTTTCTGCAGGCCCCATCTCAGCAGAAGGCAGCTTATGTTATGCTTAATTGCTGTGCTGGCAGCTAATTCCTACAGCCCCACGCTCGATCTCATGCTCAGCAGCACGGTACGTTTCCAATACGGGCCAAATGAGCACCAGTTGCTCAGCTCCACCTGCCTTACAAAGCAAAACAAATCCTACGGCACCCAGAGGTTAAAGAACTTATAGAAAGTCACGATCTTAGTTAGTGGGAAAGCTGAGAGCTGAGCCAGGCTTCTGAATGCTTACCTCGGTGATTTCTTTAGGGTACATTCTCAGAAAGGTTCAAAGGTTAGTCATCATAAAGTTATTTCTCCTCTAGTTAGAGGGACCAAATTAAGATCAGTGTCCGAAACTCCAAGTATTGCCAATGCCATTTATTCTCCATGTCTAAAGTATTGACAAAAAATTAAACTGCTCAGAGTGCTCCCTTTGGCTCGAACATCACAGACACTGAAGCAGAGTTCAGATGAACAGAAATGGAGCGTCAAAGTAAATAACGCACATAATTGTAACATTACACGCCGTGTTGTATATATTTGTGATCAGTTTTGTTCCTTTGACATAATCACCATTTGCTTTTCAATCTAATGATGTACATGTCAATTAATAATAAAAACTTTCTCCTGTCAATGTAGTGAGTAAAGATTATGGTATTTTTCTGATATTGTCAGTTCAGAAGCTCCAGTCCACTATAAACTATATCATCAAATATTCAATCTGCTGGCCCCCTCATCCTGGTATCTATCAACTCAACATTTAGAGTTCATTGCAAGCAGTATGAGTACAAGCTATTTTCATAGAAATTATACTCGGCTCTCCTTATTGTGTGTTTACACTTGAGTCAAATTAATAATTAACTCATGAATATAACAACTCTAATCCTTGATGAGTGGAATTATAATTTATCACAAACTTTCACATACTTTTAACATTTTTAAGAAAGGCAAGATTAAATATGTGGGTATGGGTGTTCTTTCTCTGTCTGTCTCTCTCTCTCTCTGTCTGTCTTTCACAATGTATTATTATGAAATGTTTTCAAGCCAAAATTGTATAAAGCAAAAAACAAATATCAGAGACATGGGGATTTCTTCAAGTATTCCCAAACCTAAAATATAAGCTGCTGAATTACACCAAAGAACACATGGAACCTCGAAGAACTCTACCATGAAGTGTTCACAGACATAGCTGAAAACTGTGGTGAATTGATGGTGAGCCAACTATAAAAGGTGTTTTAAAAGACAGTGGAAAAAGGGAATGAAAAGAAAATGAAAAATTTCCACGAGCATTCTACAGAACCCTTGTATGTTGAAAAGTACAAATACTTCATTTTGTGATGCAGTTTGTGAATACTACAAAATATATTAAATATTGACTATGTTTTCTTCAAATGTAACAATGGCTGTTTTGAATTTCCAACAAGTGAATTATCTTCTTTAAAAATCATTTCGTATACCTGTCAATTTATGAAATTCAGATTGTGCTGATAATCCTGTTAATTCTGAACCCTTTTTGAGTTTCAGTACGCCAGCTCTTTATTTCAAAATAATAAAAAAATTAATTGAGGCATAGTTAACTTGTATAGTTAACTTCCCCACTGAATAGGAAAGAACATGGGATTTGGTAATAGATAAGACTTCAAATCTCAGCTCTTAACATGTATTAGCTGTGAACCTTCAGAGGAACTTGTAAAACTTTCTGAATCTCATATTTTTTTCATTATAAGGTAGGAGTAACAGGGAGCTTATATGAAGGATTTGTTGTAAGCATTTAACAAATAAACATATGTGGATGCCGTATGAAATCTATAAAGCACTTTAATGATACCCTTTGGAGATCATTCTAGTTGCTATGCCCTCAGTTTCCCCTACATTTTCAACCTGCTCATCGTCATTAGCTCTGTCTCTAAGCCAAAAGATACACTTCTTCCAATTTGACAATGGTCATTGCGGCCCTATATATCTGCCGGCTTTTCCTGTCCCTCACAACTAACTTTTGAGAAGAGGCGGCTAGACTCCCTGTCTCTAGGCCCACATTCTTTAATCCCTCATTCCACACCACAGCTGGACCACAGTCTCTATCACTCAAACAAAGAACAATGATGTCTTAAATGTCGAATCCATCTCTTCCTGCTCGATGCATCCAACACATGTGGCTTAAAGCCTGTGGTGAATGTCGTTCACGCAGCCTGGACACTCGCCCGCCCGAGCACAACAATGGCGACTTCGCTCACCTTCCCTCATTCTGCCACAGATCTTCTTCCACGGCTGGCCCCTTACTTCTCACGGCTCTGTATGCTGTGTCTGGGCAGCCTCTTTTTCACTCGGTCATCTGGTCCCATCTTCTTCTTTGAAACTTCTCCAACCTACCTCTCTAGCTCAGACTTCCCTCCTAACTTTGTAGCATCTGACTTCCAACTGCACATTGATACCTTGATATCCAGAACTATGTCACATAAAACCTAAATTTAGGATAAGCCTAGCATGCGCTTCTGTCTTTCCTGTATGCCTCAAAGCGATGGTTGGCAATTCCGTACATCTAGTTGGCAATATTGTCACCCAGAAATTTCCCTCTGTCTGGAACATTCTTTGCTCGTTCTTTATCTGGAAGACTTCTATTTAGGTTTCAGGCAAAGCGTAGACATTGCTTTCTCAGGATCCTTCCCTGGCTACCCAGTAGGCCCTCCTATGTATTCCTCTAGAGACCTACACCTATATGATGCCAGGGATTCCGGCTCTCTCCCACGTCGCCCCATTAGCTTCAGGGCGGACGGGGCTGATTGCTCATTAGTTGAAGAACCGTAAGTGCACAGCTGAGCATGTGATACCTAGTAGGTATTTTAAAATACTATTTGAGTCTCTTTTTCGAAAGAATCCAGGTATGCAACCAATACTAACTGTGCCAATGAAGGATCGACAATCCATTCAGCAAGGTAAGCACATGCTTAGGGCAGCAACAAAGCAAGCAAGCGCCGCAGTAAAAGGGAGCTGGCAATGTATTGCATGATATTGATACCAACCCCAGTGCATTCAAATGTGCTGCTGGCAGCACAGTCCGTGCAGGGTCATGAGAGTGCCTGGGCACAAGGTTGTTGAAGCGATGAGGCCCCTACAACTTCAGTACCTTTGTTGATATCCATCTCGTAAAGCCCCCTCTTGTGTAACATAAACCCGTTATCTGGTCAGATCTCTTGGCGGTACATTATTTCTTTCTAATGAACAACACGTGGCCATAGGCTGTGAGTGTAACTCTTGCTACATTCACCCACTAGGCAACTGGATGGAGGTGACTGGACCAGAAAGGATCTTACTAACAGATGACAGGGATCTGATCCATAAATTCCACTGAGGAGCGTCGCCAATGACCTTTGCCATGATACAAGCACTAGTGTCTGCTCTTGAACATGTCCTGGTAAACAACAAATGGGAACTCAAGTCCCAGACAATGTGTGAAAGTACGGGAACTCAAATAAGTCACCACTGCAATACCTTCAATGAAGTTACTTGTTAACTGTACAGCCTTTATGTAAAGAGTTATATTTTGTAATTAAGTTTTGTAAATAATGGCATTTATGACTTAAATTTTAAAATAGGTCGACAGATATATAAATGCATCTAGCATATATTTAATGTAATATCAATATGGGTAATACTTTAATATAATACTAACATTAAATGTCCCCGATACTATAAATACTAGTATTTATCTAATTAAAAAATTAATGTATGTATCAATTAAGTTTTGTTTTTTATTGACTGCTGCATAGTACAAAGTACTTGGTTCTGTCTACATATGCCAAGAAGTGGGGTATTAGGAACATTAAAAGGATATAAAATTCTATATTTATTTATTGTCATAAAATATGTTTCTGTTTTGCAACAATGACTGGGTTTCTAAATTTGACTTTCAAGAAAATAACAAAGGGCCTTCTATCATAATACTACATTTATATTTTATCAGAATGCTTAACTATCTCTGTATAAGAAAGCGGAGCATTCTCAAAATAAATAAATGAACACTTAGATAATAAAATGATATAAATGTATTTTATTTTCCACTCCCTTAAGAATGAGTTTCCTTTAAGACATTTGTGATATTGTTATGGGTTACAAAACAAACATCCTTGTGAAGAAGTGGTGTTATTGTTACATCAATTGTATACATATGTCTGAGTTTGGGAGTTAATATAAAAATAAAACAAACATATTTATGACTTTGGTAGATGATGAGAATTCTATTTTCCTTTAATTTTAGATCAGTGGTGTATATCCTCACATCAGTTCTCTGGTCTACCACATAAAACGGGGCCAGAGGCAATATAGTCACATGGCTCATGATATGGTTGGTCCTTGACTCATTCTCCTTTGTATGTTTGGAGAGAGATTTTGGTCAGCAACTTAACAGTGATATGATTCTTCAAGATTTTGTGAATGCAAAGGATAAAAATAACTTTTTAATTATAACATGTTAGAAATGAAAAATTTTCAAAATGTACAGTACAATGTTGTGACATTTGATTTCTAAGCACTAGACAGTCTTTTGTGATATCTTTTCATTTGTTTATTTGTAATTATAACATTCATTTTGAATCAAGCATGAAAGCTTAACTTTGAAAAATTTAAAGGAAAACTGGTGAAAGTCCATTTTTCAATGTGAAAAATCAACAGAATCTGATAGTGATTGTTGAAACAACATACAACTAAGTTTTCTGGCTCATTTTCTCTGTTGTAGAAGACACAGAATCTTCATTTCGTGAAAAACACGGTAACTCAAAACTCACTATTCTCCAGTCAATTCCAGTTCATAGTGACCCAATGGTTTCTAAGGCTGTAAATGATTATTTATAGGAGCAGACACTAGATACCACAGTTTGTCATCAATCAACATTTCACCTTTTTAGAAATGAGAAAACAGCTCGTACACTTGAGTTGTTCCCACAGCGCTGTCCTTGTGAGCTGTGTTCAATGAGCAGTTTCGGGGAAAACAGCTCTTACAAAAAAATTCACTGTGACCAGAGAGAACCTTCCCAGGCAACGCCATTAGATGCACTAACTTAGAACCATTTGCTTGATGCTCACCTAGTGAGAAATACACATACTACGAATGCTCTGCTCTGCCCAGTCCAGCAGAATTCCAGAGTTTTTTTGTGTGCCCACACAAAACCACCTTGTATATTCTAGCTCTCTGAGGGGTGAGTTTTGGAATACAGCATTCATTCCATTCTTTCTTAAACAGTTGGATGCACCATTTTGTGTGAGATACACCAAGCATTATTCTTAGTGAGATCTTCTATCTGTATGCATCTGAGTACCAAGTGATTGATACTTTTCAAATTCTGACTTAGGTTTAGTTGAATTGACTGATTGTCTTGCTGTCAAATATTAAAAAAAAACTGTCCAATAAGGACAATTTCAGAATAACAATTTTTAGAAATTATATCCATAAGCCACAATAATTATTAAAAATTTGAAAACAGTAAATTATAAAGAGCAAGTAAAAATTATCATGGACAACAGCTTGTAGCATTTTGAAATATTTGTGTTGTCAGTAGAGATATGGATATGTGTGTGTGTATAGATAGATAGATAGATAGATAGATAGATAGAGAGAGAGAGAGAGAGAGATACCGTACATACTGATGTATAAGCTGAATTTTTCAGCTCATTTTTAATGCAGTGTTTGTGGTAAAATTAGGTGCCTCGTCTGATATTAGGGTCGACTTATACTTAAGTATGTACGGTATATCCTATATAAAATTGGGAAAGGGCTGTATATAATTTTTTTGTTTATAGAGTGTTTTTCTATTATACTTAACAATACATTGTGTAAATATTATTTAAAACAATATTTTATCTTTTTATATGCAATTAGTAACAAAGATGATTTATTAATCTGCCCTTGTTCTTGGGTACTTTTTTTTTTTACCATTTTTTCCAATAATACAACAAATATCTACTGGAAGCATGAAAAATAACTTCAATACATAACCATTTTAGGATGGCTGGGAACAGCTATTTCTTTGAGTTACCTTCCCCTATCAGAGTAGGGCTGCTGCTAACTACAAGGTCAGTAGGTGGAAACAGAAGTCCCTCTGTGGGAGAAAGATGAGGCTTTACAAACCCCTAAAGAGTTAGAGTCTCGACACCCGCCATGGCTGCTCTACCGTGGCTTATAGGGCTGCTATGAGTTGGTATCGAGTGGACCCAGTGATTCGGTTGGTTTGGCTTGTTATGAGCTTGGTGGCACTGTAGGTCATGGTTGTGGCTCAAATCTGCCAGCAGCTCCTCCAGGGAAAGAGGAGGTCATCTGCTCTGTTACAGATTTACAGTCTCATAAGTGCTATTGAAGGTCACGGTGGATCAGAAAAACTCAATGGCCGTGGTCTGGGGTGTGTGTGGGTGTGTGTGTGTGTGTGTGTGTGTGTGTGTGTGTGTGTGTGTGTGTGTGTGTTTTGTTTCCTTATATTTTTGTAATATTTCTTTTGGCCTTAATCCTGATTGAAGTTATATGAAAAACAAAATAACAATATGCATATAAGGTAACAGAAGGCCTAGAAGGAAATACACACATAACCACATTGCCTTTAAATCAGACTCTTTTTTCTGTCTTTGCAGCCAAACAGATTGTAAAAATGTTCTTCTGGATGCTATTCACAAATCTTTAAGATATGACACAAAAGTTAGTATTTTCTTAATTAAATAATGAGCTAAATATACTTTTCCAATCATTGCATAAATATTGAATGACAATTTAGTCTATTTTTTTACTTAAAACTGGAGTGTATGGTTAATCCATCTATTCACTCCTAGAGAAAATATGCCTGAACAAAAACTTGTACATGAATATTCATAGCCACATTGTTTATAATAGTGAAAAAGAGGAAATACTCAAACATCTATGAACCGATGACAGGGTGAATATAATATAGTATGTGTATATGCATATGATGCATACTTATGATGCATACTTAGCAATAGAAAGGAGTGAAGTGCTGATACAAGCTACAGCAATGTGAACCTTAAAAATGTCATGTAAATAAAATAAACCAGACACGAAAGGCCACATGTATAATCCCATTTATGTAAAATGTCTATGAAAGGCAAATTCACAAAGACAGATGTGAGGCTAGTGTTCCCAGGAGATGGGAAAGGCAGGAATGGATTCTGACTATTAATGGATACAGGATTTATTTTCGACATAACAATAATCTGGATAAAAAGCACTGCATTGTACACTTGAATGGAGTAGTGATATAGCATGTAACTTATATCACAAGGGAAAAAGCAGACAAAAAGAATAATCCCTGTATAACTCATCCCACAATAGATTACATAGTCTCTCTGCTTAATAAGTAGGAAAAATATACATAAGAAGTATATGAAGGGGTACTCTTAAAAAACCACACACACACACCAGGATTGCACTGTGCAGAGTGGAGCTCTTCTACTATGCATTTGTTTTCCATCTAGGGGAGAGCGTCCAGCAACTCGCTCTGAGTTAGTGCACCCAGTGGCATCACCAGGGAAGTCCTCTCAGGTCACAGTGAATGTTTTGTGAAGAAAGTTTCACTTGAACCTTCTTGTTTGTGATGGCCAATTTAAGCGAAGAGCGTGCTGCTGTGAACGTTTGTTTTCTGCTCAGTAAAAAAATGCCGCCAAAACTGTTGTGATGTTGAACACAGCTTACTAGGACAGCGCTATGGGAAAAGCTCAAGTGTATGAATGGCTTCCTCATTTCAAAAAAGATGAAATGTTGATTGATGCAAACCTGGTTCAGGACATCTGTTAGCTTCCCGAACAGATGAAATGTCAACTCATAGAGCATTTGGAGTTCATTCCTGTTCAGATTATTAATCAAGCTTTCTATTTAGGGGTTCTGAAAAGATTGCATAACAGTGTGCAACAACAAAGACCTGATTTGTGGCAGATGGGGGATGGGTTTTGCCACCATGAAAATTCACCTGCTTACACAGCCAACTCAGTGCATCCAGTTTTGGGCAAAAAACAGCATCCTCTCTTGCCCCATGTACCGTACTCAGTTGACCTTACTCCATACAACTTCTTTTTGTTCCCATGAATGAAGAGGGACATGAAAGGACAGCATTTTAAAAAATCATTTTATTGGGGGCTCGTAAAACTCTTATCACAATCCATACATATATCCATTGTGTCCAGTACTTTTGTACATTTGTTGCCATTATCATTCTCAAAACATTTTCTCTCTACTTGAGCCCTTAGAATTAGCTCCTCATTTTTTCCCCCTCCATCCTCACCTCCTGCCTCATGGACCCTTGATAATGCATGTATTATTTTTATTTTGTCAAGTCTTACACTTTTCTGTTGTCCATCCCCCCCCGGGGGGTGTGTTTTATGTAGATCCTTGGGATTGGTTCCCCCTTTCTACCCCACCTTCCCTCCTCTCTCCTTGTATCACCACTCTCACCACTGTTCCCAAGGGGTTCATCTGTCCTGGATTCCCTGTGTTTACAGTTCCTATCTGTACCAGTGTACATTCTCTGGTCTAGCCAGATTTGCAAGGTAGATTTGGGATCATGATAGTGGAGGGGAGAAAGCATTAAAGAACTAGAGTAAAGTTGTATGTTTCATTGTTGTTACCCTTAACCCTGACTGGCTCTTCGCCGGATGTCCAGTTGCCTACAGATGGGCTTTGGGTCCCAACTCTGCCCTCTCCCACATTCACAATGATATAATTTTTGTTATTTAATGCCTGCTACCTGATCCCTTCGACACTTTGTGGTCACACAGGCTGGTGCGCTTCTTCCAGGTGGGCTTTTTTGCTTCTCATCTAGATGGCTGCTTGTTTATCTTCAAGCCTTTAAGACCCCAGACGATATATCTTTTGATAGCTGGGCACCATCAGCTTTCTTTACAACATTTGCTTATGCAGCCACTTTGTCTTCAGCGATCATGTCAGGAATGTGAGCCTCATGGAATGCCAGTTTAAAAGAACAAAGTGTTCTTGCATTGAGAGAGTACTTGAGTGGACCCCCAATATCCATGTGCTACCTTAATATTAAACCTCTAAATATATGTATATAGATCTATTCCCCATCATCATATAACTATAAAATATATAAATATATTTACATATGTACATGTCTGTATTTAGACCTTTATAAATGAAACTGACAGCAATTTGATGTCTTAGAAGAGGTGAAGAAAAAATCAAGGGAAGCGCTGTCAGCCATCCAAACAGATGAGTTTCAAAAAAGTATTTCTGAGAACAGAATCGCAGACTTGACAAATGTATTATGTATAACGGAGAATACTTGGAAGGTGATAAGGTTATTTTGTAAAAAAAATTTTTTTAATACATTGCTTGAAAAAAAATCCATTTTTTATTTTCATTTGTTTGTTTTATTTTGCATACCCCTTCCTATATATAAAGAAAAGTCCAGTTGATCATGAAGATGGGAAATTATTCCTGAATTAAGTAAAACAATGTTCAGGAAAAAAAATTCTAGGGCTAGTTTTAGAGTAAAGTGGTTGGCAGAACATTTTCGGTTTCATGTGTAAAAGGAGATCTGGTGGCCCATGGAAAGTGCTGAGCTGTTGGTCAGAAGACTACTGGCTCTAGCCCACAAGTTGCTCCGTGGGAGAAGCGTGTTGCCATCTATTTTCTTGAAAGATTACAGCCTTGGAAACACTTTGGGGCAGTTCTAATCTGCCCTATAGAATTACTATGTGTAGAAATGACTATTTAAAAAATTAGCAATAAATCCAGTTGTAAGAAGCTATTATTCTTTCTGTAAGAAATTATTCTTCAGCAACATCATGGTTTTAACCATCAACTTAATTTTGGATAAAGTTCTATCAGTAGCATCACCTTCCAATTTCTAGAAGAATAGGCTCAGGTGACCTAGCACCTAGGCGAGTGGAATGGCCACCATTCTTCAAGCACACTCAGAAAGCAGGACCTAAAGTCTGAAATTCACAAATCAAATTACTGAATCATCTCCTAATATGATTCTGGCTACTGGTCAGGATCCAAACTTCTCCATTGCCAGAATTTATCAACACTTGACTCAATAGTAGTTCTATCATGTTAATAAATAAAGGAAGTCAGCTTTAAGCATAGAGCAGAACAATTACTATCCTCCTTTCCGTAAAAGGTTTTAGGAAAATATATAATTATTTCGATTTTTAAACCATCCAGATGTCCTGCTAAAAAAATCCACAAAGGGTTTAAAAGGTGAGAAAACAGGTAACAGGCTACATTTTCAAGCACGTAAACTAAAGCATAAGACCTATCTCTGTCTTCTCACCCAATTGAGAGATCACTTCTGATATCTTGTGGAAAATAATTTACTGGGGTTCAACTTCACTGAGCACAGTTAAAAACATCTTTGATACCTGGTGTTGAATACAACCTATGAAGAGGCTTCATAGGGCTTTTCACTGACGTAGTCCTTGATTTTAATTTCTCACAGTCTAAAGGGCACTGATCCAAACAAGAAAGGATTCATTTGGTAAAGCATTCTTCCTGACATTTAAGGAGGCATCTGCTCAGAGGTGAGGGTGACCTTGTTTGAAGGTCTCTAGGTGGGCAAATGTGAAAACTGAGACGTCCAGGGGCTTATGGAAAAGCAACAAACACAAAGATATTGAGATGAAATCATCAGAGTTATGAGTAATACGAAACATTTCATTAGTATGCCATAACATTGGTTGATCGAAGTGCTGGGGACAACAATCTTTAAGACAATCAGCTACCTCTGCCCCAGTCACTGAATGTGGAAAAGTAACATCAAACTGATCATGAAAAGAAAAAAAGTTTAAGGAAAGTACAAGTCCTCTATTGACTACACAACTCAGAGTGGTAATCTGGGAGAAATGTTGAGAACTGCTGTGAACAAATATTGGTTTGCAAAATGGCTAGAATTTACTTCTACTTCCAACATAATCCTAAGCTCTCTATCCTGAAGTTTAAATACAGTGTGCATGTGGTCTAGTTATGTCGAATGCATGAGCAGTTATGTCAGCAAACTGTTTTGAGAATTAGAGAATGCAAATAGTGTGGCTGTCTTTGCACTCACACCTGGCTGCACCCTGTGGGCTACCAGTTTAGTAGCTATTATGTAATAGATAATGTCCATTGCTCTAGAAACAGTGCATCTTGTGACGAGAATGCTGATTTTTCTAAGAAAGCATGGTAAAATGCACCTGACCTATTACTGGGCTCTAAGAAATGCTTCTTTGGCAGTGGTAATTTTATAAAATTCATACAGCTTATTTATCGTAGTACTACTGTTGATTAAACTGCCACCTGAAACTAATGATAACTCTACATGGGGAAAACAATGCAGTGACTTACGTATAATTTACAATAGAGTATATCAACATTTTTTTTCCAGACCTAAAACACTTGAGTGACTGAAAATGTTTCTATTAGCAGCAGTGATTGGTTAGGGGTAGCTCCTTTCAAGAACATGTGTTACAAGCTTCCTTGTCCCTTTCTTTCCTTATTTTTTAAATCTTTATTTTAGTTATGGGAGGTGTTTATAGGGAACAGGAGCATCAATACTCATAGAAATCTACTGAGTGGAACTTAGGCCCCATGCCCACCTCCTCAAGTACCTTTCGGAAATATTTTGTTGAAACACCTTTGTTTGATAGCTTATCTTGTTACAGATGAAAGATGGTTGTTGTTGTCACTTTGTTTCTTCAACCAATTCTATCTCATAAAGATGATATACAGAGTGGATTACGAGTCATTCACGAGTTATTTTACATTTTTAATTTTAATTTTTGAAAAGAAAAATTAATGGCTTCTAGCCAAATAACTGGCTATGTTGCACAAACTTAAATATAAATATAGTCTGTTACTTAAAAATAATCAAAGGAAAAATGAGAAAAAAATGAGGAGCTGATACCAAGGGCTCAAGTAGAAAGAAAATGTTTTTAGAATGATAATGGGAACATATGTACAAATGTGCTTGACACAATGTATGTATGTATGGATTGTGATAAGAGTTTTATGAGCCCCCAATAAAATGATGTAAAAAAAAGAAGAAAAAAATCAAAGAATGTATATAGTTCAGTCATTCGTTCACCGAGTAACTGTCATATGCTAGGTACTGTTCTCAATGCTTTATTATCAAAAATGTCTAAGATGTGTATTTTGCTTCCATGGAGACTTCGGTCTAAGAATACCATTCATAAATGTATGCAAATAACTATTATATAAGCAAAGAGGTTCTAATGTCTTGAGAAGAGTAATGAAATGACCCAATGAAAATTCTAAGGCGAGATTAATAAATTAAGGGTTATTTTGTAGAGGAAGACTCAATTCATAGGTGTAGATGATCAATTACTGCTTTTTAGTTTTGTCAAGTTCTACTCCTAGTTTGAGCTCATATTACCAGAGTCAAATCCAAACCAAATCTATTGCTGTCCCATTGGCTTGGGCTTAGAATGAACCTCTGAGACTGACAAGCACGGCTGCATAGGGTTTCTAAGGCTGTTCCTTTGCTAGATGGTGAGTGCTTCATCTTTCTTACACAGTGTGGCTGGTAGGTTTGAACTGTCAATGTCTCCATTAGCAGTCTACTGTTTAACCCACTACTATACGGAGTCAGTGTACCGAAAGAACCAGTTGACATTCCACCATTTCAGGAGGTGGCCTATGAACAAGAATCATTGATACTGAAGGAAGAAGTTCAAGCTGCACTGAAAGCATTAGCCAAACCCACTGTTATCAATCAGTGCTGACTCATAGGGATGCCCTGTGGGTTTCTGAGACTGCAGCTGTTCAAGAGAGTAAAAAGTCCAATCATTCTCTGAAAGAGCTGCTGCTGGTGGTTTCAAACTGCCGACCATTTGGATTACAGCCCAACACATAACCACTAGGCCACCAGGGCTCCTTGCCAAAAACAAGACACCAGGAATTGGTGGAATATTAATTGAAATGTTTCAAAGAGCTGATGGAAAACTGGAATCACCTACTTGTTTAAGCCCAAAGATTTGGAAGATAGGTACTTGGTCAACTGACTGAAAGAGAGCTATATCTGTGTCCATTCCAAAGAAAGGTGACCCAAAAGAATGCTCAAATTATAGAACATTATCAATACTATCTCAAGCAAGTAACATTTTGCTGAAGATTATCAAACAATACTTGCAGCAGTACACAGACAGGGATCTGTCAGAGAGGTTCAGGTGGATGTGCAACAAAGGATATCATGACTGATGTCAGATGATCTCAAAGCAGAGAATCTCAGAAAGATATTGAGTTGTGTTTTATTGACTATGCCAAGACATTTGACTGTGTGGATCATAACAAATTATACATAACCTTGAGAGGAATTGAATTCTAGAATACCTAATTGTTCATACATGGAAGCTGTACATGGATCAAGAGGCAGCTATGCAAATAGAACAGGGGAATATTTCATGGTTTAAAACCACACACACAAAAAGGGGGGTACCCTCTAGAACCCTTAGCCCTCAGATCTAAATAAGGCCTGAGTAGCTAAAGTAGGAGGAAAAGTAAAATTGAAGGGGATTTGGGGTCTTCAGTGAGATACAAGTTCCTTTCAAACATATGGGGGGGAAATCAGGAAAGGCTTCAAACAGAGTTGTATCCTCTCACCATATTTAGTCAACCTATATGTCAGTATGGATTACAACTTAACGTAAAGAAAGCCAAAATCCTCCCAACTGGCCCAGTAAACAATATGGTAAATGAACAAAACATTGACCTTGTAGAGGGCTTTCTCTTGCATAGATCCACAATCAGTGCCCTTGGAAGCAGCAGTCACGAGAGCAAAGGACACACTGCATTAGGCAAAAATCTGCTGCACAAGAACTCGGCAGCATGAAAAGCAAGGATGCTGCTTTGAGGACTAAGGTGTGCCTAACTGAAGCCATGGCATATTCAATTGCCTCACATGCATGTGAAAGCAGGCCACTGAATAAGGAAGACTTAAAAAGAATCCATGCATTTGAATTCTGTTGCTGGAGAAGAATATTGAAAGGACAATATGGGCTTGTGTTGGCAGAAGTATAGCCAGAGTGCTTCTTAGACACAAGGATAGCAAGACTTTGGCTTACGTTCTTTGGATATGCTGTCAGGAAAAGCCAGTCTCTGGAGCAGGACATTATGCTTGGTAAAGTGCAGAGGCAGCTAAAGAGAGGAAGACTTGATAGACTGACAACTATGGGGTAGCAACTATGGGGCCAAGCACAGCTGTAAGGATGGCATAGGACCAGACAGGGTTCCTTGTGTTGTACACACGTTTGCTGTGGGTTGGAAGGGACTTGATGGCACCTGACAAGAGCTTAGCTCAGTGTGCCACCAGGGCTCCTTCACATTATGACACAGTCTTCTAAATAAACTATTGACAAATCTTGGTAATGCTGACTTTTGAGCAAGTATCTAAACTACGTTCACATTCTTTTATGAAACTGTCTTCTCTTTTGCCAAGGATAGTTAGAGCATGTAGTCCTGGGAATAAATGTAAAACATAACAAATTTCTGATTTATATTTGACTCTATCACTATCACCCCTTCAGAATGTTTTTCCAGACCACCTTGCCAAAGACTGAGTTTTCTAGAGAAGCAAAACTAGAGAGGTTTACATATGTATATGTAAAGAGAGATTTATATCAAAATGGCTTGGAGGAACTGATTATAAGGATCTACATATAACTTCCTCTCTGGGGGACGGACAACAGAAAAGTGGGTGAAGGGAGACACTGGACAGTTTAAGACATGACAAAATAATACTAATTTATACATTGTCAAGGGTTCAGAAGGGAGCGGGGAGCGGCGAGGGGGCGGGAATGAGGAGTTGCTACCAAGGGCTCAAGTAGAAAGAAATGGTTTGAGAATGATTAGGGCAACAAATGTATAAATGTGCTCGACACAATTGATGTATATATGGATTATGGTAAGAATTGTATGAGTCCCAATAAAATGAGTAAAAAAAAGAAAAAGAAAATGGCTCTCCCAATTGTAGAAGCAGCAAGTTCCAAGTTCATTTGCCACATTAGTCAGGAGGCATCTCCTGATTTATGCAGCTGTGGAGGACGATGTACCCAAAATGGCAGGACAGGTGTGTGAATGCACAAATAAATGAAACAAAGGTCAGCAAGCCAGGCCTGTGACTAACTAATGACCCCCAGGATCAGCAGGCAATAGAGCAGGCCAGTAGCGAGTGCAAAGAACTGAAGGTCAACAAGCCAGAAGCAGGATCCAGATGCAGCACAAGGTATGCCGACTTTCCCACTGTGTCCATTTATATTGGAAGCAGGCCACGCCCCTGAGGAAATGTCCTTTAATTGATTGGCTGCCTATATCATTCTGCTAGACCTCAACCCTGGCCCCGGGCCAAGTTGACACTAAACCCTATGGCACACATTCTATTGTTTAGATTTTCAATTATTACATTTTTGGAAAAATTTACACAGAAAGTTCAGTTCACATTTGACAATTTCTACATAAAATTTTCAGTGACTAAGTTACGTGTTTCACATTTGAACATTTTAACTGTGTATTATATGTTCATTTCCAACACTTTAGTTCACTTGTCTCCTTGTCTTCTTATCTTTATTTTTGAGTAACTGGTGACCTGTTAGTCTCATACGCACAATCAGGGAGCTGATGCTGACTCCTTGTGATCCTAGAGAACAGAGTAGAACTACCCTGGTGTGGTAGTTACATAATCTGTTGCCATTTTTAGACCGAAGAGTGAATGGGGTGAAGTTTAGCCCACCAATCAGGTCTCAGATTGATGGGCTCATTTTGAGATGCTAAGGAGATAAACAGCTCTCTGGAGGGGAGACACACGCACACTCCCTGTGAGACATTCCTGCAGACAAGACACATGGAGCTACACTAGCCTCCCTAGCTAGGTAACTCCGAGTGTGGCTTGGGGTAAATGTTAACTGTCAGAAGAAGTTTATCATACCTGGAATGTCTACTAGAGACATAAAAATGAGTAATTTCTTAAGAATTACAAGCCTACAATATAAAACAACAAATTTTATGCAAAGCAATGTACCGGTTTGGGTACGAAATTACTGACATAATTAGACCGCCAGGGAGGCTAGAGCCTTGGAGCTGGAGGAGCCTTGTGAAGATCCCTGCCAGTGCTGAGATGCTTCCACTGTCATTGGATCCACAAGACTTTCCACCCACTTGCCTGTGATCTTCCTGCATTTGGCGTCATTGCGTTGCATGGATCTGAAGAGGAATTTATAGATTGGTATTGGACATATGGGCTAATATTGGACTTATGGACTTGATCTGGACTTGGCTAGGATGTTTTCTCAATGTTCAATTGCTCTTGTATATAAAGCTCTTTCTTATACATGTATGCATGTCTATGAATTTGTTTCTCTAGCCATCTCATACAGATAGTTATTAAGTATTGCACCAATCTGATAAGTAATATTCTTTATTTTGTGTGTCATTTCATTACAGGGCAATCCAACGGGATAGGTTCAGTTGTGGTTTTAGAGGGCTTCTGGGGGAGTTTTAATCAAAGTTCACTTTAGGTTTAAAGTATAGAGTGTGTGCTTGACACAGTGGATGGATGAATGGATTGTGATAAGAGTTGTATGAGCCCCCAATAAATGATTTAAAAAATATATATGGCGAGAGTGGGAAACAGAGGAAGAAGTAGTTGGGGGCGAAGGCAGGACTGGATCTTTAAGAGTCCATCTATGCTAAGGTGTTTAAATGCAGTTGTGTTAAAGATATGGGATGAGTGAAAAGATGTTCTTAAACCATTGTCAAATCACTAGTCATATCAATCAATATGTAAAACTTATATTTAAGGTGAAGTTATGGTATCTAAGATCGATACTGTATTTAACAAAATGTTTCAGAAAGGAACTTTGGGAGTGGTAAATAGACATGTGGCCATTCTTCTTTTAATCTTTCCATAACAAGAGACAGACTTATAATAAAGGGACCTCCTTTCTTTAAAAAGATACAATGACCCTATACTGAAATTCAGCGTTGAACACTTCATACTGACTTCTTCTTGAACTATAAGTATCTCTGAAGATGATCAAATCCTCTTCACATTCTGTGCTTGACTTAGAACAGACATTTCAGTAAGCCCAACAAGTAGCTTCCTCTGCCCCAGGCCTCACTTCTAGCAGACAGTCAATAAAATGTTTACCATGATACAAAACCTTATAAGAAACACAATTTAAGTGTTTGTTCTACACTTGCATTACTTAAAAAAAATGGGTCCACTAATATTTTTAATGAGATGGCAAAGTTACTGCAAGGACAGGACAGGATGACTACCTTAAGGAGCATTCTGTAAGTGTTCCCTAGGTGTCGTTTTTATCGCTGATAAAACAAAGGTCAAAAGAGATTAAGTAACCTGCTAAAACTTTCACTGATTTATAGTGCCTATAGGAGGCCTGGTTACATAATGGTTACAGGTTGGGCTGTGATCTGAAAGGTCCACAGTTCGAAACCACCAGTCTCTCCAAGGAAGAAAGACAGGGCTTTCTATTCTAAAAAATACAGTCTCAGAAACTCACAGGGGAAACTGTACTCTGTCCTACAGGGTCTCTATGAGTCAAGTCGCTGCTGTGGCAGTGGGGTTTTGTTTGAGTATAATACACACACATCACAGAGAGAGCCCTGGTGGCTGGAATTGTTACACACCTATTAACTGAAAGATTTTATGTTCAAACCCACCCAACAGCTACATAGGAGAAGAAACAGGATACTGGAGTTTTTGAAGACTCCAGAGAAAACAAGACTCGGACACATGGGTTGATGCAAGCTGGAATTGCCTCACTCACTCACACTCAACCATAATAATAAGCTCATCACATATCCCCGTATCTACTTCCCCTGGGTGGTGCAGGCAATTAGATATTTGAGTGCTAAGTACATGCTTGGTGGGCTGAACTTCACCCAGAAGCGCCTCTGAAGACCCGTCTGGGGGTCTGCTCTGGAGACCACAGCCTTGGGCCTCCACAGAGCAGGGCTACTCCGCCCACAAAGGGTCAAAATCAATTTTACATCAACAACTTCAACCAGATCTCCAACCACACACACACACGATTAAAAAGATATGTGTGCATGTGTGCGTGTATATACATATATATCCACTTCCTATAACCACTTAAGGAGCTTTAGTGATGCAGTGGTTAAAACACACGACTGCCAGGCAAAGGGTCCACAGTTACAACCTCCCTGCTTCCCCGCAGGAAGAAAGGTGTGGCCGTTTGCTTCCGGAAAGATCAGAGTCCTACAAACTCTCTGGGGGCACCCTACTTTCCCTGTATTTGAGCCAGAAGTAACTTGATGGCAGTAGGGGTGGCTTTGGTTGGTTTTCCTAACCCTTTGCCATATGGAATATGCTGATGCACCATGCTGGAAAATCACAGGCCGGTGGGCAAAGTCTTGCTGATCCAACAGTGGTGGGAGCATCATGGGGCTCTGGGGGTCTCAGCGTGTCTCACTAGCAGGAAGGTGAAGGCAGAGAGCAAGGGGAGGTTCCCAAGACCCTCCTTATGAGAAGGTCACACCCACAAGGAGGCACCATCAGCCTGTGGCCTGATTGTCAGGCTAGACCCCACCCCTACCCTTGTATCTTTTCAATTCGCATGGCATTATGTAACTGCCACAATGGAATTATAATAATCAACAGAGGATGCAAATCTTGTTTTTGCTGCACGTTTTGTAGAATCCAACAACTGACACTTACCCACCTCTGTTACAGTAAGAACAGGGCTGCTCTCTGTCTTTCAGTAACACACAATTTGGTTATAAAGTAATCTGTCAGTGGGGGGCCAAGGGTTTTCCCGCTAATTTCCTTGTGATATTGAAGGCTTTTTGGATAATAATTTATCATTGCCATAGCCACTTCCCACTCTTCTCAGAAACTGGACTGAGAATCTGGTCTTTGTTTTTAGTGAACCTTTTCCCTGTGCAGCAAACCAGTGCTGTCAAGTCGACCATGACTCTAAAATATGGTCCAAAGCACTGACTCACTTTGACATTTTGACATGACGAAAACAGAGTCAGACCGAAAGGACCAAGCCTATGACCCAACTACTCATAGGCTGAAATTTAATTCTTTTTTTTATTAAGAAATTATTTTAGCAGGAAAAAAACATTTTGCTTGAATGTAATACTCAGTATGAATATAACATGACTGGAAATCTTTTTTAAATGCCTTGTAGGAAAAAGCAATAACGTTGCTTAGCATATAAAGTTTAAAAATGATATTTTTATGTTTTCTTTATTGCCTCTTTCTGTCTATGGTTAAGAGTAGAACCAAAATAGCGTGTAATATATTGTTTTATCTTTTACCAGGCAAGAAAGTGATCGAACAAAAGCAGGAAGCATAATAATAAAGTATCATGGTTAACTTTTCTTTATTTAGAAATGATTTTCCAGTGTGCTTTCTTGTTAATTTAACTTTTAAAAACCGTTTGTCCACTTCACAAACACATCTTAACCATTTAGAAGGAGATCTGTAGCTCGATGCTAGGGCCCAGGGAGTGAAAACTAATACAATGTCAATTATGCCATCTGCTCTTATGGGTGCAATGAGGAGCGCAGTGCTCCTTGAGAACCCAGAGAAGGATCAATTTCCAGATATCTAGTGTAAAGGTCGGCATCTTGTTTTAATTTAAAAATTGTATTGTAGCTAATACATTAGATGGTAGCTAATACATAAGCTTTGACACCGTGATGATTGACTATACAGACTTCAGAGCCAGCCCCTGCAACCTTCATGCCCAGTCGAACATTCTTGTGGCAGCCCCGATGTCGCAGACAAGTATTAACAGCAGAAAGAAAGACAAGTCAGTTGATGCTGTTCATGGCACCGTAGCCTGAATGCATGGAAGATGAGTCTGTGCTGGCTGCTGAGGGGTCTCAGTGGTCATCGACTCTGAAGCTTGTCTTGATGGCAGACTGCTTTTTCTTTTTCTTTTTTAACTCAGTTTTTCCCCAATTCTTGTTTTCTACCCTGATTTACCAAAATACAGTATCTTCTTCTGATAGGTCTTTGGGGATTTGGCTGGCCTTGATGATCTGTCTTGCCCGGTTCGCAGAATCGCGTGGCTATGTTCAGAGGTGAGTCCCCACTCTCCTGCCCGCTTGATCATGTCTTTATGTGCAATAGCAATCTTCTACAGTGAGATTTCTGCAATCCTGCCAGCCATTGCCACGTGGAGCCCGACTTCAATATTGAAATTAACTTGACATTATTCCTCCCAGGGCCACCAATCTGACAATAAGAAATTGTCAAGCAATCTATAGGTACGCCATTTGTAGCAGCTTTACATCATCTAAGCGAGATCATCAGGTGGTTTCCAGTTCCTTGGATCCTGGCAAAGCCTGTCCCAGCTGCAGACACTCCGGAGCGCAACCCGGTCCCTGCTTGTTCAGCATCTGCTGGTGACAGTGCACTGCCAGGGAGGTCATCCAGGCCGGTGCAGCTCACCCTCAGTGGTTCTGGACTTGGCTACAGGATGTTTTGGAAAATAACAGTGTATCATGAGTACCCAAAGGGAATCACTGATGTAATGATTCTTCAAATTCACTTGCTTGTGTCTTTCCACAATGTCAGGTTTGTTAGACAGATTAACAGATTAAGTCAATTATAGTTAGCAATTGTTGTACTAAACCTGGGTTTTCACTAAAATTATTGAGTACAAAGTACAAACACTATTGCAAAAGCAAATACAAACTCAAGTGATAGGGACAGGTAGATAGGAGTACAAATAAAGTCCAACAGTGTGATGTGAGGTCAGAACCTAGACTTGGTGTGAACTAGATTATCAAGTACATTGGTCCCAGGTCTGAGGATACAGTGGGCAGGGCAGCATCAGTGCTTCAGGAGAAGTGACTTGGAGGCACCAGATCATGGTGCACAGAATTCTCTTTAAAGTGTTAAAAAGGGAAAGAAATCCCTTTGAGGACTAAAATGTGCCTGACCCAAACCCTGGTATTTTTAATCATCTTACATGAATGTGATAATTGAATAAGGAGGACTGCAGAAAAATTGATGCATTTGAATCACGAAGTTGGTGAAGAACCCTGAAAGGACTATAGCTTGCCAGAAGAATAAACGAATAAGGAGGACTGCAGAAAAATTGATGCATTTGAATCACGAAGCTGGTGAAGAACCCGGAAAGGAATATAGATTGCCAGAAGAATAAACAAATCGGTCTTGGAAGAAATCTAGCCAGAGGAACCCTTAGAGGCAAGGGTCCAAAATGTGGTCTCATAAAATTTGGACATGTTATCAAGAGAGACCAGCCTCTGGAACAGGACCGCATGCGTGATAAAGTAGAGGGGCAGCAGAAAGGAGGGAGACCAGAGCGAAGGTGGATTGACACAGTGACGGACTGCTTGCCGCATGGGCTCAAGCATCACACTCATGAAGACGGTGTAGGATCAGCCAGTGATTCCTTCTGTTATTCGCAGGGTCCTCATGAGACAACACCAATTTCATGGTCATGAAGCAACCAAAAGAACGAAATCATTCAAAACATACAAAATAAAAATCTCTGACCATAGTCAAATCAAACTAGAAATCAATAAAAAATATCTCAAATGATCAAGTAACTAGAAAACTATACAGGGAATTTCCAAATAACCCCTGATTAAAGATGAAAATCAAAATATAATTTAGAAAAATTGAATTGAATAAAACTGAAAATACAAAAGATGTGTGGGTTACATAATTTTGTGTCAATTTGATATATGGAAGCGTAGGGGTAGAGTGTAGCCTGTCAATCAGGTCACCCAATAGAATGCATAATTTATAGAACAATGCCATTAATATCACATGCAATAAAATTTTGAACAATGGTTGCAGCGGTACATTGACAGGGAGCTGTCAGAAATTCAGGCTGGATTTAGAAGAGAAGTTAAACAAGGGATATCGTTACTTATATCAGACGGCTATTGACTGGAAATAGAGAATCGCTGATCAAAACAAACTACGGCTAGCCTTGCCAAGGACTGAAATCTAGGACATTTCATTGTGCTCATGCGGAACTTGTACATGGACCAAGAGACCGTTGTTCAAACAGAATAAGCATATACTGCGTGGTTTAAAATCGGGAGAGGTGTGTGTCAGGGTTGTGTTCTATCACCATTCTTATTCGATCTGTGTGCTGAGCAAATCATCGGAGAAGCTGGAGTCCATGAAGAAGCTTGTGGCATCAGGATGGGAGGATGTCTTATTAACAGCCTGTGATGTGGCGATGGCTCAACCTTGCTTGCTGAAAGTGAGGAGGACTTGAAGCACTTGCTGATGAAGATCGAGGATTGCAGCCTTCAGTGTGGATAACAACTTAGTGTAATGAAAACAAAAATCTCACAAATGGATCAGTAGGTGACATCATGTTAAAGAGAAAAAAGATTAAAGATGAAATCTTGCTTGGATGCACTGTAGTGCTCATGGAAGTAGATCAAATGACACACTTCATTGGGTAAATCTGCTGCACAAGACCTCGTGAAAGTTTTTAGAAGCAAGGAGGTTACTTTGAGAACTAAAGTGTGCCTGCCCCAGCCAAAGTACCCAGAGCCCCATGTGCATGCGGAAGCTGGACTCTGAATGAATACAGAAACCGGAAAAAGAACAGATGCATTGGAACTGTGGTGCTGGAGAAGAATATTGAAAGCATTATGCATTACCAAAAGAACAAACAACCCTACCTAGGAAGAAGTATGGCCAGAATGCTCCTTAGAAGCAAAGGTGGTGAGATTTTTGTATGTTATCAGGGAAAACCTGGGAAAGGACATCGTGCTTGGTACGTTAGAGGGCCAGTAAGAAAGGGGAAGGGCATCGTGAGGATGGGTTGACACAATAGCTCCAGTAACAACAGTTGTGAGGATGGTGCAGGACCGTTTTGTTCTCTTGTACATGAGGTTGATCGTGCGAAACAGAACCAGAGAGAGTGTATTCTTTATCTTCATAAGTTAAGGTATCTGGAAGACTGGGGCTCCCATGGAGGGAGACCTTCATGTTCCTAGGTTGGAGGTGCATTCCAGTCGTGTTCTCCTAAGTAGAAGTTACTCCCCGAGATGCCTCCCCATAATAATGCCAATTTTCAGGTGCTACTTGCAAACACATGGTTGTTACTGTATAAGTTTGAAGGTCAACTGCCTGAAGGCTACCTGTCTGCAGGTTGTCTGCCATCAAAAGCAAGCAAACCTTATTGTCTGTCCCACCCTAAATAGGGCCCACTCCCTTCTGATACGGATCACAGAGTGTTCCTTTGGAGAAGAGCTCAAGGGCATTATGGTCAAACCAGCTCCCAGATGACCAAGGTTAGGCTGCCATCTAGACTCTAGAGCCTGAATGTACCTTCCTGTCACATGCATGCCTCTAGTGCCTCCCCTTCCTATTGCATGTCTCCCTCATGTTATGTGTATGTCTCTGATTATTAATACAACCCCTTCCTGTTATGTATGTGCTTAGCTTGGCTTGCGTGCCTGAGATTATATAAGCTTGTGAGAGAATCCATTACTGCCTTATTCTGGTTCCATTCTCCACGGAAGAGGTGAGTCCTTTCATGCCTTGTGTCTTTAATTTACCCCTTAATTACACAACCGCCTCTTAGAACCCATCTGGACATGGGGCTCGATGTTCCTGTTGCTTGCTATGAGTTGGAACCAACTAGACGACATCTAACAGCGACAATCAATAAGGCCTTATGCCATCTATCCTGATCAGTCCTCTTTGTACTTCTTTTTGCTCCCCAAACTCATAGAGCAATGAAAAATGTGAATTTAGTCCCAGAAGGTGTCAAAATTCCTGTTTTGCTGCGGTGTCAATCAAATGGCCCACCACTTGCGGTGCCAAAGGGGCGGTTGCTGTCAGGGTCCCCAGGGCTCCACATCCCAATAAAACCCCACCTGGCCCTGGGCCGTCCCAGCTGTCATTCTGTTTGAGCCATCGTGACAGTGACTACGTCAATCCATCTCATTGAGTATCATTCTCTCTTGCTGACGATCGACTTTAGAAAACATAACATCATTTTCCAGGGATTGGCCCTTCTTGGTAACATGTCCAAAGTACAGGAGAAAAAGTCTTTCCAGGCATCTAAGACAACATTTCTTGTTCTTTTGGGAGTACCTGTACTTTCAGTATTCAACACCTTATTTAAAATGCAGTCTTCCTTTTTCATTGTACAGCTTCTTCCTGCATATGGACTAATTGAAAATATCATGGCTTAAGCAAAGCATTCTTTAGTGCTCAATGCCACATCTTGGCTCTTTAATACTTTAGAGAAGACTATTGTAGCAGATTTGCCCAATGCAATAAATTATTTGGGGAGGGGGGTTGTTGGCTGCTGCTTCTAGAATCATTGACTATGAACCCAAGTAAAAAGAAATCCTTGACCCTTCAATCTTTTCTCCATTCACCATGGGCTATTGGTCCAGTTGTGAGATATTTAGACCTAGATATAGAGCATATGTCATGAACCAGCAGTTTCATAGTTTAATATTTTTGTCTAATAAGAGTTTTTATTATTTTATAGCAACAGTGTTAAAATTAGCCACATATAAACAATGATGGGCAGCAGCTCAAGGATGTTTATGGGCAAATCTATGCACCTGAAGAATTATGTTATATAAGAAAGTAATTCTAAAAAAAAAAGTATTCTCAGACCAATGATCACAGCTCCACTCTGAGAAACGCATTAAAAATATCAAACTAAGTCCAAAATAAAAGAACAAAAAAATAATAGACAGTAGTAGAAATCAATAAGTATAGTATTAATGATATCAGTAAATTTGATGCTATTAAAGATGTTCCTTTGAGATCAATCAAACTGATAAAGCACGAGCCAGACTGAACAGAATAGGGAGACGACACTCATCACCGATATCAGACAGAGAAAAGTAACACCACCACGCGTTCTACAGCTACTGAACACAGACTTGTGGAGGGGGAGGTGTGGAGATAAATGTATTTCCTTAAGCGTTATAACCTTGATGAAATGGATACATTTTTTCAAAGAGACAAATTACTGAAATTTTCTCAAAAAGAAATTGATAGTACACAATTTCTTGTGTAATGTAGAAACTTGAAGATGAGGGGATACTTCCCAATTTCTACTATTAAACCAACATTACCCTGCTACGGAAATCAAGCAAAACTATTACTAGAAAATCAAAGCACAATATCCTTCATGAAGAATGATACAAAATTCTGGAGCTAACATAGGTTTTAATGAATCTTAAAATAAATTTACCATGTAGTCTTTCAATTCAATATTTGATCTAAAATTTCAATTTAAAATGAAAAAAATAACATCTGAGTTAGTTATATTAGTATATAACATTTGCATCATTGATGATTTAATATTTCTTGAAGCATGTGATCACATATCTTAATTAGCCACAGATAATCAAAAATTTCTCTGAAGCATGTATATGAAAAGGGGAAATAAGACAAATAATACATATTTTAATTTCTACCATTCATCTCCTAAAGCATAGGAAATCAATGATTTTATAATATTGATTCTGTTTTACTTTTAAGACTTGTTCAACAGGAAGATCAATTCAGGAAATTTTTCACTTTAAAGAGACAATTTTAATTTCAAACCATCTGCTGACTTTGTGCTATGAAGAGGGAAGACTATGTAAATAGATGGGCTTTCGCTTATGTAAACAGTTTAATGAAATACAGAATGCATAAATAATGCTTAGGCTTAATATGAGGAAAGGACAAAATATAGAAAGCTCAATGGTTCTTTTAAGAAATTTGGGCATCCAATGTTGAAGGATGGCATCTAGAAAAGACAGAAGCATTGACTTAGATCAACAGTTAATCTCACGAAGGCAGAGATCTGTGATAACAAGGCATACAAGAAAGAGGAACGTGTTCTAAAATTGATTATGGTAGCGATTGCACAATTCATCATGATGTGATTGAACTACTGAATTTTATGGCTAATGGATGATGTCCCAATAAAATGGTTTCTATAAAATATATACACAAAGAGATCTGGCCAAACGCAAATTCTTCCAGAGGAATAGGAACGTTGTACAGAATTTTAGAATAGTGATGTCTAATAGTCAAGTTAAGTTAGCTTCTTGGATCAGCTGTCCATTTAACAATCCTTTCAGGAAAAGTCAGTCACATATGACTGTGCTGATACCTGGGCAGTTTACAGGATGAGAGAAACAAAAGCAAAACATGAAAACAAAGGCTCAGTCATCTTAGAGGGGAAGATGCAGAGCAAAGGTCAAGAATTCAGCACCGACTGAAGCAAGAAAGGAGGTGGATCCTATAACCACCATCCTTGGAGACAGAAAGAGTTGATGCTAGGTTTCTCCTCCTAGGTTCAAGTTATTTTACTAGTCTGTTAGGGAAAGGTTAGTTTTTTTCATATCCACAATCTTATCAGTCCTACAATGCGAGATTTCCTGCACAGAAAGTTTTATGAGGTTTTCGTTCTCTGCTTTGCTTTAGAACTCCAGTGTAAGGCCAACCCTCCTGGGCAAAGTATTCTGAAATATACAGAATCTGGCTTTGATCCTGTATTCTCTTTCATTACCAACACTGAAGTGCTTTCAGTGTCTTCAACAAGCAAATGGCTTCTTTCCCTTTGGTTGCCGTATTTCCTGTGAATGGTGTATGCAGTGGGGATAATCAGAGAGGTAAAGATGTTACATTAGTTGGGGCAGGACCCACGACTTTTCACTGACTTCAACACTCATCCGCTGTGATGGCAGCAAGTCCGGAGGAGGACTCAGACCTACAGGGGCACTTGCAATCTGACAAACTAGAATGGAGAGCAGGCACACTGAAACAGCTGAACACGAGTGGGAATATTATAGCGTTGTCCATGGGTCGTGACTGAAGGAAATGTAGAGGCAAGATAGGCAGGTTTACTGGTAAGAAGTAAAAAAAATCTACATGAGAGATGATGATTTGTCTCCATCTCTTCCCCCTTCTTCCCCTTTACAATTTCAATCAAAATAACAGAAATATATTTAGCAGCTGGGGTGCCTCATTTGAAATTCATCTACAGTTTTCTGAGGATTAAACTGTTAGTTGCAGTTAATAAAATCATAAAATCTAATAATATGCTTCTATTTAAAAAAAAAAAAACTTCCCCCAATTTGCTCCATGGAAACCATCTATACAGTAGAAGAAATAAAACAAAATCATCTGTTTATTTTAAAGTCAAACTTTTTATTAAATATTTCATGTATCTTTTGATTGGTTTCTTTAAAGGGAGGAGGCCAGTTAATAAACTCCGCACATACATAATTAGACTTTGAGAAGAGGCGGACCTTAGGATACGCCCACCCTGTTCCCTCCTTCCTAGCACCTTGGAGCTTTCAAACCAAGCACTGCGCCTCCCTTGATGGCTAAGAGTTGAAACAAGCGGTAGGTCTGAAGAGAAAGATTCCTGAGTTGGCGTCCTCGAGTCTGACTATACTGCTTTTGGAATGATCAAGTCAGGAATTTTGTCCTGGGCTTTATGCGAACCGATCGCCATTGAGCTTATTCTGATTTATAGGGACCCTTGAAAGGCAGGGTAGAACTGCCCCTGGGGGTTTCTGAAACTCTCAACTCTTTAGGGGAGTTGAAAGCCCTGTCTTTCTCCCTCAGAGTAACTGGCGGTTTCAAACTGCCGATCTTGTGGTTAGCAGCCCAATGCGCGATCACGATGGCCCCAGGGTTGCTGGCAGTGGAGCCGAAAGCGGTTCTGGGAACGTGCTCTGGGTGTTTTGCCCGTAGTGCTGGGAGGGAGCATGGACGAAAGCATTTTTCATCTCCACTTGGACAATTTTAGAGCTAGTGTGGGGACCATCTCATCATGGAACTTTTCATGTTGTATGCTGTCTGTTGTCTGAGCCATTAAAATCGCTTCCATGATTGACAGCACTGTGAACTCTCATGGATATGACTTGATCAAGCTAAAAAGAAAAAACATTCACTGAGTGGTAGTGTCCACAGTGTTGAATTCTCATCCCAATATTCTGGTGGCTACTTGGGATTTGAAGAGAACATTTAAAGCAATCTGGGTGTGCAACACAAACATTAATTGTGAATTTTATAGGTGACAGGTGTGACTACTAAAGAACTCTGTTTTATACAAAATAAGGTGACAGTATTCTATGTATATGAAATGGCCAAATTTGTGAAAACCATAACTTATCCAAATATTCCTTGAATCTATAAAAATGTAACCATTTTATATTTTCGTAAAAGTAGCAGGATGTTGAATGGCAAGCAGCCATTCTAATTAATGCACATTCAAATGCCTTTGTAAAGTCTTTCTCAAATTTTACAGACCACGTTCATTACTTCTTCTGAATCCCCACAGCGCTATCATAATAATGCTATTTTAAAATTCATCACATCATATTAGATTTTAGTCACAGACAAAACACACACCTTACTGGTTTTTGCATGAAGAAACTAACATAAAATCAGTGCCCAAACAAATTAAGAAGTATAATCTCATGTATATATATTTTTACTAACATTAGTGTGATATATTTAACTTTTCTTTAAAAAATTAAAGACCATATTGGATTAGACAAATATCTCCAATAGACCTCATTAAATATGACAAAGCAAAGATGTTACTTTGAAGATTGAAGTGTCTGCCCCACGCCACAGCCTCTTTGATGACCTCACATACAGGAGAACTGGGAAAGAAGCAAGGCCTTTGAATGATAGACTTGGTGAACAATACTAAATGAAGCATGGACTGCCAAAAGATGAACCACTCAGTCCTGGTGTAAGTACAGTCAGAAAGCTCCTTCAAGAGAGAATGACACGATCCAAGTACTTGTCACCAGGAGGGATCAGGTCTAGGAGAGGGACACCATTGTTGGGAAGGAGAGGGTCCATAAAAAACAAGAAGACTCAGTGTGATGGATTGACACAGTGGCTGCAACAGTGAGCTCAAAATATGGCAATCATGTGAGAATGGCACCTGACAGGGCACTGGGTACGTTGTTCTGGTCTTCACACCGGATCACTCTGGGCTGGACTTTACTCAAAAGAACCTACCACCTCCACCAACATTAGCATGATGTCATGGGTTGTGTTAGTAATAATGCTTATAAATGTGAGTTACAAAAAGATGAAGGGATGTGAAAGAAGAAAGAAAAGGAGAGAAGAAAAGCAAAGGAAGGCAGGAAGGAAAGAAAAGTAAAAAAATATTTTAGAGATTCCAAATATTAATGAAATGGTTTCCTGTTTAAAATCATCTGCATGATTTATGGAAAGGAGTATTTCCAAGTTTAAGCAGGCACAGCGGAAGGGGATGAAATCCTCAATTTTAATAACTGCTCAATTTAAACAATTTAATTCCTTTAATATAGTAATAGATCTGCTATATCTTATTTAAGCTAGCAACATTCTGATGCAAATGAGCTGTGGACCACACTTTGAGCAACATTTGATTAAGAAATGAGTGCTAGAAAATAAAAAGAGCAAAAACCAACAAAAATCGCTGGGTAATGTGAGCTCTAGGGCTGAAGCGACTCTCCATGCAGTGCAACAATGCACTCTCCCGTGCTATCAGAAGTGGTAACCCTCCCAGAGTCGTCCCGGGGATTTGGCTCAGAAAAAGAACAGAGATTCATTTACCCAGTTACCCAGGCCCAAGGAACATTTCCTTCTACTTTTACCCCTCGTCATCTTTAATAAACAGATTAGCAAGCAAAATCGGGGCTTTGTTTTGACAGAAGGGACTAACTATAATTAGTCATTGTGGCAGTTCCCTAATCCCCTGTCAACTTGAGGATATTCAGAGTGAAGGGGTGGCGTGTAGGCTGTCAATCAGGTCACAGCCCCATGATGCCTCCCGTGGGCATGAGCTTCTCAGGAAGAGTCTGAGAATGTCATCTCTCTTCTTGGTTTTCCTGTTGACAAGCCATGAGGAGACTTGCAGAGCCCTGTGAGAGCCTTTTTCTCCCTGCTTCACCTTCCTGCTGGAAAGCACTGTGGAGCCAAGCTGAAGCCTGAGGGAGGCGTGAGGCAGAGACCTGCACCAGCCCTGTGCTGCTTCCAACACAAGTGGGTCCACAAAACGTTCACCCACCAGCCTGTGATCTCCTGTCTTCTGCATCACTGCATGTGTTGCATGAGCCTGAAGAGACATTTACAGACTAGTATTGGACTTGTGGGCTAATATCAGACTTCTGGACTTGACGTGGACTGGGCTGGGATGTTTTCTTGATTGTATTTCTTTTCTTGATGTAAAGCTCTCTCTCTCTCTCTCTCTCTCTCTCTCTCTCTCTCTCTCTCTCATACATATAAGTGTCCTTGAATTTGCTTCTCTAGTAACCCAGTCTAACACATTCATGGTAAGGATGGATATTTGTACCTAGGATAAGAAGTATAAGTATTCACTTGTTGTCCAGAAGCAAAAATACTAAACATCATTTGTGATCTTAATTACTCCAAACTGATCAAATATCAACAATGAGAGTAGAAATACCAAGAGGATTAGTGGGGGGTAGGGGGAGAAAGGGGAAATCAATCAATCAATCAACCTAGATCCCCCTCCCAGGGGGACAAACAATGGAAAAGTGGGCGCAGGGCAGCGGACGATGATGTAAAATATGAAAATAATAATCTATAATTTATCAAGGGTTTGCGAGGGAGGGTGGGTGGGGGTGAGGGGAGAAGAAATGGGGAGCTGATATCAGGGGCTCAAGTGGGAGAAGAATGCTTTGAAAATGATGATGGCGGCATATGTGCAAATGTGGTTGACACACTGGATGAATGTATGGATTGTGATGAGATGTAAGAGCCTCCAATAAAAGTATTTGATTAAAAAAAGAAGACGAGTTGTACAATCATCACCACAAAAAATTATATATTTATCATCTGAAAGTTAAGGAAAATTTACAGGAGAGTTCAGAAAGGGAGCAGCGCAAGGCTTGAACAGACTGGAAGTGAAACCAGCTGTTTGCCCTTGTATTCCCCAGGTTTCCTCCCATAGGAAGTGGTGTAATGGGATGTTTTAATCATTGGGGCCCTGTAAAGCCCAATTTAAATCATGCATAGCGTTTTGTGTTGGTTCCAGAGCAGTTTCTAGGGCAAGCCAGTACCCTTCCCTCTGACATGCTCCACCGCTTCTGTGTTAGTCTTCAAATTGTTGATGACAAGTTTTACTTGTACATTTGACACAATTTTGAATGGTCAGGTCGGGTCTTAACTTCCTTAGATAAAGAGATGTTGCGGGGAGAACTAGTCCAAAACTTTTGGTCGTTGTTTTGGCTTCGATGACTTCTGGTGAACTGACTGCCAAGGGGAAAACCCAGCCCTCTGTACTGCTTGAGGGGGACGGAGGGGAGGGGGAGCCTCAAGCAGCTTCTGCTGTTTCAGGGGTGCTTAAGCACACAGCTGCCCGGCTGGCTTTTACAACTTCAGCTTGTTACCAATTCATGAGTCATCCACTCAGGATTAAAGCAAATTGCTCACATACGTTATCTCCAGCAAAATATCTGTTGAGTCTGAAGGAAGCTAAATTACTTATGAAAATTAAGTGTTTAACTATCCTCAAATATCATTATCCCTCGTATTCTTTCTACTATTAATATATGCAAGGAAAGCACAAGTTAACGTTAGAGTGATATCATTTCATGCTTCTGAGTTTCACAATCTGTTCCTTGGTAGAAACAATAAATGAGTTCATTTTAGTATTAATATTTGTAATGTGGAATACGAATATATCATATAAAATGCCATTTTCTTCTAAAATTGTGCTTTTTCCAATCCAAACTTCAAAATGAAGACAAAATATAATTTTATTTGAACATAGGGAATAACTATTCACCTCATGTCATGCATAAACCCTTAAAATGCTCAAATAATCCAAAAAGATCCACACACCTGTCTCAGTTTGAAGCAAACCTGGATTTTCCTTGTAAAGGTGTAACAAACATCTTGGAAAACACTTGGTTTCCCTCTCTAAGCTACGGAAAAAATGGCTTTACTTCTCAGCACAATCTATTCTGTAGACTAAGCAGGAGCACGAACCTGCTGTTTAAAAAAGCTAAACAAGCACACTCCATCCCACATGGGAGTGCAGGTCACGCTCCCGTGGGTTAGCACAAGCTCGCTGAGAGCTAACCCTAGCGCCCAGGGCCAGGGGAGCTTCTAGCTCCTCAGGAGGGGCCAGTTAGAAGGACCTTCAGGTACATGAAAGATCCGCAGCTGTAACAAAGGCCTCTGTCACGTTTGCACTTGGTTTCTGTTGTTGCCATGTTGCTAAGGTGCCCTGGAGTCAATTCTGACGCAGAGGAACTAATGTAAAGCAGAAAGGATGTTAGGTTTGAGCGCATTGCTGCACGGCGTTACTTCGCTTCCCAGAGGGCCTCTCTCCTTGGTATTGCCCTTCGCCTTCACCACACATGATGTCCATTTTGCAGGGCCCAGCCTCCCCTGAGAATACGTCCCAAACACGTGAGAGCACGTCTTGCTCTGCTTGCTTTTCAGGCGCATTCTGGCTGCGTTTTTCCAGGGCAGAGCTGTTGGCAGCGATGTTGCACTCAGTATGTTTGGCAGCAACACCACAACTGAAGGCACTAATCTTCTACAGCCCCCCTTCTTCCATGTCCGTTGTTCACGTGCCTAGGAGGTCATTGAAAATATCATAACTATGAATAAAACCCATTTGAATGGTCAGTTGTGCCTTTAAAGTAAAGGTAAGATAATAAACCAAAACTAAACCGAACTCACTGCTGTCGAGCAGATTCTGACCCATAGCTAGCCTGTAGAACAGGGCTGAACTCCCCTGGTGGGTTTCCAAGACGGCAAACCTTTACCGTGTAGAAAGCCTCATCTTTCTCCCTCGTAGCAACTGGCGGCTCAAACAACTGACCAATCGGCTAGTAGTCCACCTCATATGCCTCTAGAACCCCCCAAAGGAATTCCCAATAACTAGTCTTAAACTTCCAAAAAGGATGTGACTTTAAATGAAAAGTCTTTAAGCATTTCATCTAAGTGCAATCATTATTTAAATTATACAGCATTAAAGATTTGATATGCATCCATGCCAAAGAAGTTGAAATGGTACTTTCATTTAAATGTTCATTTGGTTAAAACCCAAATTTGAGGGGGAAATCAATCTCTCTCTCTCTCTCTTTCTCTACTGAAAGTGCCATGGACTGCTAACAGGACAAACCGATCTCTACCAGAAGAAGGAAGGCCAGCGTGCTTCTTAGAGGCAAGGATGGCGAGACTTCATCGTACATACTTTGGACATGGTATCAGGATAGACTAGTCCCTGGAGAAGACTTTACGTTTGGAAAAGTGGAAGGGCAGCAAGAAACAGGAAGATCCTCAACGAGATAGCCCGAGACAGGGGCTCCATCAATGGGCTCAGGCATAGGAGCAATTGCGAGGATGGCACAGGCCTTGCAGTGTTTTGTTCTGTTTTGCATTGGGTTGTTATGGGTCATAGCTGACTCAATGGTACCTAATAGCAACAACAACAACAGAACATATACATTCAATGTCTACGATATATATATATATATATAAATTTGAAAATACAAGATTCTTTGAACTGTGCGTGTGGGTGTGTGTGTGAAAGGAGAGAATGAGAGAAAGTAAACTTGATTATATTCTCTGAGAATAATTGGTTTCCTAGGAATTTGATTAGTGTTTTAGTGTCAATATCTTTTTTTACTTGAACTTTCTGAATTCAAATATAATACAAACCATTTTCTTGTACCTTCTCTGACAAGTAATGTACAAATCTCTTAATATGACTTCTAATTTATACAAAAGGCAAGTGCTGTCCAGTACATTCTTACTCATGGTGACGTCTTGTGTGACAGAGTAGAATGGCTTTAACGGCTAATTCTACAGAAGTTGATGGCTAGGTCTTTCTTCCTAGTTGCCTCCGCAGGGCCTCAAATCACTGTCCTTTGTGCTAGAAGCCTTTATGGACTAAATTGTGTGCTGCCAAAAGATGTATCCATTTGGCTGGGCCATTATTTTCAGTGTTTGGTAGTTACGTTGTGACAAAATTTGCTGTTATGTGATGCTGTAATCACCTTCATAATATTATCTGATGTGATCAGCTAATCAGTTATAAGGTATTGGGGTGAGATGCAACACCTGCACTCACTCAATAGCACCCTGATTTTGTGTAAGAGATATTTCCCTAGGGTGTAGTCTATATTGCTGCCTTTTATGTTACAAAAGATAGACAGATGAGGAAAGAGGGAGGGCCCTCCTTTCCACCAAGAAAGAACTGGGATTAGAACACGCCTTTTGGACCAGTGTCTCTGTGCTGAGACCCTCTTAGACCCACTAGGAGATTGATAACTGGGCACAGGGGTAACCTTCCCCTCAACTTATCAGAGAGAAAACCTTTTCCCTGTAACTGGAGACCTGGGTTTGGACTTGCATTTTCCTAAAGAGCAAGCTCGGCTGAGTGTTAAAAGCACCTGCTCATCCTGTTTCTATTCTAGGAGCACTTGAGGACTCGGGCGGTGCGCCCATGGGTGTTCACTGCCCCCCTCCATTTTACAAACGCGGAATCCAGCCTTAAAATAGCGCTGCTCCTAAGTTTCACGGGGGCTTTCCTTTGTGACCTAGGTTTCTGCAAAGCATGGACAGTAAGGACATTCACATAATATATGAGGGTGATGTCTACAAGGCTAGTCATAAAGCATTATTCGTGCACGGTTATCGCTATGTAAAGAGGCTCCAGGAGATTTATTCTTCACTTTATTCTTTGCGCATAGCACTATTGTTTGGATTTCTGATGGGTGGATAGAAGTTTTATTATCAGAAAAGAAAGAATGCTGTATTTATTGAAAGCCAGGGCCCTTCTAACTGCTGCTTCCTCCCTCTCTTTCTAGGTTCTGGCTGTTCCCACAAAGCAGCTCGAGGACAGCTGCTCTTCTGTCCTCATTTGCTGTCTCCACTCCAGACACCGGGATCCAAACCACCACCATTCATCTTTAGGAGGAAAAAAAATCCCTAAAGGCATCTCAAGTTGAAATGTACTGAATTATAACAAAATAGCTAAACTTCAAGTTTATTTGGCAAAGTTCAAAAGCAAAAGTAAATTGTACACATAAAGCACTAATTTTATACTATGTCAGAGCCATCCAGTCACCTCGATCCAGAGTTCCATTTCATATTTGCAATTTTAGTTCATCATTCTACTCTGAATAGCCTTCAATCATATAGCTGGTCATTTCTATTTGGAACTAACTGTAAGCTTGTTATGCAAAGTCTATGTTTCTTTTTATGCTGTCAATTATAGTGTCCATCAGGTTAAATTTCTGAGTTTAATCACCCACTATTAATGAACTCACTAACTGGGGTTTTCAAGCAGATACAACAAATCCTCTTATTTCTACTATCATCCTATCTATTTTTCAGCAAGCTTATCCAGGACAGGCATCTTTTCACTCACTCACTCACTGCCAGCAAGCAATTCTAACTCGTCGACCCTATGGGACAGGGTGCAGTCCAGCTGTGGACTTCTGAGACCTGAATCTTTATGGGAGTAGAAAACTTCAACTTTCTCCAGTGGGGTAGCTGGTAGCTTTGAACTGCTTACCTCACGGTCCAACATGCAAACACTACGCCAAGAGAACTGCCCCTAAGATATTGCACTAAGTGTCTGGCTGAATCATGATAAACAGAAACAATCGAAGTTGCCAAGGCTTCCATCTCGCTTGGATCTGCAATCCATGTTTATGGAAGAGAAGTCAAGAGATCAAACTATGCATGGCATTGGGTAATATGCTACACCATATCCCTTTAAAGTGTTCAAAAGCAAAGGTGTTACTTTAAGGAATAAAGGCACTTGGCTCAAGCTATGGTCTTGTCAATCACCTCATATACATGCGAACGTTGGACACTGAATAAGGAAGACCTGAGAAAATGGATGCACGTGAACCGTGGTGCTGGCAGAGAACATGGAAAGTACCGTGAACTGCCAAAGGAACAAATAGCAATGCCTTGAAAGAAATACAGTCAGAATGCCCCTGAGAGGCAAATTTGGTGAGATTTGGTCTCGTGCACTTTGGACACGTTCTTAGCAGACTAGTCCCTGGAGAAGAACACCTCACACTTGCTATAGTGGAGGGGCAGTGCAGGAGGGAAGGGCCTCAAGGAGAGGGGCTGACACAGTGGCTGCGTCCACGGGCTCAAACATAAGAAACATTGTGAAGCTGTCACGGGACCGGGCAGTGTGTCCTTCTGTTGTTTATGGGTCAAGAGTATTTGGAACCGACACAATGGCACCAGAAAACAATACCTTGTTGAACGTAGGTTAAATGAATCATTTCCGATGACACAGGAGTGAAATAAATTTCATTTACAAGTTTCTTTTTACTGCATGCTTTAAAATATTTTAAAATCATTTTATTGGGGTTCATACAACTCTTATTACAGTCCATACATGTGCTATTGTGTAAAGCACCCTTATACATTCATTGCCCTCATCATTCTCAAAACATTTGCTTTCCACTTGGGCTCTTGGAATCAGCTCCTCATTTTTCTTTCCCCACCCCCTCCCTGCTCCCCCCTCTCTCATGAACCCTTGATAATTTATAAATTATTATTTTATATCTTACACTGTCCAATGTCTCCCTTCACCCTCTTTTCTGTTGTCCATGCCCCAGGGAGGAGGCTATATGTAGATCCTTGTAATCGGTTCCCCAATTTGATCCCCCATGCCCCTGAGTGCTTTAAAGAATCTGACAAAAGGTTAATCCAGGTTATCTCCAAAGTCCAGAAACTGGCTGGAGTTTTGCACACTCACCTTTTCTTCTATGGAATCAGCAAACTCTTCCCCCCCCCCCCGTCTACACTACTACCACCTCTTTGTTTGCCTGATTGCTAGAAAGTAAATATTGGCTTATGCATCCACATTCTCAGCTGTAACTTCAAGTATCCGAACCTACTGTTATCTGGAGCTATGAATTGATTTTGAACTTTCAAATTATAAATGTATAATGCTTCAATTTCCATTCAACCTTGCTTACTGATAAGCTGTTTCATAAAGTTGATAATTTAATTTTTATTTTAAGAAGAATATGCTTTGGATAGATATACTCCTAGTATTTTTGGACACTGGTACAAGATTTAAATTGTAGAGTCTGTAGGGTCTTTATGCATTAGAACTGACCCCTTGGTAGTGAGTTTGGATTTTGGTTTAGTAAACTACAAGTCTCATCTACTGTTAAATGAAGCAAACAGACTATTACTGTGCTCTATTAATCCGCCTACCTTTGCAAATAAACCTTGAAAACATCCTGAAAATCCAGGTTCAACTTAGAATTTCTACGTCCCAGTGAGTTGTAGGCCCTCTTCCCACCTGAGATTGATCTGTACCAGACAGTTCCCCATAAACATGTGCATCATCACAGCAACCCACTCACTTAAGATCTGTCCACAAGTCCTCCCACCTATAAGCAGCTATGCCTGGGAAACAGAGCCCAGGGAAGTGGCTTACATGCTACACCTCTGTATGTGGAACTGTTTGGTCAACAATGCTGTAGTATGAACAGAAAATGGTACATAGGGTCTGGGTGGGGGACCTGTAGAGTCCCAGTCCAGTGTAGAGGGGTCCCATTTGTCAGATCCAAAAAAAATGTATAGCCTCTGCAATTGAATAGTGCTTCGCGATCTTTTTTATCTCAGTATCTGTCATTGATTTGTTTACTCTGGATTTTCTTCCTCTGAACGCTCTGAAAGATTGGAGGACCTCTTCTGCATGGACTTTTCATTATACATCTAGCTTTTCATCTTTACATATGACTTCCTCCTGCTAGTCACATGTTACTCATAGATGACCTTGACCATCCTGTACTAACTTGGAAGAATAATCAATGGACACTAGATTCTATTAAAGCATCTGGCTTCCAATCCTCAACTGACCATTCACCAACCATCTCTTCTTCTGTGTTTTGACTATATTGTTTGTTTGCACAAAATTAAAATAATTTCTATTGATGTGCATCTCTATAGGTTTATAACCTAAAATAGAATATATGATAAAGGAATATTTGAAAACATTGAACATTAGATAAATGAATGACGTTATTTTTGCTATCACTACAGATTTGTTCTTAATAACTAAATGCTATTACTCACCAATGCTCCAATTGTGCTTTTGAAATAAAATATATATATATTTTAAGATCAGTGTTTATTCTTTTAGAACACATGGATAAAAATAACTATTGTCAAGAGAAATGTCTAGCTAAAAGTAAGCTTTGTCCTTACTGACTCCTTCAGTACCAATGAAAACAAACCAAGTGCACAGAGGGCAAAACTTTACATATGAACAGAACAACCAGGACGAGAGTATCACTCTGAGGACTCTAGAGCTCCACTGTGTTCGTCTGTGCTGCACGCATCACTGTTATTTATTCATATGTGCATCGTCCTTATTGCTTATCTGAAATAAATAGATTTTGCGCATTATTTTATCTATGTAAAAAATGTCATCCCAGATCTTAAGCTTAGTTGTAACCTCCCTGAGAAAGGATTTTAAAAGGTTTTTTGTATATGCACAAAGACAACTTCTGTGGCTTGGAGCTCATCTGTGGCAAGGTGGCCAAATGCACCAGAAAGTCGGGATCGTATGGGATCGGGTCAGTATGGGACGTGTTTTGGTGTCTCCCTCAGGTAAATGGTGACGAAAATTGAAGTTAGCCAGCATGCCAAGTACACTTGCTCCTTCTTCTGCAAAACCACAATGAAATGATAAGCTGTGGACCCTGGGGTCCCTGCAAGAGCACAATAGTTTGGGGTCCCTGGGCCTTAACCCCACCGCTGCTGCAGTCACGGTGAAGGTCATCTTCGGATGATGGGAAGAACTGAAAGACCTGCAGAGGCACCCCCATTCGAAACACCTCTGACCTGTAATGAATGGGCTGATTTATGTAAAAGAATCCATCACTAAAATAAACACCAAGAGAACTTCCAACATTGCAACATGGACTCTAAGTTTTTCTAACCCTAAATACAAATATCTTTAACTTCAGATGAAAATGCTTCCTCCCCCCACTATCATGATTCCAACTCTGCCCTACAAATCCAGCTAGACAAGACGATGTGCACTGGTACAGATAGGAACTGGAAATACAGGGAATCCAGGGCAAATGAACCCCTCAGGACCAGTGGTGTGAGTGGTGATACTGGGAGGGTGGGGGAATGTGGGGTAGAAAGGGAGAATCGTTATTAGCATCTACATATAACCTCCTTCCTGGGGGGATGGACAACAGAAAAGTGGGTGAAGGGAGGGAAACGTCAGACAGTGTAAGACATGACAAAATAATAATAATTTATAAATTATCAAGTGTTCATGAGGGAGGGGGAAACAGGGATGGAGGGGAAAAATGAGCTGATACCAAGGGTTTAAGTGGAAAGCACATGTTTTGAGACTGAAGAGGGTAAAAAATGTACAAATGTGCTTGACACAATGGATGGATGTATGGTGATAAGAGCTGTATGAGCCCCAATAAAAATGATTTAAAATAAATAAATAAAAACAAAAACTCTGGAAAAAAAAGAAGAAAAAAGAAAAGTAACGTGGAAACATCTGCCTTCCAAAAGTTTGGTAAACTTTCCTGGTGATCATCCAAAAATTTTTTTAAATGATAAATCCCATAATATTGCATTACAATTTTAATATATGAATATATTAGTGAAGTCTGTCCAAGATAGTTCTCTTGGTTGTTTTTGTATAAGGCAGGATCTTATGTGAATAAGGAGCCTGGGCTGTGCCAACTTCAAAGCTACAGGGCCGAAATATCTTTATCTTCTAATTTTGATCATGATTAATGTGTGCTTACCAAATATAAATCATACTACTTCAGGCAAAGTTAATTTGATGGTTTCAACTGACCTGGATGTAATAAACATATTAATAATAGCTCATATTTACCCAGTCACTTAATCTAAATAAAGGTGTCAATTGTGCTATGACTCATCACCAACTGGGACTGGTGGGTTCTCACTGAGATGCTGCAGACACCATTGCAGTTTGTGTTACTCAGGCTCAACAAAATGCCTCATCCCCTAACCGAGGCCCACAATGAAATAGTTATTTGACTAGGCCAAAGCTGAGGATAGAAATGTGAAAACTGTACGAGATCTAATTTGATTACACCTTCAGTTTGATAAGTCATGCTAAGGGGAACACACAGGTGACACAGTATGGCCTGAAAAATCTAGGCTTAGTTAATTTTAGACGAATCAAGTTTTTAAGCAAGATATTTACGTGAGTCCAAGTAAACATGGGTCAGCATTTCTGTGAATAATGTAGCTGTGCTGTTGCTACTTGGGTTGAATTGGTCCCACTCATGTGCCTCTGGGTCACAGAGCGGATCTGAGCTCCCTGCACTTCTTAAGGTCGTGATCTCTTGGAAGCAGATCTCCAGTCTTTTCTTCAAAGATCCCTGAGTGGGTTGGAAACTCTAACATTTCTATAGGTGTCTAGGGCTTAACTGCTCAAGTCATCTGTGATCTCCTAGCAGCCTTGACCTTTACTATTTTTGTTGTGAATTAAATAAGTATAAACAAGGACAAAAAAAAGCAGAAAGGAAAATCTTGAGCAGCAACAGGAAAATATCCTTTATCTTTTGTCTCTCAAACTATTTTTGTCAGCTGTCTGATTAATCTGTGGATTTAAAAACAAAAACAAACTCACTGCCATCAAGTTGATACTGACACATAGTGACCCTCTAGAACAGGGTGAAACTGTCCCCATGTGTTAGGCTGGGTAGACTAGAGAAACAAATCCAGAGACATTCATCTGTGTATAAGAAAGAGTTTTGGGAATGGAGCGGCAAGGTCCCCAGGGAATGCTGAAAGTGGACTTTGGGGCCAGGGCGGGGTGCCCCAACAGACTGGACTGGAAAACACTCCTAAGGGCCAACAAATGATCCTTGAACTAACTACAAGCTTTTCTTTCTGGATGTGTTTTGTTTTGTTCTTTGTCAGTGATTCGTTGTTGTTGTTTTGTTGTCTGGTTGTATACTGTTGCTTTGTTTTCCTCTGTCTTGTTTTCGTGCGTGTTATTGTCTCCACAGGTCTGTCTAAATAAGACAGGCTGGATGAACTATCTGGAGGAAAACCAACGGGACCAACACTTCTGGGGGGACTTGGGATAGTGGGAAGTGGGGGGGGTAAGGAAGTGGTGTTAACAAACACAGGGACAAGGGAACAACATGGGACCCAAAATGATAGTGAGGGGGGAGTGGCAGGCCTGGTAGGGAATGATCAAGGGTAAGGTTACGTAAAGAAGAGGTATAGCTGTAGCCCAGGTGGTGACGGAGCATGGTAGTAGGGCAGGAGGAAAGTCAAGGGAGGTGGAGGAAAGAGCTAGGAGTCAAAGGGCATTTATAGAGGTCTAGACAAAGACACGCACATGCAAATATATATAGGAGGATGGGGAACTAGATCTATGTGCCTATATTTATAGGTTTAGTATTAAGGTGGCAGAAGGACCTTGGGCCTCTACTCAAGCACTCCCTCAATGCATGAATATTTTCTTTTATTAAATTGACACTCTATGATGCTCACCCTCCCGACACAACTGCTGAAGCCAAAGTGGGTGAACAAGTAAATGTGGTGAAGTAAGCTGATGGTGCCTGGCTATCAAAAGAGATAGTGTCTGGGGTCTTAAAGGCTTGAAGATAAACAAGCGGGCATCTAGCTCAGAAGCAATAAAGCCCACATGGAAGAAGCACACTAGCCTGTGTGATCATGAGGTGCCAAAGGGACCAGGTATAAGGCATCATGCAAATATGCAAATATATATACCATAGTGAATGAAGGGGGAAGTGCAGAGTGGAGACCCAAAGCCCATTTGTCAGCCTCTGGAGATCCCCTCACAGAGGGGTTTAGGAGAGGAGATGGGTCAATCAGGGTGCGAGATAGTACCAATGAAGAACACAGCTTTCCCCCAGATCCTGGATGCTTCCTCCCTCCAACTACCATAATCCGAATTCTACCATGCAGGACTGGATAGGGCAGAGGTTGTACACTGGTGCATATGGGAGCTGGAGGCACAGGGAATCCAGGGTGGACGATACCTTCAGGACCAGGGGTGTGAGGCGCAATACTGGGAGAGTAGAGGGTGAGTGGGTTGGAAAGGGAGAACTGATTACAAGGATCCACATGTGACCTCCTCCCTGGGAGACGGACGGCAGAAAAGGCAGGGGGGGGGGGAAGCGAGACTCCAGATAGGGCAAGATATGACAAAATAACAATCTATAAATTATCAAGGGCTCATGAGGGAGGCGGGAGCGGGGAGGGAGGGAAACAAAAAAAAAGAGGACCTGATGCAAAGGGCTTAAGTGGAGAGCAAATGCTTTGAAAATGATTAGGGTAAGGAATGTACAGATGTGCTTTTTACAATTGATGTATGTAGTTATATGGATTGTGATGGGAGTTGTATGAGCCTCTAATAAAATGTAAAAAAAAAACAAAGAAAGAAAGAGTTTTATATAAAAGTGCAATTTTATATTGAGAGAACCTCCCAGTCCAGTCCAGATCAAGTCCATATTTGATATTAGCCCATATGCCCAATACTAGTCCATAAATTCCTCTTTACACCCATGCAGCACATGCAATCATGCCAAATGCAGGGAGATCACAGGGCAGTAGCTAGAAGGTCTTGTGGATCCAGTGGCAGTGGAAGAATCTTAATGCTGGCACGGGTCTCCACATGTCTCCTCCAGCTCTCTGCTTGTCTCAACAGCAGGGAAGGGGAGCCAGAGAGAGTGCGTGGTATGCCCTGCCTCCAGTGAGACATTTATTTCTGTCACACCTCCAAATGAGGTCATCAGGCTGCAGCCTGGTTGACAGGCTAAACACCCACCCTTTCACTCATAATACTCTCAAGTTGCAGGAGATTGTGTAACTACCATATCCTGTAAGTCTTTACTGGAGTAGAAAGCCTTCTCCTTTCTCCCACAGACGGGTGATTTTGAACTTCTGACCTCTGGGTTCACTGTCCAGTGCATAACCACTTCACAAATAAATATTTGGATCCACTAACCAGGATCAAGTGATTCCCTTTTCTCCATTTAAAAATAAGTATTCTTTTAATTTGCCCCAGGTTCAAGGTAAAACAGAATTTCTAGAATGTCTGTTTCTCCACAGTCATTGAGCTGTAAATGTGGTCCCTGGAAGACATCTACGTGTATGGGAACGCTGGGGTGACAAAGTGCTTCTGCATTCATCTGATGGGAAGTAGTTACGGAAGAGTAGACATTCCAAACACACAGTGATGGATGCGTTCAGTTACATAAAAAATACAAGTATTTTTTCTACCTGAAAAATAGCTTCTTGGCTTTGTGTTTTTAGATAGGATAATGTTTTTCAATAATAATTCTTGATAGTATGTATATTCTCAATGAGATTCATATAATTACAAGCTTGTCTTTAAAATAAAATTTTAAGTGTCTCAGGGAATATTTGATTGTTTACTCCAGTTTAATATGTGGATCCCAAATTAATCCACCTCCCGTTTTCACACGCACGCGCACACACACACGCACGCACACACACGCATGCACGCACACACAGACACATGCACGCACGCACGCACACACACGCACACACACATGCACGCACACGCACACACACACGCACACACACATGCACACACACGTACTACCCACTCAATAGCACCATATTTATCATTCACATACCAGTATTTGAAAATTAATTGTACATCTTAAATATGCATTTCCAGACCGGATTGGTGTCCAAATGAACGCTTAGAGCACTGGTCTCAGAAGAAGCACTCTTTTCCACTGAATGGGGTAAGCTGCTGCTGTCCGCTTGAATATAATTAGTACTGCCGATTTGCAAAGAACTGCTCTGTCAGGCAATGTCACTGTCACTGAGAGCTGTTCCTTTTCTGCATTCAATTTTCTGTCTGGCTCAGAAAATGTTAATAATAGGTTGGAATTCACATGTAAAATTTTAACCAATTTTCATAAAAATACCTTATTTCATTTTCATTTTCCTCTCATATAATTTTTGGTTGTCATAAAGTAAGATACGAAACACTTCTTATTTCCTTAACTTCCTTCCCTTTGTCCTTTAAAGACAGACACTCATAGTTAATTTTTCCTTGAGCACTTTTAAAATTTGTAATGGAAGTTTAAATTTCATTAGAAATAACCACCAAGTGAGAGAAAGAGAGAGAGGAGAATGGCAGAATAGGAGCCATGGACCAGTTTACCTTCATTATGTTTTACAGGAGAAAAGATGTTTTAATTTTCAGAAACATGCAACTTCAAAAATTGTCTTTGATCAATAAAAATCTCTTTATGAGTTATTAATCAGGGTTCTGTGCAGTCAAGGAAGACAGATTTTTCCTTTTACAACCCACTTGAGTATAAATCTGAAATCTGTCTCTATGACTTCAAAATCTTTTGTAGGAAACTTTGGAAAAGGAGAGAGGACATGGGATTTGAACAACTGGCTCCACAGAGTAAAAAGAAGAGCTCAGACCGTGCACTACTATATTTAGGACAGCGCACCAGATGCCTGGCAGATAACAATGCTGGGATTCAGAAGTGTTTTTGAGGACCCTTTATTAAGAAGCCCTTAACAGGATTTTTGTAAGACCAAAGGAAATATATAATTAAAACCGTAAAATATTGATGGACAGACACGGAAGAGACCATTTGTTGGTATTTGGTTATCAACCACTCTCCTTACACACACACATCTTCTCTTTGGTATAAACAAATTGTTTTTCTTTCTTTTAAAGCGGCTTCTTTTAAGGTATATCTATGGGTATATTAACTCCACAAACAAATAAAAGAATCAAACAAGTTTCTCTCTACAATGCTTCGGCTTATTGTTGCTCTGAGTTGCCATCAGTCAAGGCTGATCTTTTGGAAGGTGATTGTCAGGTTGTAAAGGTGACTCCGGGCATGTTCAAATGGACAACTTTACAGCCTTTCAGCTAGAAGTCGTGCTTAATTGCAGCACCTAGGGACTTTACGCTTAAACTCTTCATTAAAAAAATTAAAAACCCAGACACAATTTGGAGACTAAAAAAGGAAGAAAAGAAGCATCAGATACATGTATGTAATGAACCTCATCTATAAACATAGATAAGAAAAATGCTAAATAAAATATTAGCAAATAAGGCCACAGTGATTTATTTAAGAAATAATACATGGCTCTAAAGAGGCTCTATTCTTAGAACATGAAATGAATATTAGGAAATATTTATATAATGTAGCTCATCAATAAATTAAATGAGAAAAACTTAAGAAACGCTAAAGTAGCACTTGATAAATTGAATATACATTCCTTAAATCTTAGTAAACCAGTAATTAAAAGATTCTTTCTTACCATGATGAAGAAGTTCAGTCTCAAACTATCAGTCATAATCACCATGTTAGAGAGTACAGTATTATGATATTCCCATTTAAGTCAGGAATAAGAAAAGGGTAATCTTTGATTGAATCTCTCTCTATATATGTATACATATATTGTTCTTTGGTTAATTTTAGAGCAGTAAAAATGACTCATGCCACTCCCTTTTGTGAGACAGCTAACACACTGGCAGTCGTTCAAGTCTTGAGGGCCACTGGGTAGTCCTCTGTAAAGCAATTCTGGCTATCTGGGCACAGGCAGAAAAGGGAAAGGCAGGTCAGCAACAGTCATCCAGATGACAGGGTCCGACAGTCCCCATTGCACGTGATGTGTACTCCAGTAATGTGGCAAAGCATGTCTTGAAGGAACCTCAAACTACAGTGACACAGTCCATGGGTTAGGTGTCCCACAGGTAGCGTAGCTTGCGAATTTAGGCTCAGAAAGCTCCTAAAGGTGAGGTTGAGTTGATTACCAAGGAGAAATTGGACTGGTGCTACACAATGGAGGTAAAGAAGAATATGTCTGGAATCCAGGCTGACTACCATGCCCTGTGATTAAAGGAAAGGGTAAGTTACAGGAACCCAATCCTGACAGGACATCTAATGACCCAGACCCCTCAGGAATGAAGGTCTGGATCAGCCCACCAGGCAAAAGACCGCAGCCAGCTGAGGTGCTTGCCGAGGGCAAGGGTAATACAGAATGGGTAGTAGAAGAAGGTAGTCCTACCTATCAGTTACAACCACGTGATCAATTCCAAAAGCAAGGTTTGTGATTGTAAGTTTATTTTCTTTGTATGTGTTTATTAAATATCTTTCCTTTGTTCGTGTATGATGTATCATATTTAATTGGACTCAGTGTGTTTTCATTTATATGTATGATAGAAGTTTGATGATAAATATAAATGTGATTTCATTAATGTCTGGAAATTATATATGGCCAGAGAATTGTGTATAGGTGCCAAGTTGGCGAGGCGTGGATTGTGATAGGGAGCTTTATTATGCCAACCTGGCCAATGAGCACATGTGGGATTAATTGAAGGGTGGAGAGATAAATGGCTCAGGAGCGTCACCTTTCTTGTCTCTTGTTCTTTGATGATCACACTAGTGTGTGGCTGTCTTAGCTTGTTCTCTGCCTCAATTTGCAAGCTACACTACCTGTGAGACACCTAACCTATGGGCTGTGTCGCTGTAGTTTGAGGTTCCTTCAAGACCTGCATCGCCATGGAGTATATATCACTTGAGCTGGGGACTATTGGACCATGTCATCTGGCTGACTGTTGGTGACCTGCCTTGCAGTTTGCTGTGTGTGCCCAGATAGCCTGAATTGCTCTACAATGGACTACTGGCGGTCCTCTAGACTTGAAGGACTGCTAGTGTGTTAGCTGTCTCACGGAAGTGAGTTGCACTGAGCCTTTTGTACTGCTTTATAGATTAATTAACTGAAGAACAAAAAGTCATGCCTGGTTTATGAATGGCTCTGCACAATATGCAGGTGACACTTGTAAGTAGACAGCAATTACAGTATGATAAGGAAATCCCCAGGAAACCATAGGTGCAGACTGGGAGAAGGAAGGTAAAGTGACAGGAGTGGGGACTGTGGGCATTTCCATCATGGAGGGGGCAGCGTTTTTGGAATAGACACCTACTCTGGATATGGATTTGCCTTCCCTGCATGCAATGCTCCTGCCAAAGCTACCATTCGTGGTCTTACAGAATGCCTCATCTGTCCTGCCAATCAGCGTGGGGGCTTATGGAAGGGTCGGTTGTAGATAAAGATAAATAGTGTGGCGTCTTTGGCAGACCCCTATTGGTGAATCACAGCGTAGACTGTTGGGATTTTAGAGTAAAGTCCTGCCATCCTCTGCAGACAACTACTCCCCCTTTGAAAAACAGCTGTTGGCCTGGTACTGGGCCTTGGTGGAGACTGAATTCCTTACCATGGGGCATCAAGTCACCATGAGACCTGGGCTGCCCATCATGAGCTAGATATTTTCTGACCCATAAAGTCATAAAGTTGGACGTGCACAGCAACACTCTATTGTTAAATGGAAGTGGTATATACAGGATCGGGCCAAAGCAGGACCTGAAGGGACAAGTAAGTGGCCCAAATGCCCAAAGTCCCCACTCCTGTCACATTACCTTTCTTCTCCCAGTCTGACGCTATGGCCTTCTGGGGAGTTTCTTATCATACTTTGACAGTTGTGACAGTGTACTGTTGCCCCTGCCAGCTGAAGGCAAACTGCTTCTGGTGGTCCTTCAAGACTGGTATTGAGAAGAAGGCATTAGCCAGATCAATAGCTGCGTACCAAGTACCAGGAGAAGTGTTAATTTGCTCAAGCAATGAAATCACATCTGGAATGGCAGCTGCAATTGGAGTCAATACCTTGTTAAGTTTAAGAAAATCCAGTTTCATTCTCCAGGATTCATCTAGCTTCTTTACAGGCCAAATTACACACACACACACACACACACACATATGTGTATTTTGTTTACTTAGCAGAAGAACACCTATCCTTCCTCCCAACTCACCCACCTCCAGTGGGAGACTTTTAGGGACTTGGGGTTAAATGGAGTTTAGGACAAAAAGGAAATTTAGAGAGAATTTAAAGGGCGTTTATAAATCGCAAACACGGTTTACATATGTGGCTTATTGAATGATGATGTGGCCTTGCCAGCAAAGCCATATAACATGAAACCAGGTATGTGGACAAATGGAGATACTTCATATTCATTAGCCAGACAACTTAGGAACTGAGAGATTTATCTTACCCTTCATCAATAAGGGCAGCACTCTGACTTTCTATCCAATGACTCTTAACTGAGCAATAAATTCTTATAATGGGTATAGTTTCTAATGTGTTAAAACCAGACTAATGGATATATATATATATATATATATATATATTAACACCATCTTAATGATTGTGGCCTTACTTATGGTATTTTATTTTAGTGCAATATAGGAAACACAAGTACAGTATTAAATATGTTTTCATGGAAAGCCAGACTTTGAGATTGGACCCAAATGCCACATGGATACCGATGCTGTTTTTGTTCTGATAAAAATGATCTTTAACCAGTTACCCTGGAGTCTATTCTGATTCTTCGTGACCTCATGTGTGTAAGAGCAGACCTCTGAAGTATAGCATTTTCAGGAACTGAGTGTTTGAAAGACAACCATAATATCTTTCCTGTGAGGTGCCTCTGGTAGACTTGAACCTCCGTTCTGTTGGCAGCCCATATCACTAACCATCTGCACCACCAGTAAATCCCAAAGAGAATCCTAGGCCCACCCAATTTGTCCTATGGGCCTGGTTCTCAAGTCTCTTGCCCAGAAATACACCAACACACTCTCACGTGCACATTGTCACTCATTCTGATGGTCATCATGCTCTTCCGAAAATAGAAACTCTTCTCAATTAGGAGGAGAATAGTCATGACTGTGATCCAATCTTAGGTTTTAAAAATGATGTATGTACTTCAGAACTGTCTGTCTTTAGCCTTGCCTGGATCATAACCAAAATGATTCCCCTTCTCACAAATATTTTAATGGAAAATGTATCAAAATATGCATTCTTTCCACTAGCCAGAGTAGAGAGCACAGTGTAGACGAGGGGAAGTCAAAAACCACTGTTACAAATTCATGGGAACCTTAATTAAGCAGAAACAAAAAATACGAAGCCAATATTTCTTGATATATCTTCCATCTAAGTCTGGTAACACTTCTGAAGGCAGACGTAGAACCAGTTATGATAATAAAGCAGGGTGCAATGTACAGGATTCGGTTGTATCTTGAGTCAATTCCTTTAGAGATCTGAGAGGATTAAACAAATGAGCAGAGATCCCAGGGGAAGGAAATCGATGAGTTTCAGCAGAGTGCATCGTTTGGCCCAGTATCCTTGTGCTGAGAACATCCTAGACCGGCGAATCTCAACCTTGCTGCCGTGGCCCTTTAATACAGTTCCCCATGTGTGGTGGCCCCCCAACCATAAAACTATTTTTGTTGCTACTTCATAACTGTAATTTTGCTACTGTTATGAATCATAATGTAAATATCTGATATGTAGGATGTATGTTTTCATTTTCAAGTGATTTTAATTATGCAGTGGTATTTTAATGTGACTCTTGAATTTCCTTTTTGTTTAGTTATTAAATACTTTTATTGGGGACTCTTACATCTCTTAACACAATCATGGATATTCATCCAGTGTGTAAAACACATTTGCACATATGCTGCCATCATCATTTTCAAAGCATTCTCTTCCCACTTGTTACAAACTGAACATAATTAAAGCATAGTGATGAATCACAAAACACTATGTAATTATATATTGTGACATTTATTTCTAATGACAACTAAATGAAATGTTGTCTTGAGGCATGGTGTAGCATGGGTAAGTCTTCACTCCAGGTACTCATATGTGGGTGCATCTGCATGTGGGCGGACCTGCCTGGAGACGATAGAGGAGCGGTGTCTCGGTGCCTAAGACCATCGGGAATATGTGTTTTCCGAGGGTCTTAGGTGACCCCTCTGAAAGGATCGTTTGACCCGCCAAAGGGGTCGTGACCCACAGGTTGAGAACCGCTGCCCTAGACCAAGGAGAAGATCCATTCAGATCTCAAGACCTGCCAGACTCACAGATGGTAAAATGCAACAAGGACCTTTGGCCAGAACCTACAAAGGGAGAAAGCGCCCCCAGAGGTGGTGTCCCAGATTTTCACATCTGTTCTCCCACACTGGGACAGAATCAACGTTCCCTTGTGGAATTCCAGGATAGCAGTCCTAGCTGAGCAAGAAGGCACCCAAGGAGAGAGCAGATCCTAATGCCTATGTGGAACCGTCGTAGCTGCTGCATTAACTAGTACAACGTCAGCGGCTGTATCCATAGCCTAACACTGTTTGAAGTGGCGATTTTATTGTCTACAGCAGTTAAAGAATCAAAGTCCTAGAGTGACTTCGCTGATTTTGTTATTCTAATAGACCAGTTGGCAGCATTTATTTATAATAATTTTATTGGGGGCTCTTACAGCTCTTATAACAATCCATCTATCCATTGTGTCAAGCGCATTTGTACATATGCTGCCATCATCCTTTTCAAAACATTTTCTTTCTACTTGAGCCCTTGATATCAGCTCCTTATGTTTTCCTCCCCTCCACCTTCCAACACTTAAATTATTATTATTTTTATCTCTTACACTGTCCGCTGTCTCCCTTCACACATGTTTCTCTTGTTTGCCACCCTGAGTTGGGGAGGAGGTATACATTGATCGGTGCAATCAGTTAGCCCCCGCCAACCCTCATGGTATTGTTAATCCCATTATTGTTCCTGAGGGGTTTATGTGTCCTAGATTCCATGTGTGGAAAGCCCTTATCTGTACCCATGTACATGCTCTGGTCTAGCTAGATTTGTGAGGTAGCACTGGAACTAGAGGAATGTTGTGTGTTTCATCGGTGCTATATTGCATCCTGGCTGACTTTTTCCTTTCTTGTGACCCTTCTGTGAAGAGATGTCCAATTGTCTACAGATGGGTTTTGGGTCTCCACTCTGACCCCCTCCACATCGGACCCCCCTGCATAAACAATATGATTGTTTGTTTTCAGTTTTCTGATACCTGATCCTGTCGATACCTCATGATCACACAGCCTGGTGAGTTTCTTCCATTTAAGCTTTCTTGTTTCCCTGCTATTTGACCACATGTTTAACTTCAAGCTTTTATGACCCAAGACACTAAATCTTCTAATAGCCGGGCACCATCAACTTTCTTCACTACATTTGTTATTGCACCCATTTTGTCCTCAGCAATCTTGTAGGGAAGGTGAGCATCACAGAATAACAGGTTATTAGAACAAAGCGTTCTTTCATTGAGGAAGTGACTGCTATCTTAATACTTAAGTTATAAATATATGCACATATATTTATGTGCCTATCATTATATATAAATATATTTGCCTATGTACATGCCTGTATTTAAACCTCTCTGAGTGTCCTTTGCCTCCTAGTTCTTTTGTCTATTTCCATTTACTTTCCTCTTGTCCCACTATCATGTTTGACCTTTATTCGGCTTTCCGTAATTCCACTGGGCTATATTGCAGTTAATCAAATTCCACCAGCATACTATGCCCTCCTTGCCAGAAAGCATTTTATGTATTTATTCTTCTTCTTCATAATATTATTATAATAATAATTATTATTATTACAGGACAAATCACATGGTCTTTTCAGCAGTGCCAAATGCTGTGGTGAAAAGAACTGTTGAAAACTAAGGGAAACTTCCATTTCATATGTGCACCTCATGATCTGAGGTTGGATTTTAATTGACACTGATATTGAGATATATATGTTTGTGGCAACTAAGGCTGGCTATTATTATTGTTGTAATTTCAAATAAGGAAATGTACACTTTCAGATTTGCTTATTTTATCCCTAATGTCTTTATTATGTTCTAGGACCTCATCCAAGATACCATGTTAAATTTATTCACGTCTCCCCAGGCAACTCCAACATGTGACAGTTTCTGACTTCCTTGGGTAGTATCCAAAAACACCACTCAGACAATTTATAAACTGGCTCACACTTCGGGTCTGTCTGGCATTTTTCATATGGCTACATTGAGGTTTTAAGTTTTGGAGAGGCTTATGTGAGTTAAAGGGTCTTATCACATCATAACAAAGGTACGTGATATTTATATGGGCTATCACTGATGATGCCAGCCTTGATCATTTGGTTGAGGTAGTGTTTGTCATAAAGTGTTTGGTATCGTTTATGTCAGTGTTTCCACCATAAAGCTGCTTTTGCCCCTCTTACAGAACTATGTTCTGTAGAGAAAGGCAAGTGTGTACAGTCCACAGTAATGGGGCAGAGAAGTGTTTATATGCACCTCACTCCTTGAGGCAGTGTTTACATAAATTACTTAAACCTCTTTTACACAAGGATTTGTTTATTAATCCTCCTCCCATTGGTTATTTATTTTCAATCCTTGATTTAAATCAATATGAGTCCATATTCATACTGAGGATATTTAATTGATACTTTGGATTTATAAACCAATACTACATTTAATTGTATTTTTCATATTGTTCCGCTTTGGGCCACTGGGAACTCTTTCTTTTGGCTTCTACGGTACAATGACTTATACTTATTATTATTTTAGCATTTCCTTATTTTGAGAGGCACTGAAAGATCATCCAGGCTTATCTGTTAATTTTAACAAACCTTTCTTTAGGGAATGGCATAAACATTAATTTAGGGTTCATGCTTTTTAGTCACTAGATTTATTTTTAAGATCCTCTTACGTCATGGGAATATCCTGATGTGTTCATTGTTCGAGCTCATAGAAAGTATTAAGAGTTTTGCTGTTTTATGTATTCTAATCAAATACAGCACTTATCTGTTAGATGCTTGACAAGTGAGATAATTTTAGAAATGTACAATTGACATGACTCAAGTGTATCCAACTAAACTATTCAGGGGGAAATTTGTTCTAATGAATATAAACCACTGTGTACTAACATGAAAATAATCAAATAAACTATTTGAGAGGCTGGTTTTGTCCTTAAAGAATGTATGATGTTATTCCTATCTCTCCCCCCACTTTAGACAACTGTGGGGGTGGGGCCTCACAATTTAATAATCTGGAGAGATCTCTTAAGGGGAAAGGTTTGGACCTTGCGGTTCAGGACACTGCTATTTCTCAGAACAGGCTTGCTTCAATCCGCACTCAGGAAAAAGCCACCCTAAGAAGGGGGTGGTTGGGCGATCAAATAGAACCTCTGGGAAAATGAAAGAAAGGAGCAACAAAAATGTTAAATATTCAAATTGATCAATTTCATCTTTTTACACAGCATGCCAAATAAAACATGGTACTGATTTATTTAACTTGTAAATTAGACGACATTTCTAAATTATTATTCTTCCAGCAGGATTACTGGATTTTCACATCATAGCCTTTATGAGCAAGATTGCCTTAAAACTATTCATTGATTAAATATATTGAAATATCAATCAAACACTTAGGGCCTAATGCTCTATTGACTGCATCCTAATAAATAATGGCTTGCATTAGAGTCCAATCCAAATAAAATCTCACTAGCTGTGTGTCCCAGTCTAACTCTCAGCCTCCTACCCATGAATTACAGGTCACAGTGACCACTTCCCAAAGCGGTCTGAGGTTTAATGAGATAATGCAAGCTACTACGTTCAGCACATTCCATCTATCGTATGGAAACGCTCAATGAAATGCTTCTTTTTGTTTCCATTTGGACTGGCTTCATGGATGGGCGACCTATGCAGTTACACAGAGCCCCTTCTCCACAGAAGAACTCTTACATGATTTAATGCTGGACATCTTAGTAATAATTATTTTAACAAAGGGTTTTATATTTTCATTTTCCCCAGAATTCTATAAATTATATACTCAGTACTACATTGACCCTAATAAACTGTACATTCTTTGTACATCAGTGCTGCCTCCGAGAGCTCAGTGTCCTGAATGTGGAAGGTATCTATACTGCTGTGAATGACTTACTACGGTCCTTCTGCACATGATTCTGAATTGTGTGATAGAGGTTAGACTCCAGCCTCTACACCTGTGGTTATAATCCCATTTTGGAGGGCATTATCTGAGGGACATATTCTGAGTCCCACCTTATTAGACGGTGTGCCTCAAGCCATCACTGTTTCCTTGGGGGACAATGCAGGAGGCTATCGGCTGGTCCAGGTGTTTCTTGGTGAGTGACTAATTAGTGCCCTGTGCCTCTGTTTACCTTGCAGCTAAAAGCAGTGTGAGATAACTCAGTCTTTTTTTTTAACATTTTATTAGGGGCTCATACAACTCTTATCACAGTCCATACATATACATACATCAATTGTATAAAGCACATCTGTACATTCTTTGCCCTAATCATTTTCTTTTTTTTCTCCTTTTTCTTTTTTTTACATTTTATTAGGGGCGCATACAACTCTTATCACAATCCATTCATATATATACATCAATTGTATAAAGCTCATCCATACATTCCCTGCCCCAATCATTCTCAAAGCATTTGCTCTCCACTTAAGCCCTTTGCATCAGGTCCTTTTTTTTCCCCCTCCCTCCCCGCTCCCCGCTCCCTCATGTGCCCTTGGTAATTTATACATCGTTATTTTGTCATATCTTGCCCTATCCGGAGTCTCCCTTCCCCCCCTTCTCTGCTGTCCCTCACCCAGGGAGGAGGTCACATGTGGATCCTTGTAATCGGTTCCCCCTTTCCAACCCACTCACCCTCCACTCTCCCAGCATCGTCCCTCACACCCTTGGTCCTGAAGGTATCATCCACCCTGGATTCCCTGTGCCTCCAGCCCTCATATGTACCAGTGTACAACCTCTGCCCTATCCAGCTCTGCAAGGTAGAATTCGGATCATGGTAGTTGGAGGGAGGAAGCATCCAGGATCTGGGGGAAAGCTGTGTTCTTCATTGGTACTATCTCGCACCCTGATTGACCCATCTCCTCTCCTAAACCCCTCTGTGAGGGGATCTCCAGTGGCCGACACTTGGGCCTTGGGTCTCCACTCTGCACTTCCCCCTTCATTCAATATGGTATGTATACATATATATATACATACACACACACACACATATATACATATACACACATATATCTTTTTTTTTGCATGAAGCCTTATACCTGGTCCCGTTGGCACCTCGTGATCGCACTGGCTGGTGTGCTTCTTCCATGTGGGCTTTTTTGCTTCTGAGCTAGATGGCCGCTTGTTCACCTTCAAGCCTTTAAGGCCCCAGACACTATCTCTTTTGATAGCCGGACACCATCAGCTTTCTTCACCACATTTGCTTGTTCACCCACTTTGGCTTCAGCAGTTGTGTCGGGAGAGTGAGCATCATAGAGTTCCAATTTAATAAAAGAAAGTATTCATGCATTGAGGGAGTGTTTGAGTAGAGGCCCAAGGTCCTTCCGCCACCTTAATACTAAACCTATAAATATAGACACATATATCTATTTCCCCATCCTCCTATATATATTTGCATGTACATGTCTTTGTCTAGACCTCCATAAATGCCCTTTGACTCCTAGCTCTTTCCTCCATCTCCCTTGACTTTCCTCCTGCCCTATTGCCATGCTTCGTCACCACCTGGGCTAGAGTATACCTCTTCTCTACGCAACCTTACCCTTGATCATTCCCCACCAGGCCTGCCACTCCCCCCTCTCTACCATTTTGGGTCCCATGTTGTTCCCTTGTCCCTGTGTTTGTTAACACCACTTCCTTACCCCCCTTACCCCCCACCCCAAGTCCCCCCGGAACTGTTGGTCCCTTTGTTTTTCCTCCAGATAGTTCATCCAGCCTGTCCTATTCAGACAGACCTGTGGAGACACTAACATGCACGAGAACAAGACAGAGGAAAACAAAGCAACAGTATACAACCAGACAACAAAACAACAAAAACAAACCACTGACAAAGAACAAAACAAAACACTTCACAAGACAAAAGCTTGTAGTTAGTTCAGGGATCGTTTCCTGGCCCTTAGGAGCATTTTCAAGTCCAGTCTGTTGGGGCACCACACCCTGGCCCCAAAGTCCACTTTCAGCATTCCCTGCGGACCTTGCCAGTCAATTCCCTTGCTGTTCCGCTGCACTCCCCCAGTGCTTTGCCTCGGTGTGGTGGGATCAGGTCAGGTGCAATTCCCACACTGTGTCTCCGGTGCTGTCCCCTGTATCGCCCTTAGTCACTGAGGGGCATCATGTCTCATAGTGGGCCAGCCATGTTGTTCTCTCTGTGGACTGGCTGCTCTACTCAGGAACATCATCCTCACGGCCTGGTGGGCCAGGCTGTGTTCCACTCTCTCCTCCTGCCCCTTCATCTGTCTTGATGACCTCTTTAAGCTTCTTTGGAACCTTGCATGTCCTTGTGGTTATCTTGGAATATAGTGCTGTTATTATTCAAATGTTAAGAAAGCATGACTAGTTAAGTAATATTTGCGTAGATTAGAGGTTAAGAATGTTTTTGTTTTTAAGCAAGTTCTTTGATGTTTGTTTTGTAACCATTCCCGTGTAAGAAGAGTATAAAAAACAAGCTTTGAATATACTGGGTGCTTCAGTCCATCAGACTGTTGTCCTCCCAATCCCATGCTTTGTACATGTCTCTTTCTTTTCCTTTCATCCGCACGCCTCATTTAAGATGCAGCTTGATGCGGGATAGCTGGTCTAATCACCCGCAGGACAAAATGTCCTATTTGTGCCCCACTTCCTTATGCACAGAACATTGAACACCAGTCAGACACCAGTTCTTGGCCGCAGAAGACTGTTGGCGCAGCATTTGGGTAGGTATCTTGACCTGTGTGGAGCAACTTTGAAACGTTTGCTCTTGCCCTGCATCTTGTATCTGGCTTGCCTCTGTCTGTTCTTTGGTTCTTTGGACTTAATTAAGCCAGCAGCCTACTGCCTCACCTCATCCAGTCTGTTCGGCAGCCTGGTGAGTCAACAGCCTGATTTAGTGTGATTGAGGAAGATCCTCCAAACAAATGTGTCAACTTTGGACTTGGGACTTGCCAAACTCCACAACCATGTGAGTCATTTCCTTGATGATCCATGTATTCTGTGTGGTATTGCAGGGAATTGCTAAACCCTAGATTGTCAGGAATAAGAGTGAGGGGATAACTGGTGGTACATATCAGGGAGATTAAATTAGGTTAGCATTTTGGGATATATTTAATTCTCATCTCATTGGGATCAGTCATACTAATAGTCTAAAATAAATTATGTTTGCAGTGCTCACATTTATTGAACATAATGGGGACGCAGGGTTTGTTGTTGTTATTTATTTGTTTTGTTTCGTGTTTTAACTAGAGTTGATATTGAATTTCATTGGTAGGTAATAATCACTTGCTGGGTAGCTCTATGTTATTATTTCATATATCAGAATTCAATGGCTAAATTATTGATAAAAGTTAAGGTTGTGTTATAATCTCTATATCAATCACAGTGCAGTGTACATATCCAAAATTATACCATGATCTTAATAAAAATCATATATCTGTTTTCAAAAATCCCAACTCATTAAAGTATGTCTTCAAAGCATATGTTGCTATGAATCCATGAATCATTCCCATTGCTATTTGGGACGTGCTGACTGAGATGTAGTAAAGCCCCATTCACAATCCATCTGAGGTCCTACCCTGATGCTCATTTGTCCAAATGTTCATTCATGGGTCTCTGATAAATTATCTTGGTTCATACAACTTTCTGCAGGGAAGTCGAACACAGGACTCATGGCAGTAATAATGTGTACCGGTGGCATAAAGGGGTACCAGGGACATATACTAATCATAATCTTGATTCTCAGGAGAATCTGTGAAAATTTGTCTTGTTTATCTGGTACAATATACATAACTTTATAGTATCCTTACAGTCTTGGTGGCACAACAGTTGTGTACTAGGCTGCTAACCTAAGGTTGGAGGTTTGAACCCAGCCATTGCCTCTGCAGAAGAAAAAACTTGGTTTCCTAGGTGATAGCCAAAAGGCTATGAGGTAGTTCCCCTCTGTTGCGTGGGGCTGCAGTGAGTCGGCATCAAACTCCACAGCACCCAACAATAGCAGCAACAACAAGACTCAGAGTTTCTGTCTTGGTTGACCCTACCACAGAAACATAACCCTCATTTTTCTAGATAGGTCATATATTATAGGTCTAGACTCTAACTTCACTGTACTTGATTATGGACTTGGAATGTTGAGTGAAGAAAATGCAAAGAGTGATCATCAGTATGAATGGCACTGGTACTAGAATTTACTCTCTGAAGCGGGTTATTCTGTGGATTTTTGAAATTTCTTTTGATTATAGAGCAGGGATGACGCTGTCTGAGAATGATCCATTCAATGAGGCCATGGGTCTTATTTTGAGGCTAGAAATGACCTAATGCATCAAGCAGCTAACTCATAAGTAATTTAGTAAGAAACCAAGAACACCTTTCAGCACCATGAACCAGAATCAGAACCAGCACCCATACATGAAAGACAGCACAGAGGCCATTCCCTAATGCAAAGATTCAGTATGTAGATGACTCATACACGTTTATATCTGGTGTGAAATATATTTAAAAATCTATGTAGATATACATACACATATAATTTTACATAACATAATTTTTAAATCAGTCACCTTTCCTGTCCTAGGTGTTGACTAAAACAAAATTAAATCAGCATGTTTTATGATCTGCCAATCTACAAATCAATACTATTCTAGGAAAAGAGGCTAGTTCTACACCTGGCACCTAAAACTTACCAAAACACATTACAGTTCTTTGGCATCATGGCTCAAGAGCAGACTGTGGCTGCCTATCGACTTGTACCGAGTAACTTGACTGCAGTTGGTCCGTTGCACTAACACAAGCAAACCAATTTACCATTAAAGGACAGCAAAAATACAATTGCCTGAAATCTCATAAGGCAGTTATTTTCCCTTGAGATGTGAATATAAAGAAGCAACAGCCCACATATTTGCATCAACCAACTGCCCAAAGCAATTCTGCATCATACCCTGGTAAATCCCCTGCAGATGTATTTCACTCCATCTTAGAATGTGAACAAGTTGATTTACATATTAATGAGGAAAAAAACAAAAGGGAGCTAAGCAATTAGGCAGGTGAGGCTAGAGTTTGGGGGACAAATATTTTAAATCCTGTTAAATAGGAATCCAGAACAATCTAAAGATAAATAGACTTTGTATTCATTTTCTCTTAACCTAGGTTAAATTAGAGAGAAATTAATTGATTGTTGACAACCTTAATGAGTCTTCATTAGCTGCATAATTGAAAAGAAAAATTCATGGATGTAATAAGCATCTTAATTTCTATGTGCCAATGTTATTGACTGGATGAGTCACGACTTCCTTTAAGATCTCGCCCCTCTCCCGCCTCCCCCTCCACCCCCATGCACCCCTCCCCCCCCCACACCGCCCCACCCCACAATATGCTTTGTCTAGCTCATCCATGGTCACTTGTACTGAGGGCTAAGCACCCTGGTTTCTAGTTCCTCTCTTTCTGGGCTTGGCATCTAGAAGCCATATTGCAGGGTAGGATGAGCACTGGGTGATAATTTCACATCCATTTTTAGTTTAGCTTTCTTTTTGACTTTTTAAATCGGAACATATATTTCAGTAGCTGTTTGCCAGTTATTTTCTTTTTTTTTTTGCCAGTTATTTTCCCTTGGCTTTTATTTTCCCATTTGGAAAATGATGAGGATTAGCTCTAAATTCCCGTTGAACTCTAAATTATATGCTTCAAATGACAAATTACATGGTGACTTAAAAATTTTTTTAATGACCCAATCAGTAATCTTCTTTGTATCATCTAACCCCATAAAAGCCTATTCCGCAAAGTTAATGCTAGCCTTTTTTTTTTTTTACTAAACACCCAACTGGAATTTCTAAAATTCTTCTCATTCATAGTCTAGGCCAGTTCTTTTTGAGACATGGTTACGAGATCATTCCTTCCAAGGCCACCAGGGAACTTGCAAGACCTGCACTTTCCAGGCTCCTCTCTGGACCCATGGACTCAGAAAGTCTGGGCATGGGCTCTAAGCATCGGCGCTTTCACAAGTCCTCCTGGTTGGTTAATGCTAATGCGAAGATTCACTGGTACAGGTCAACATTTCTCCTGTATTACCGTCATCATCTGGAAAATGAAATCACGCTTTCCTGGGAGAGTGGCTTGGGCACAGAAGGTGGCCATTATCCATGAACCAAGCAAGACTTACAGACTCGTGTTTACTTGTGCATGGGCGGCCATCGCTGTTGTGCGCAGCAAGCACCGCCCCTTTCGTTCTTCTCTCATTTCAGCAATTTAAAGAGGGCAGATAATTTCACAAGGCTACATGGCCAGTCCAGTGTATGAACTAGGATATAAATACATTCCTGAAAACTAGTCCCTCAGTCTTCAATTAAATTTCCATCTCAATTTTAGGAGGAAAAAAATCCAAGAGTAGGCAGATCAATTTTTTTTCAATTGTTCTCAAAATGGGGAAATTAATGTACCTGGAATTAATAAATAGCATATAGCATACAATGTACCTGGGATTAAAAATAGCAAAGCAGGATCAGTTTCATGTTTTTGCACAACAGTCGTCTACTTTCATAAGAATGATTGATGGTCGCCGGATAGGGCAAGATATGACAAAATAATAATTTATAAATTATCAAGGGCTCATGAGGGAGGGGGGAGTGGAGAGGGAGGGGAAAAAGAGGACTTGATGCAAAGGGCTTAAGTGGAGAGCAAATGCTTTGAAAATGATGAGGACAACGAATGTACAGATGTGATTTATACAATTGATGTATGTATATGTATGAATTGTGATAAGAGTTGTATGAGTCCCTAATAAAATGTTAAAAAAAGATACACAAATTAAAAAAAAGAATGATCGATGGTAACACAACTCATGAGAAACTCATTTTGCTACAATATATCATACAAATTCAAATGGTCACAACAGACCTTGACAAACTCAGTTAAAATTTAAGATCACAAAGAGGAGTTCTGATAGGAAACAGGTATATCAACAGGCAAAGTAAGAAAAATACAGAGTGAAAAAAAATAGCATATATTAGAAAATATTCTGAAATCAAATTCAAGATCAAAGACAAAAATTTTCTGGATATAAGTCAAACAGAGACAAATGCTTTTTCTCTGTAGAATTATTTAAATGAAATCACTTTTTTACGTAGAACAATAACAAAACTTTTGATATTTTAACACAGATATCTTAAGTGAATAGAAAACATCCTGAATAAAAATTAGGTCTGGATTTTCCAACTTAAAAAAAAAAAATTCCAAACAACAAACCAAACCTCAGTTCTGACTCAGCAAAGTGTTCCTCAATAGAGTAATAACGAAGCAAGAAACAGGATATATATCAAACAGATTTGTTTTGCAAAACATTTCATGTAGAACTTTATAAAAGGAAAAGTGGCTTTACTTTGGATAGATGACAGAAGCGCTGTAAGCTGAGTCTTGAGTCCACAATTTATGACTCACTTCATGTTCTGTTGGTCCCTGGTGGCGTGGTAGTGACCTGTTGGGCTGCTAACATCAGGCTGAGCATTTCCAAACCACTAACCACTTGGCAGGGCACAGAGGGGCTCTCAACTCTCCTAAACAGGTACAGTCTCAGAAACTCAGTGGAAGTTCTGTCCCTTTCTATGAGTCAGTATCGACTCGATGGCAGGTGAGGTTGTCATAGTTACTTAGTGGAGGAAATAGATTCTGACAATTTCAATGAAAGATAAAAGCCAAACCTCCAAGGGGCTGATGTGTAATGAGAAGCATTATTTACAGGAAAAGATTTCACATTCCAAAGGTGGAAAGAGCAAGATAGCGGTTCTTAGCCCTTGGGTCCCCACCCTTTCACAGGGGTCATCCGATGCATAACAGTAGCAAAATTACAGCTATGAAGTAGCAATGAAAATAATTTTATGATTGGGGTCACTACCATATGAGGAACTGTATTCAAGGGTGGCTAGTAAGGTTGAGAACCACTGAGCTAGACCCACAAGAGTCCCTTGGGTTCGTTCACAAGAAAAACAGTAAGGAAACTATGAAAGAGGAGCCCTGGTGGTGTAGTTAGCATTAGCATTAGGCTGCTAACCACAAGGTCAGCAGTTCAAAACCACCAGCCACTCAGCTGGAGAAGGACAGAAGAAAGAAAGATTGTCTCCTGAGAGAGTTCCAGTCTCAGAACCCACAGAGGGCAGGCAGGTCCGTTGTATGAATCAGAATAAGTGAGTTCAGTCAGAGCTAAAGGGTTAAAAGCTTTGCCTGAGACGTGAGGATGTGCTTCCAAATTATATCAATGGTTTAAGTGGATAAGACAACTTTGTAGCCCTCCTAAAATCCCTAAGCATAATAAATTAGCAGTAAGCATAACAAATTGTAGAACTATTTATAGGGGGTTGAAAGATGTTTCGATCTATTTTCCTTAAAATTTAAACTAAAGAAGAAGAAAAAGGAATGCTTCTACTTGTTAGGCTTCCAGGAGAACTAAGGCCTCAACATAAAGTTTAGCAGAAAATTACTTGTCAATCTACATGACAAATCACAGTTAATTTAGAAGCTCATTCTCATTCAGCAAAGAGATTTCAGAAGGACCCCATTTATTTCCGACATTGCTGTGAGCACATCTACGTCTATTGTGTTTCATAATCTCTTTCACTTCTAGCTAAGTACATTTCCAGCACCTGGTGTACTGGGACCTATCTTTAGGCTCCCATTTTATTGCTCCTCCGAGAGAGAGCTAGCAACATTTGCCTTGACCTCACTCTTCCGAGCCATTACAGAGTTTCAGGAAGCTATCGGGGGAGCCAGGTTACACCAAAGGGAGGGCAAAAAGGTCTCAGGTAATGTGAACCGAGCTACCTCTCTAGTAAGGCAGGTTAAAAAATGAGAGTGGGAAATTAGTATATACTGCATACAATTTTAAAAAATATTGCCATTTGAATTTATATAACATAGTTCAAGAAAAGCATTCCCTCAATGGGGGAAAATACACATTTTAAATACTGTATTTTATGTCATGAGTGGACGATCCATGCATCTGGCTTATCTTTGCTCGGCTGATACCATTGGAGCTGAATGTGCTCCTTATTTGCCATGAGGACTATCATCCCTTTGGGCTCATTGCCACTGACTATGGTAAGAAATAGGAATAGATGATCAATAATAACTACCCAAAGTTGTCTACTTGCTAAGTAGTATGGTTTCAAATATTGACCTCTATAATAAAAGCAAACCAGATTTATTTTCTCAGAGACACTGCTTTTTATAAGTGGTGGCTGAGCTTCCCAATCAGTTGACTGAACTCTGTTTAATTCATAAGTTTCAGACAATAAAGCCCCAGTGCATTTGAGAGATTGTGCCACACTTTAGGACTCTAAGTTCAACTCACTTAAACTTATTTCCACAATTCTATGTCGAATGCTCACATGCAGATTTCCATGTGAGAAACCCAGGTTTGATTCCCAGTTGATATACGCCATGCTGTTACCAATCATCTGTCAGTAGAGGCTTGCCTATTGCTAAGATGCTGAACATGAATCAACAGTGATCCAGGCCACTGTAGAATACGAAAGAAAACTGAAACAACAATAAAACAAACAACTGGCAAGTCAATAAAGACCTTTTGAATCACAGCAGACCAACCCACAACCAATAATAGCGATAATACAGTATACGCCAGCATTTCATGCTCTTGTGCATGGGGTTGACATGCGTCCCCAGGGCTGACTGGATCAATGCTACCAACATGTCACAGAGCACACACTTCTGAAGGGAAAGATGGCCCCTTCATCCCAAAGTCTTTTCTACTTGGAGTATGTGAGTTGGTTCTCCACTTCCCTCTGATCTAATTCATATGCCTCTTCTCAGTGTTTGTTCTACTCAATTTCTCCCTCAATTCCGATCTTCCTTCCTCTCCGGCTTCTGTACTATTCCTGGAACACATCAAGTTCGCTCTTCATACATTCTGTTTTCTCTGCTGGGAATATTCATTCCTCCAAATGGTTACCCATTCTTTCATTCAGATACCTGCTCAAATGTCATTTCCTTACTCACTTTTCTGACCATCATGTCTAAGATTATTTCTCTATTTCTCTGACTCTTCATCCCCTAGTATGACTTTATTTTAAGTGCATTAATTATATGACATAGTTATTTTTATTGTAACATCTTCCATAGAATTTGAAACCCATGTAAGGATAAACTTCATCTCCATTGTTTGCAACTGTATCTCTAGCATCTGTTATGGATAGATACAACATAGGAAGCCAAAATGTACTTGTTGAATGGATGAATAAATCTATAGTCAGAATAAGTTGTCAGCAAGTCCTGTGGGCCCCCCAAATTCTAGAATCCTTTGGGTTCATTGACTAAAACAGCGAGTGCAATTAACTTCACAACAGATGGCAAACCTAAAGCCAAGCAGCCATCTTGCTAACTCTAGCATCTGTCACAAAATGCATTAGACAGGATTGTGAATAGATCAGTTAAGATTCAGTGGCACTATAGGAAACACTTTCAAAGCTCCATTCTTCTACCATTTGGATATTTGTTAAATCTGAAAATCACCCCATAAGAGCGCAAGGAGCAGAGAATAAATACACTGTAATTCAGTTAGGAATCTGAAATTTTAAAATCATTCAACATTTTATATATAATTTGGAAAGATCAGATCAATGTGTCTATCACATACTAGAATCTGGCAATTTTTGTTTTATAATATGGCTGTTTATAGATAAAATAATATTATGAAGTGTTTGATACCTTAAATATAGAGGTAATAAATGTGTGATAGAATGTTTCATTAAAGTTGATGTTTTCTCTGGAAGTGGTAGAACAAAGTAATCCGTTTGGTGATTTGGGTATACAGTGGTATATCAAATGGTTTTGAATTATTTCATGAATTCACCAATTTTGTTGGTGCCACATAGACACAGCCAGATGAAAACAAATGATGCATTTATTGAAGTAAGAGCTATTTCATTCACAATACAGGAAATTAAATGACCAGTTCTTGTCAAACAAAAAGTAAGTTGTTTTAAGGAAAAAGAATTCTTTTGACGTCTAGTCAAGTTTTATTCTTTCAGGAACTAAGAAATTCTTTGACTGAAAATAATGTTATTGCCAAAGGGTATGTATTTCTCTGTTATACTTTGCTAGCTCTCTGTTTCCTTGGCACATAGGAACAGATGCAACTAAGGCTGAGCCAATGAGAAAATTTCCCCGACAGCCCAGCAAGAAGGAAAACTACACTTCAATGAGATAATCTAACCAAATTTACCACATATATGTCAGTGTGTCTTAAAAATTTTATAGGTAGTGTAAAACCAAGGAGAAATCATGGTGAATATTAAAATAATATTTACCTTTTCATTTCCTTTTAGACAATTTTATAGTTGTTATTTGTATTCATCTCTAAATTCTCGTTTTTTCCTAATAATGAATGCAATGAGCTATACTATTTGCTCCAAAATGAATTTTTATTTTTCCTAGAGAGTTTTCCACACTCTGAATAAATTCTGTTCACCTGGGCTAGATCTAATAGTATTTTTCTCAAGGTATCTAAATACTATAAGATTTCTGGTTGGTAAAATAACCTTTCCAATGTACTATATGGCAATGTTTAATTCATTTATGTGAATTTATATGAATTAATTCATTTATATTGAATTATGTCACCTATATAATTCAGATTTTTAGTGTAACTACTATATAATAAAATTAATTGCTGTCAAACTAAATTACAGTCCCAAATAATAGTGTATTAGTCCAGGTAAATATTCTGGTGTGACATTTGGGAGCCATTAATTTGATGTCAATTGATTATTTAACTCATCTTGGATCACAATCATAGGGTCAGCTTATTGCAAAAAGAAACAATGGAAGATATTCACAAGAGTAGAATTCTTTGCACATGCTAATTGCCATCCAACCTTTAAGACCAAAAGGAGCTAAGCAAAGAAAACGATTACAAATCTCACAGAGAAACAAACAATATGATTCATCCGTGGAGTTTTTCCTGGAGTATGAAAGCTTCAATCTAGAAGGGTTATATACGTCTTGATATGTGCTCATGCACATGCATGAAATACTTAAATAATATGTCAATGATATTAGCAGGGGTATTTCAAATACAGCCTTGTGTGGAGTTCTCCTAGGCAACCGTCAGAAGCAAGCACTGGAACGTGTGGAAAACTCAGGGAAAGAGGAGAGATTATTTTCGGGACCCTACTTGATACATTTCAATGTTTGGGAGACTAGACCCCGGAGAAGAGCTGCGTCCTCGCACCCGGTTTTCCCAATTCATCTTCCGCGTTTTGAGATCTCAAAATTCCAATGGTGACGCTGAGCAGAAAGGCAGTAAGACTGAAGAGGAACAGGAAAGGGACCCCAATTGTACAAAAGAATGAAGTGATGTGGGGTGGGGTGATGTCTGACACCGCCATTTCCATGAGGGGAGGAAAATCAAACTCCATGCCAGCATCACAAAAGCAGGCTTCTTGGAAGCTGAGGGCAGACGTGCCCCTCTTACCCTATCAAGGACACCAGCTCCCCCTCCCCCAACGCTCTCTACTTTTCAGCAAGGTTCAATAATTTATTGCAATCTCCACGCCAAGCTCATAGACAAAACTCAAGATATCACAGGGGTTATTAAGGAAGTTAGCAGGTTACAAATGCTTAGGAAACAATTATTAACACAGACAGCTTCTCCTCAGCCATGCCCACAAGCAGGCCCTTCTCAGGTATTTGGCCTCTCAGCCACTTGGCCCATTGTTCTTACCCCAGCACTGCCCCTCTCCCTGCCAAGATACAGAGCTCTTTTAGCCCTGTTGATAAATGCGCAAAGGGCAGGCCACCCCACCTGAAACCTCCGTCACAAGACCCTCCGCTTTAGCTCGGAGGCTAGTTTTGCTGAGTCTGAGTCTCAGCAAATCTGGTTCCCCAATGAAGGGCAAAGATGGAGTACATTCCACAAACCATCTCCTTCCTGAAGGCACTCAGCTTTAATTGCCCTGCGGGCTGGGAAGGACACCACTGAATCTCATGCTCTGGATCTTGATTCCCCAGCCTGTGCTCCATTGTGTCAACGCTGTCATCTGGATCAAGGAGGTTCAATGGTCAGGGAGCTTGAGGTCCAAAGGATGTGCTTCAGTCTCAGCTCTTCTCTCATGCCTGTAGGGATAACCCCCCTCGTCCTCCTAAAATCGCTCACGGTTCTAGCCAGCAAGATGGCAATCATCATTCACCTTGACAGCCATCACAATGGAATCTTAGAAGGTCTCCCCCCTTCTTCTTATCTTGACCTATCCTGAAAAAGTCCTTCGGTGGGAGTAGCAAAGACTATGGCCAGAAGAACCACTAAATACTCCACCAGCCTGCACGGATCTTAACGATTAGCTGCTAAACAAATGTATGAAAATTCTACACGAACATTTGAATGGATGGAAAAACTTGTAAGGTTCTTTCAAAGTGGTTCATGCATTCATGTGTGGATGCCTGGGTCTGAAACGAAAACACCTTAAAAGTATGTCTGTCACATCCCTGGAGCATAGTGGTCCAAACCAACCCAAACGCACCACCATCAAGTCAGCTTTGACTCGTGTTTCATTCATCTATTTCTATATATTTAACACCGTATCTTTAAAACCCTGTACATTTTGGCCCCAAATTATATTACCACCAAAATTCAAAAGCATTTGTGTGTTTGTGAGTGGCTGAAAGGACACAGAGATTTATTCAGTGATTAGTTCTTAATAAATTTTGCAGTCTGCTGAACAATTTGAGACTCTTAAAACTAAGGATTCCATTAGTTAAATCTGTATAGCTAATTTTCCTTTTTTCTCTTCATGCAGTATGGCATAGGCAGGTCCACCTACTTATACTCTTTAGTCAATAAAAGGCTATAGGAGCGGGGATGATGGATCTGTTTTTGTTTTTTTTAAGGTGGCTTATTAACACAGATAAATTACCAACTTTCATCTATGGATGACAGTGAAACCCAAATGTTGATTTGCAAGGCCCTCTAATATATGAATCTTCCCTTGATGTGGGAAACAGAACCATGAAGAGAGTGTATGCGGACAAACTCTCAATACCATACATTAAGGTGTCTGGGAGGCCAGGGCTCCTGTGAAGGGGAACCTTTACATCTGTAAATTGTAGATGTGTTCCCGTCACATTCTCCTAAGTAAAAGTCATTCCCCTCTAGGTCCTCCCATAATAATGCCAAATTTATGATGCCGTCTGGGAACGCATGGTTGCTTACTATAGGCTTGAAGGTCAACTGCTTGAAGGCTACACGCCTGAAGGCTGTCTGCCATCAGAAGCAATCAGACCCTATTGTCTGTCCCTCTCTAAGCAGGGCTGACGCCTTCTGATAAGATGATTCCCCTGCAGAAGAGATCAAAGACACCTAAGGTCAAGCCAGCTCAGAGACAAGAGGCTGCCACCTGGACTCTAGAGCCTGCCCGCCTTGTTACGCATGTGCCTCTAGCGCCTCCCCTTCCTATTGCGAGTGCACCCCTAGCTCGTTCCCCTCAAGTCATGTGTATGCCTTTAGTACAATCTCTGCCTGTTACGTGGGTACTGATTGTGCCCAAGATTCTATAAACTTGTGAGAATACATTATGTTCTCTCTCTCTCTGGACCTGGTTTGGGTCAACATGAAAGAGGTGACCCCTTGTATGCTTTATCTTGTCTGATGTATCTTTAATTTGTCCCTCGATTACACAATCACTCCCTCGGGCCCATTTGGTTGTGGAGGCTGTTTCCCCGCCCCCCAACCCCTCACATTGGATTCCCTTGGTCCTTTGATCGGGATGTGAGTAGTCGACCTTAGACAGAGTGCATAGGAGAGTGGATTACTGCAGATATACACTGACTGCCCCTGAGTCAATGTGGAATCGCAGCAACCTTGTAGGACAGGGTAGAAATGCCCTCCTGAGCTTCTGAAACTGTAACTTTTTTGTGGGAGTAGGAAGTCCTGGCTTTCTCCTAAGGAGGAGCTGGTGGTTTCGAACAGCCGACTTTATCGTTAGCAGCTCAATGTGTAACCACTATGCCACCAGGGCAGATATTGTTAGGGTAAAATGTAATACCTTATCATGTTTTCCCTTTTAACTCATTTGTAACTTGTTCTAGTTTTTTGTTATTTTCTGCTTTCCTTTGGTTTGTGGTTTTACAGTGTTCTGCAGTTTGTTGTTATTAGGATTTTCTTTATATGAAATACAGGATAGGTAAGTCTATAGGGATTTATAGATTAGTAGTTTCTTATGGTAGGAGAGGTTGGAGGAAATTGGAAGCTAATGATAATGGGTCCAAGAATAAAGAAAATGTTTTAAAATTGATTGTGGTAATGATTGCACAACTTTTTAATATATTTACACTATTGAGTTGTATGGTATGTGAATGATAGGTCAATAAACTTTTTAAAAAATGACCAGGTTTCAAGTGTGGTAAGCAGCACCGATTTATAATTATAATATACATAGATATCAGAACAGTTGAGAGTTCTATTGGTATATTTTCTGACTTATAAATACCATGCCTTTTATCATTGGAACAACATTTCTAGAACTTGATTCATATGGAATTTATAATAAATTTAAAGATATCATTCAGAGAACTAGGGATTCCTCGGAACCAAATCAGTGCTTAAGTTGCACCTGTGCCTCACTGCGCCATCTGTTGGTGAAAGTTGCTGACGACATTGAACGGCTCCAGGATTTTCAAAGCTGTGACCTTTTGGAAGCTGGTTGCCAAGCCTGATTTTTGAGATGCCCCTGGTGGGATCAAATCAGCAATCTCTCAACTAACAGTTAAGAGCTTATCCACTTCAACGACTCAGGGCATAATCACTATCTGATCAAGTGAAGCGGACTGATGGAGCGAAACTGTTGGACCGCAGGAACAAAAGATGCTTGAAGCAATGGATGCCCCAGGAAGGAAAGTGGAGATGGAGAAGAGGGACCAGAGAAGGAAACTTGAAAAAAAAAAAAAACCATATCAAAATTAAAAGCTAAAACTTAAAAAATTCTATTAAAAATGTGTACTTCCAGGAACTTGAAGCATGGGATAAAGCATTTTTTTTACCCCAGGAAGATAGGATCAAGTGCAAGACTGTAGCCTCTAGCACGATAATGAGATTATGAATTTAAAAGCTAATAGGCTTCTCTATAGATTGTATTTAACGTAGACATCATAGGCTATGTAGGGGCTTTAAAATTTGGAGGAAAAATGGATTTCAAGTAATTGAATTTTCTCTGAACTTTTTGAAGCTCTCCCTGTGTAAAATAGTAAAGTAATTCCGGATGGTCATTGCTCACAGAAGTTTCAGTAAGGACATTAAAGTCCTTAACAGAGAAATCCCCCTAATCAATGGCATAACGTCTTCTTTTGCTTATTTCCCCCCTTTGATTTCCTTCCTCCATCTCTTGTTGTAGAGTACAATTCCTCGAGGCTCAATTCCTGAATGTAGTATCCTCCCTTTCTGTTTACACATATTTCTAACCTGCACCTCCCCCCAACACACACACACACACACACACACACACACACACACACACTCATTGTAGAAATCCCGCTGATCGCTGCAGTCCTATCTCTAGGCCTAGTATTCCTGAGTTTCATGTCTATTTTTCACTGTTTACTGGCTCCTTCCAGGTGACTATTCCATAGAGACTAGATGCTCAGCACTTCTGAAAGTGCATCTGTACTCCTGCCACATTCCTCTTCCCATATTTATCCCTTGATGAATGACACCATGAACTACCCTACCACATAAGCCAAACGTTTTGGGGAGCTTTCTAGTGTTCTCTCTCCGTCTCACTCTACCGTTAAGACTGGGGGCCATATACAGTAGTGGCCAATTCTTGGTTTAAAGTTGACCATACTACTTATTAGTAGGTGACTTGGCTCATTCCCTCTGTCTTATAAGGTTGTTAAGATGATTAAGTGTTTAGTAATTTATTGCTGCTCACCTCCAAGCCTTCATATATCCTATTTATTCTCTCTCCTTAGAATGCCCTTTCTAAGCATTTATTATAATTTAGAAGTCAGACTGATCACATAGAGCAAGAAGCAGCTGGAATGCTGTCTTACTGATAGATAGGCTTTTGACTGTAACAAGTATCCTATGATTTATAGCTAGTAAATCTTTACTTATGGGACAGTTGATTTGGATTGTCACTTTTACTTCAGGTGACCAGTGAAGAAGGGACTACATTGACTAGAGACTGGACACGATGGGTCACATCCTGAAACCAAGCTCATGCCTGAGGAGTGGAATCTCTAGGCATTTAGAAATTGTCTATAGGTTTATCGCCTCAATAGAGAAGCTTTGTTGAAGAGCAGAAAACCACATCTTACCCATGTATGTCACTGCCAGAGAGTTCCCTGTCTATAGACAATTGTTGACATTTATTGAAGACAAGAAAGAAGGAAGAAGAGAAAGCAAGGGAAAGGTGGCAAGAATATAGTAGAAAAGGGCATGAACAAGAAGGACAGACATATATAGGAGTGAACAGATATTTCTCTCTGAAGCGAGTTTGTGTAAAAGAAGACTGTTCTCTAGAATCAACTGCAATCCATGGTGACCCCATATGTTACAGCGTACAGCTGTGGTATGGGGCCTGGGTTCACGCTTGTCATCTTGATGGAACTGGATTGGTAGGCCTTTCTTCTGTGGTGCCACAGGGCACCTTCAGATTTGTGGTGAAGCACAAATTCTCACCGGGCTACTTTCACCATCTATAAACCTTTGTTAGTTACTACTAACTCAGACACAGGTCACTTAACAGAACTAAAGAAACATGGCTGCTATTATGGAAGAGAACATTTAAAGCAGCTGCACTATATATTTTAGACACAAAATTAAGGAAACACCAACTTTAAAATGCAATGACGACAGCTAAAGAAATAGCAGAGAGATTTGAAATAAACTCAATTTTAAATGAAGAGAAGAAATTTGTGATGTTAAATAAAAGAATAGGTAAAGAGCAATAGTGATAAAATTTTCAAGGCTGCATTTTATTATTTTTTTTCCTAAATGCTTACTGTTATGTTGCTAAATGTCATCAAGTAGGTTCCAACTCATAATGACCACATATTCAGAATTAAATACTATCCAGTCGGGCACCATCCTCAAAATCATTTCTGTGTTGGAGGCTACTGCTGCAGCGACTGTCTCACTGAGGGTCTTTCTCTCTTTCCACCTGCCCTCCACTTCCCCAAGAAGCCTGTACTTTTCCAGGGGCAAGCTCCTCTTGAGCGCGTGCCCAAAGTAGGTGAGATAAAGCCTTACCAACCTCTCTTTTAAAAACCATTCTGGATGAAATTCCTCCAACACAAATATTTACCTCTGGCAATTCATGGTATTTTCCATAGTCTTTGCAAATTCTATCATTCAAATAACTCAGTTTTTCTCTAGTCTTCCTCACACACTGTGTAGCTCTTCAGTGCATATGACCCCATTGAAAGCATGCCATCTTGGTCAAGTACACCTTAGTTCTCAAGGTGACATTGAACAAGTTAGATCCTTTGCAGCAGCTTTCCACAATACAATAGATCATTGTGTTTGATTTCTTGACTGCTGCTTCCATGAGCAATATTGACTGTGGACCCAAGTAAAATGAAATCCTTAGGATCACTTAAATGTTTTTCCCCCATTTATTATGATGTTGCCGATTGGTCTCTTGTAAGGATTTTTTCTTGTCTTTCCATTAAGTTGATAGGAAGTAAAGTTGAGGAGAAATACTGTATAAAGAACCCCATGGGCAATGTCATGGATGCTAGAATGATCATCAGTAAGTAGGGATAAAACTAATTAGGTCTCTAAAATTGAAGATGTGATGGGGGTTTCAATATCTGTGGAAAAATTCTATCATGCTATTCCGACAGTTACATAAGCTACTATCAATGTGAGGAAGGAGTGGAGTCTAGCCTGCCGATCAGACTGCAGCTTGATGGCCTCATTAGGAGGCACAAAAAGATAAATAGCTCACTAGAGGCCAGATACACTCTCTCCCTATGGGGCATTCCTGTTGACAAGCCACATGGAACTCCACTGATGCCAGACCCTTTAGCAAGAGAAGCCACTTGGAGACCCGTGCCAGCATTGAGATGCTTCCACCGTCACTGGGTCCATAAGACTATTCACCAACTGGCCTGTGATCGTACTGCATTCTGCATCGTTGCACGTGTTGTATAAGTCTGAAGAGGAATTTACAGACTTATTGGGCATATGGGCTAATATCAGACCTATGGACTTGGTCTGGACTGAGCTGGGGTGTTTTCCTAATCCACAATTACTCTTTATATAAAGCTCTTTCTCACACACATGTGCGTGTCTGTGAATTTGTTTCTCTAGTCCACCCGGACTAACACAGTTATCATTCTATTTGTCATTGAACTTGTTGAAGCGCTTTCACACACTAGCTTTTATATCTCTATGGGTCATCGATTTCTCTTGCTGTAACCATAATCTAGAATGATTAGGAAGGAAAAGCCATGCCAAAAGGTTTATATATATTTTTCCTCAAGTAAATCAACACAGGAGGTTTGAGGTTTTTTATTTGGAAATAAAACCACTTTGCTAATGATAAGAATAATGGATATGTGATGATAACTTAATAACGAATTTACAAATTAGCTACTCCAGGCATTAGGCCATTTATAGCTTCAGGATACTACCCTCTGGCTCACTGAAGCACAACCAGCCCTGCTCTATAGACAACTGAGTGAACCCATTTCCGAGGGAGCAAAAACAGTCAAATTAATTTAATGTAATTTGTGTTTAGTGTTTGATTGAGTTCAGATGAATGGAAATAAAAAAAGAATCTCAGAGGAAAAAATACGCCCAGACCACCAAGATCAGCCATCACAGAAGAAATTTCATCATGGATTGTCATGCAAATAGTTACAGACACTAATTCTATCTGAAACTACCTAATGTGGCCTTATTGAAAATATATCCAACATTCTGATTCAAAATGCATGTAGATAATTGCTACTGAGTATTTTGAGAAGCAAAAATAGGTTAGTTTAATTTTTTCCTAGAGCCAGAAAGAGAATTCTCTGTATATTGTCCATTAACCCTTGGGTTTAGAACCCCCAAATTAGGGAATCAGATTATTTGCTATAGCGTGAATCTATTCTAGCACGTCTTTACCTAAGCGGCTAGCCATAGGATGTGCACATGTTAATTTTGAAGAAAAATGTGTTTTCTCCAACTTGGAACCGATGAGAACTGGACGATAACAGTAACCAAACTGCTTCTAAGGGGGTGTGTGCATACAAGTGTGTTGTATAGAGAGATTTAGATTGTGGTCCACTCTTAAAGGTGATGATGCTGCCAGGTGAATAAAATAAGTAAAAGAACTGATGAAAGAAGAAATGGCCTAGAGGAGTCTGTATAAAAGTGACTATGAATGTAAACCCAGGCTTTAAACAGAGGCCACTGTCTCAATAAAGCTATCAGATTATTTGTGCTGCTTTTGGAGGATTTTTCTCTGATCCTGAACATCCTCTTTCTTGACAACCTTCTCTTTCAATCCTTTCAATCGTGCAAGAAGGAAGTTCTCATGATTTTCAGTCAAAAGATTCATTTTCTTGTCATTGGTTGAGATGATGATACATGTAAAGGCTAATTATGAAGCTTTTAAAGATAAACTCAGGTTATAATTCTAGATAGCAAAGCCTTTAGATTCCCCTCTACAAAGCTCCTTCTACCCTGTCCCTGTCCCAATCAGTGCATGCATATTAACAGACACACACCGCGATTCACGGGAAATAGATGTATATCTTACAACACACTTTAAAATAGACACACTAAAAACTAAGCTGAGTCAATCAAGTGGAAATTACTCTGTAATTTCTCACCTGGTGCTGATTAAATAAATGTGCACACTGACATAAAATGTGGAGAATCGTGTGTAATAAATAGAAGAAAGGCAATAAAATAGTGTTTGTTTAAGGCCGATGAGTGAAATTTATTATGCAGCTTGATTCTATGAAATGATTAAGAAATTTCAAATCTTCTTTGATAACCACGTAGAAGAGACTCCTCCTTTCTGACTAATCTTGCAGGGAACAAAGTTAGCAAACCTGGGTATGTTTTTCCTTGGGTCCAAATTAAAATCTGGTTTCTTAAAGCAGAAGATCTGTTTTGATGGTGTGCATGTGCATAATTATCCTCCAGGCATTTCTTAAATCTTCTCACTTGAAATATTTCTTCTAGAAATGGCTAATTATAATTTGATAACCACTTCTAGTTATTCAAAATAAGTTATATTTTTGAGAAAGAAAATTTATTCGGGGAAATGTATTTTCCTTTAGCATGTTCAATATTTTAGATGCAATATTTACACTCTTGACTAATCAATCATGTGGAAAAACTCTCTGGTCTATGTTTTAACCAGCCTCTGTGTATTTCAAAGGGTTTCGACTTTCAAAGTATCTTCTCTCCCAAGTGTTCCCACATTGATTTTGCCTTTTTCTGTTTTTGCTTTTCTCACCTATGTTTATTTAATTTTTAAACCATGTTGTACTTCCAGAATCTTGTCTGATAATTGCTAAAAGTTCAGAACACTCATAGGAGGAAATATTCAGTGCAATAGGTATTACGCTCCTAGAAACTTCTCATCTCTGACGTCAAGGGTGGCAATTTATCCATGCAGAGAAAAAACTAACAAAAGTAAAAAGGCATCGAAGAAATGTACAACTAACCACATCTAAATATTAAGTTGCACACAAAGGCTCAATAAAAAGGAAATGATATCTTTGAACTATGTTGTTAGGAAAAATATTGAACTATGCCTTGGACTATGTGAATAATGAAAAAATATATTTTGGAGGAAGTATAGCCAGAATGCTCTTATGTACTTTGGATGGACCTGTCCCTGACAAAAGACACCATGCTTGGTAATGTAGAGGATCCGTGACGGGAAGACCCATTATGGCTGCAGCCATGGGCACAAATACAGCAGTGGTTATCAGGAAGGCAATGGGCCAGCAATGTTTTAGTCTATTGGACAGGCGTTATAATGAGTTGGAACGTTTTCAATGGCATCTAACATAAAACTCAGTAGAAGGAGCTATCACGTACCCTATATAGTTTAGAAGACAAACATGAAACGTATAAGGTAGCTGCACTCTGTCAAAAATGATGTGGCATTTACATAGAAGGCATTGTGTGGCTTCTAAATACATCACATTTGTTGCCATTAAGTGGATTCCAACTTATGAGGAACTGTGTGCTCTGGGATTGGACCTCAGTAGGGTTTCCACGACTATTATCTTCACACAAGCAGCATGCCAGGTCTTGTATCTGCAATACCCCTGAGTGGGTTTGTACCACCAGCCTTCAGGACCATAGAGGGCCACTTACAGGCCTTCCTGTGTCCTTCAGGAGGAAGGAACTGCTCTGCTCGGTAGGGTGAAGGCCTGCCAAGCGTCCCAGGAAGGAACGCATGTAAGCAGTAGTTGCAAGACAAGAGAAGACATTTGACAAGCACATCAAGAGAAAGTAGGGGAAGAGAGTGCTCAGGAGCGTGGAGGCTTGCAACAATGTGGCAGGGATAAACTGCACAGTGCGGAGGACCCCATTGGATTGTGGTCTGAGCACTTTGGACATTTTCCAGAAGGCAGTGAAGAGTTACTCCTAGATTAGAGCATTGATTCTTTGCTTATCATCCTATTTTATCTGTCTAAGGATTGCCTGTTTATTCTTGTACTTTAGTATCTGATGTCAGTGTAAATGGATTTGACTTATTAAGATCCATAGTGCATAACGAGTTAACACTTAATTAGTAAGATTGATTTTAGTTGTGTGTCTATCTCTACTGAGTGGATCTAGATATTTTATAAGGAGACAGAGAAATTTTGAAAAGAAAAATGCGAAGTGTCACATGCTGTAGTTAGGAGATAAGACTCACCTGGTCACTGGCTGTCCAGAAGTACCGAATAACAATCTCCCCAGGAGGGTGACTGACATGCTTGGGAAGCTGGGGGAATACCATTTTCAGGGAATGCAGTCCCTCAAAGAAAGTGAAGAAACCATTGGCTGTTTTGTGTGCAGACGGAGTTCAGGCTATTGTTAGGTGCCAGCTGGGCAGTTTCGGCTCACAGCTAACCAATAGTAGTAGAAACACCGAGCGGTCCTGTGCCAGGGCCACGATTCTTTTTACATTTGAGCCCATTGCTGCAGCCACTGGGTCAGTCTGTCTCATTGAAGTCCATCCTCTTCTTCATTTTCCTTTCACTTTGCATAGCATGGTGTGCTGCCCCAGGGACCAGTCTTTCCTGATAACATGTCCGAAGTACATGAGACGAAGTCTCACCAGCCTTGTCTCTAGGGAGCGCGGCGGCTCTGCTTCCCAGACAGACGTTTGTTCTTGCAGCAGTCCAGGGGACTTCCAGTGCCCTTCGCTAAGCCTGTAGCTCAAAGTCATTGTCCTTTGGTCTTCCTTATTCCTTGCTCAACTTTCACGTGTATATAAGGTGACTAAATACACTAATATTTGGGTCAGGTCCTTGATCCTCAAAGTGACATCCTTGCTCTTTAGTACTTGGAAGAGGTCTTGGGTAGCGGGCTTCCTCAATGCAATGTGCTGTTTCACCTCTCAACTGCTGCTTCCAAGAGCATTGTCTGTGGATCCCAGCAAAATGAAATCCTTGACAACTTCAGTCTTTTCACCACGTATCATGTTTCCTATTGGCCCGGCGGTGAGGATTTGTGCTTTCCTTCCTGGCGTCATAATCCACACTGAAAGCTGCAACGCTGACCTTCAGCAGTATGTGCTTCAAGTCTTCCTCATTTTTGGCAAGTAAGATTATATGATCTGCAGAGCAACCCTCGAATTTTGATACCTAATTCTTCATATAAGTGTGTTTCTCGAGATCAAGGCCGCGTCTCTCCTTTACCGGGCGCAAGAGAGCTGGGCAAAGGGTTTGGTTCATTCTCTTTTGCAATGTGTACGTAAAAGAAAGAAAAAAAAGAAACGAAAAAAAAAAGTGTGTTTCTCTGCTTATTTGCTCAGGCTAATAAAAAGCAATTAAGCTGTTTGGAGGCGTCTCAATAAACAACAACAACAAAATTCACGGACACAGAGTCAGTTCTGATTCATAGTGACTGTACAGGACAGAGTCAAACTGTCCCTGTGTGTTTCAGAGACCAACACTGCACTGGAATAGAAAGCTTTATCAGAGGGACTGGTGTTTTTGAATGGCTGACCTGGCTGTTAGCAGCCCAATGAGCAACCCATTACATCAGCAAGGCTCCTAAAGAAGCCTCAGTCGTTAGGATTAATTGATGGTTTATTTACTTGTCCCTTTAAATGGACTATAAACTCCTTAAGGGAAGGAGATATATCAATAGTGTATCCTACCTCCTGAGCAAGATAAGCAAGCTAACTGCAAGTTGGCAATTCAAAGTCATCCTCCGACCTGCAGGAGTGAAAGCTATGTGCTCCCATAAAGCTCTCCCGCCTCAGAGCCCCTATCTGGGTTCTGGGTTTGCTGTGCGTTGCAGTGGACTCCACGACAGCAGGCTTGGTTTGGGGTCTGGGCCACACCGACGAAACCTCAATAAACATCAACTAAAGAATGAATGAATAACATTGCCCCCTGCACACAGTTTACTTAGATATAAACATTTTATTATGAATTGGGTAAAAGTCTACGGAGCACACCCTCAGTTTCACATTTAATGATTCATACAGTTTACTTCAACTCATGCATTGTTACCCCCTTAATGTACCATCCATCATTTATCCCATATAGCCCCTGGGTTTCATGTTCCATTCGGCTTTCTTTTCTAGCCCCGTGAACTTACCTCTTGGATAAATGCTGCCCTTTTGGTTTAAGTGGTTAATGAGTGGAAAGATGGCGGAGGAGTTCGGCTGCAGACCTGCGGGATGACTTAGGGCTCGAATCTCAGGGGCCGGATGTGTCTTCTTTTGACCAGTAAGCCAGGTCTCTTTTATGGCTTTGAGTTTTGTTTCACACTTCTCTTTTACTGTATACCTAGCAAAGTACGATCCCTTTCATGAGCCGTTGGTAGTGATAACCAAGCACTACCAGGTTCTTCTGGTCTCGGTGCTGGGGAGGCTGATGTTTGTTTGGTCCTTCATCCATTAGACTCATTGTGTCCATGTGTCTTTTGGTTTTTCACCACTCTTCTTTGCTCTGGACAAGTGTGAATGAATAATATTGTATGTCTCTTACATGTACCTTAGACGGCTGCTCCCTAGCTTTTAAGATCTGAGTGGCTACTACCCAAAGTAGACGGCTGACCAGTATCCCTGTAAACTATGTTACACCAATGGACTTTGGTGTCCCCAAAGACTATGGTCCAGAGCAACACATAACAAGTAAAAGAAAAAAAAACAAAGTGTCATCCTTCTCTCAATGTGTGTTTCTTGGTTCAACCTCAAAGCATAGAGGCAGTCTAGTGAGGGAAGACTGAAGAATTCCAGTTGATTGAGCTTTTGCCTTGGTATAAGTAGTCTACTTAAAATTTCCGTTAAATAAAATATGTTATTCCATACCAACTTAATTTTTGTCCAAATAAGAATAAACTATCATGCATTTGTGTGAAATGACTTGATCTGTCTTTTCTGCCCTGAAGTCACCAAAGAAGATTTTGCATTTCATCTGCATTGCATTTCACACGAGGAACACAGGATCAATTAAACTGAAACCGCAAACTGAGGACACTGAAATTTGATGGTCTTCATCAACAGTCTCTTCATGAAATAAGAGTTCCTAATTCATGAATTCTCTTTCAAACATTCACAAAGATATTAACTGAACAGGCAGAAGAGTGAATGCAATTGATAAATGTTTTAAATGTATCTTTGTATGACATGGAAATATTTTTTCAACAATGGACATTTAAAGGGCAAGTGGTAGCATGTGCCAAGTTTTCCATTCCCTTGAGAATATCAAAGAGACAGGCAGGCCATTTGCTTAAAAGTTAGAGCAGACTATCATGGCAACAAGGTGATTTTTCTGGAATGCCATCAGAATACTAGTGGAAAAATATTAAGACCTTTTAAAAATATCACTAAAATATAAAACAATTAGATGTGTCTATTTTCACAACATTGCGCTTTAAAAGTTATTTTGTAGATTATGGCTGGAAGAAAGGTAGAGAAAATACCTAGAGAAATCATTCGATGTTCTCTCAACCTCTTCAGAGGGATCGATATTCGATGGTTGCTATTTGTCGCGCGGATCATAATTTCAGAGGACACTACTCATGATAGAGAAGACAGAGGGTCCACAGTCTGAATCTCTTTTGGTGATTTAATAACAGTCTAAAAGAAGGCAGTATCATGAACGCAGTCAACCAACAGCTGTAAATACAATAATTATGAACTTTATTTTTGCAAATAACACTGGCAGTTTCATAACAGTGCAAATGAATACTAAGGAGAACCTATTTTGTTGGTACATTTACTGAATTAGGCATTGAGTTACATAGAACGCAATCGCTGCCTTAAGCCTATCTTAATGCGCTCATGAAAGGAGGTGCATAAATAAAATGATTTTTAAGTGCCCTAGGGGATCTTAATATGTAGGGAGAGCATACTCCAAGTCCCTTTGCAAAATAAAAGTTACTATACTGAAATAAAATGCACGCTCTTTGTGTTGATTTTCATCTATCAATTTCCGTGAATCTTTATTTAAAAATAAAATGTTCTAAAATACAATGTGCAATTTACAGAAAGTTGGTATTTTGGAAAATAGATTTTCTTAAAGAAGAGTGACATTGTTTCACTCATATCCCCCGGACTACAGTCTGATAACCAGTCTTTATTCCTTCAAAAGTGTTTTCTGCAGGCATGGTGCGACAAGCTCCTCTCGGGGACTGGGGGTGTAGAAAAGTCCTGCTCCCCAGAACGCACATAATCATGGGGCAGGGACAAAAATAAACAATAAGGAACTTTGGGGGGAGCGTTAAATGCTCTGAGGAAGAATGAAGCATGGTAAAGCAATAGAGACCGAGCAGAGATCTAGAGGAAAGGATATTGAAATCTGTGTAAAAGGTGAATTATGGATTGCAATATGCTCATTATTTTAGATTAGGAATAAGCATTACTGTGGCATACATAGTTCTAAACTATAAGTTAGAAGCCCTGAGATACTCTTTAAGCCTTCAAGCAAAATGATCCCCTGATGTTACCTCTTAGCATATAGCAGGTTAGGGCGCAAAGTAAAGAATATCACCGCTCAGTAATGTGCTCTCTTACATAATCATCTATAAGAGACCAACTGGTCATGCTAAAAGCAGAGGAGAAGGGTGGAGGCAGTGGGCTTCCTGCGTGGGATGGACAGTCCCAACAGAAAGGAGTGTGCTGGCAGGCAGGGTGTGAATAACAGAGCCAACACCATGGCACAGCCAATACCACGGGCCAATAGGGGTGGGACTTTTGAATGGGAATACGCTTACCCGTGTACACATCCACCCAAAATTCCGTAATATATGTTTGTTTTTTTAGCAAATTATGTTTTATTTTTTGCAATATTCTCTTTAGTTGTTCTCTTATTGTTGCTCCTTAGGGAGCAACCACAGGGTTTTCACGGATTTTTAAATTTTTATTGTAATAAATCACTTTATTGGTGGCTCTTACAGCTCTTATAACAATCCATTCATCCATTGTATCAAGCACATTTGTACATATGTTGCCATCATCTTTTACAAAACATTTTCTAATTGAGCCCTTGGTATCAGCTCCACATTTTTGCGCTCCTTCCCCCACCCTCCCACCCTCACGAACCCTTGATAAATTATAAATTATCATTATTTTCATATCTTACGCCGACTGCTGTCTCCCTTCACCCACGTTTCTGTTGTTCATCCCCTAGGGGGTTCTATAATGTTGATCATTGCGATCGGTTCCGTTCCCCCCACCACAGACACACCTTCCCCCTACCCTCATGGTATCACTACTCCCATTACTGTTCCTGAGGGGGTTATCTGTCCTGGATTCCGTGTGTTGAGAGTTCTTATCTGTACCAGTGCACATGCTCTGGTCTAGCCAGGTTTGTAATGTAGAACTGGGGTCATGATAGTGGCAGGGAGGAAGCGTTAAAGAACTAGAGGAATGGTTTGTGTTTCATGGGTGCTATACTATGCCCTGGCTGGCTTGTCCCTTCCTTGTGACCCTTCTATGAGGGGATGTCCAATTGTCTACAGATGGGCTTTGGAGCAGATGGGCCTTTGGAGGGAGGCAAAGGGGCAGAGGAGGAAAAAGTCTGCACTGCCTCCCTGACAGAAATGGACACACTTCCCAGGAGGCATCATCAGGCTGTGGTCTGATTGATACGTTAGACTCCATTACTACCTATTCACACAGGGACAAGCTGACATAAAATCTAGCTGCACTAAAAAATAATTTTGAATATTTTTAAAATTTTTGAATAATTTTAAACAAGATTTGCTTCTGCAGGAAAAAAACCTTGTAATTAGCAAAGTTTTAACATTTTTTTATCAGAAGGAATTCATATTCCAAGGTGTCTCTGAAAACTTATAACTAACACTGGGAAAAGGGAATGAGCACATAAACCTCTCTGCCATCGTGCCCCTTCTGTCACAGAGTGTCCCCATAGGACAGGGTAGAGCTGGCACGTGGGTTTCTTAGATGGTCACTTTTTACAAGAGTGGAACGCCTCATGTGTCTCTTGCAAAGCAGCTGGTGGTTTAGAACTTCTGGCTTTGGGGTGAGCAGTCAAATGTGTAACGCACTCTAACCTAGGGCTCACGGATGTCCAAAGGCTTATCTGCCCTCACAATAGAGGGTTGATTATGCCATTTGGTAAAGAAAATAAGGAATATGGGGGTGTATTTCTAAAATGCTTTTCCTAAGAGCAGTTTATGCAAAGTATATCATACTTCAAAAGAGTATTTGACTTTCTTTTGAAAACTTTGGGTTACTATGTCACCATGGTTAGCTCTGTTAAATTTGTTGATTTTGGAAATCTCCTGCCAACATTGCACACTGGGAAAGCCGCACAAAGATTTACCCAAGTAAGTCTTTATCTGCATCTTCATTTTCTATTTGTAATGTTAATGATGAGACCAATTCTTCTCACTTCTGGTTTTCTCATACAAAATGTAACAGTGAGGTACGCATTTTACAGAGCTGGAGCAAGCAGAACAGTAAGCAAGTATATGAATTTATTAATAAAAAGCAGTAAATCAGACTGACTTATACTTAGCTCGTGTTTTAAATAAAACAGGTTATGCATAGTTGAATAGAGATCAAATTACCACATCATGATGCTGCATGTGTACAATGCTTTGCCATAAATATTTCATGATGTATTTAACTATTTACTATAAAAAATTAAGCATCAAACAATTAATAATATAATAATATTCAAGAAAGTGTCAAATAGATTTTAAGCTAGTAATTCAGGAGTACATCACTTATTCACATTAACTGGAGACAGTCCATCTGAATTTGTGAAAAATTTGACTTATAAAACATTTTAATATACATGTGATTTTATAATGTGATAACTCAAACTTTGAGGATGTTAACAGAATTATTAAGAGGAGGTTTTGCTGAGTTTAAGTTATGGAACGCTATGACTCATTTATACCAGACATATTAATTATATGCAAATATATGCTTTTAAATTTCTTAAGCACAATGTGAATCTTAATAAGCAGGTTAAATATTTCTCCTTGAAGTTTTACTCATGCCATTCATTTACATCTATTCTTTCCTGTGGAATGCAAAGGTAAATTTTGGCTAGATAATCACGTATGAAAACAAACCAAACTCACTGGCATGAAGTCAGTTCTGATATAGCAACCATCGGGATCAAGCAGAATTGCTTCTTTTGGGTTTCAAAGGCTGTACATTTTTGGGGATCAGAAAGCCTCATCTCTCTTCCATGGAACTGCTGGTGGGTTCAAACTGCTAACCTTGCAGTTAGTTGCCAAACACATAATCCACACCACCAGGGCTCCTTGATCATGTGTGCAGTGAGGTTTAAGTTAATGAGACTTATTTCCAGATAACAGGCATGTTTTGGAGCAATTCATGATGGTTCTGGTACATTATAAAAGGCGGTCTCTCACTTCCAACACAGGGAAAGCCAACAGCCACACACTTTCTTACACACTCATCATGCAGGAGAACACTTTTCACTGCAGGACCATGCTCTTGTTGTTCACAGGTGCAGTTGAGTCAGTTCTAAGTCATAATGACACTAGGTGCAACAGAATGAAGTACTGCCTTCTCCTGCACCATACTTAATCACAGCTACGTTTACGTCATTGGTTCAGCCTTTGCAGCCCTCCTGTCTTATTGAGAGCCTTCCTCTCTGTCACTGCACCTCTACTTCACCCAACACGAGGTCCTTCCCCAGGAACGAATACCTCTTCATAGCATGCTGAAAATATGTGAGACAAAGTCTTGCCACCATGTTTTCTCAGAGGGATTCTGAGTGTAGTTCTTGCAACACAGATGATTTATTCGTTCTTCTGGCAGTCCATGACGCACTCAGTATTCCTCACCAATACCATCATTCAAAGCCAACTATCCTCCTTTAGTCTTCCTTCCTCATTGTCCAAAGTTCACATGCATATTTGGGATTTTAAAATAGCATGGCTTGAGGCAAGCACACCACAGTTCTCAAAGTAATAGCTTTGATTTTCCACATCTATGATCTACTCAGCATAGTGCTCTATACGTTTGTAGGATTGAAATAGTCCAACATCAGTCCCTGTCAGTTTAGTAGCTAGTATTCTTTGATTTCAGCCAAGAGCCATCTGCCATCATCAATGATATTCCACCTTCCACGTTCTCCTCCGAATCTAGCCTTAATTTCTGGAAGTTCCCAGTGGCTGTATTACTGCTACGTGTACTTTTATTCAGTGAAATTGTATTGGTGTTGATGTTAATTGGTAATTTCCACATTCTGTTGAGTCACCTTTCTTTGGAATAGGAACAAACCAGGCCCTTCTTCCATTTGATTGCCCAAGTCTTCCACGTTTCACGGCACAGATGACTGCTCACTTCCACAGCTGCATTTGTTAGTGGAAACATTTCCAATGCTTTACCATTAGTTACTGGAATCTCTGTCTACCTCTCGCCTGCCCCTCCCCTTCATTAATGCCTTCCGTGTAACCTGGGTATTTTTATTACTGTCTGTTCTTGATCGCATGCCTCTTCGTGAAGTGGCTGGATGGGGACTAATTATTTGGGGCTTGTATATTCCTTCATCTTCCTTTGATGATCTGAGTTAGAACTGACTCGATAGAAGTGAGTTTTTTCATCATTTTTTCCTTTTTTCCCCTAGACTACTGCAGTGACAAGTTTGACTTATTCTTCATTTATTTCAGCTAGTGAAATTGGGAGAGCATTCTTCTCTTTTGATCTTCCAACTTCAGGCCTTTGCACATTTTATTATAAGATTTTACTTTTCCTTGTTAAACTGTCTTTTGAAATCTTCTGTCCAGTTCTTTTACTTTATAATTTCTTCCATTCCCTTTCGAGAGCCTGCTTTCAAGAGAAAGCTTCATTGTGTCTTCCGAGATCTATTTTGACCTTTTTATTCTGTTTTTTCCAGGAGCTCTGGCTCTCTTCGTGTCTGGTATCCTTGATGTCATCGAGCAACTTGTCTGTTTTCAGTTGCTACTGTTTAATGTGTCAAATGTACACTTCAGATGGTCTCCGACTCAGTTGGGAGATACTCAAGCTTTTCTTTGGCTCTGATGGACTGCTTTTAATGTTCTTCATAGTCGATGACATCTGTATACGAGAAACTGATCTGTTTAGCTCCCGGCCACTGGTCTTCTTCTGATGGACGATATTGAGCTCCTCCGTCTTCTCAATCCAAAGATGTGAACTTTCTGTTTGGTGAGTTCTATATGTATAGTTGATGTTAATATTACAGAAGAACAAAAGGTCCTTTCAAGGAGTGGATCATTGGTCTTGCAAATTTCTATCATGCAATCCCAGACTTACTTTCCATAATTTATGCCATGTTTGTCAACTAATGATCCTTCTTCTCTTGCCAATTTTTGCCTTCCAGACACCAGTCATTATCAATGCAACTTGACTGCAAGTTGGGTGAATTTCAGACTGAAAAAGTTGGTAAAAACATTCAGTTTCTTCATCTTTGCCATTTGTAGTAAGTTTGTAATTTTTAATAATAATCATATTAACTGACCTTCCACGTGGGCATATAGTTAGTGTCTAACAGCATCGCTAATATAAATGCTGATATAAATGCTGATATATATCTGATATAAATGCTAACATCATTGTTCTTCAGGATGAATCTTGAAATGTCCTTTTTAATAATGAATACAATACCATGACCTCTTAAATCGGTCATCTCCAGCATGATGACGTTGCTGCTGCCTGGTGCTGTTGAGGCAGTTCTGACTCAGAGTGGCCTGTGTGCAGAAGAGGAAACACTGCCTCATCCTGTGTCGGCCTCACACTTGTAGTCATGTTTGAGTCCATTGTTACAACCGCTGCATCAACCTACCTGTTTAGAGTCTTCCTCTTTGTCCCTGTCTTTCTGCTTCACCAAGCATCATGTCCTTCTCTGGGGACTCGTCTCTCCAAATTGACAGTCTGTCCAAATACTGAAGACGAAGTTTCAGCATCCTTTCTTCTAAGGAGTTTTCTGATTGTACTTCTTCCAAGACAGATTTGTTCATTCTTTTGCGGTCCCTGGTACCATCAATATTTTCACCTGCACCATAATTCAGATACCACGATTCTTCTCTAGTCCTTATTCAATGTCCAATTTTCACATGCATATGATTGAAAATAACATGGCTTGGATCAGGAGCACCTTAGTCCTTAAAGTGACATCCTTGCTTTTCAGCATATCGGGTCTGCTACAAGGTAATAGAAATACACACCCTACAGCATAATGCGCCATACGTTTTCATTATTCAGACAGTCAATGCCAACCCATATCAGCTTGGCAATGCCTGTAACATCAATCTTCAAGCATTTAATTTCACCTCATAGATTCTATATACCAAGGTTAATGGATGTTTGCCTCAGCCATCAAAGGTCTTGATCACTTTACCCTGCCCACATCACTAAATTCAAATTTACTTTGAATGGGAAGTTCTTCCTTGGCTATATTTTGAATGGCTTCCCACCAGCAAAGCTCATCTTCCACACTCTATCAGGCAATGTTCCGATGCTGTTCATAAGGTCAAACACTGGTTGGTTTCTTTTAGAAATAAACCAGAGGGTCTTTCTTTCTAGTCTACCTTAATCTCGAAGCACTCCTCCAGTACAGTGGAGGGGACCTTGCTGACTTGGAATTCTAGTGGCCGAACTTCCGGCGGCACAACATTACCACCGAGAACACAGTGTAATCTTCCACAGGGAATCATATGGATGAATTCTTACAATTCTATGGATTTTTATATCATTGCATTCATGACACGGAGATTGTAAATGCGGCATGGGATTGGAAATCAAAATGGTAGGTGTGGATTTCTACACAGATGGGATGGTTTGGGGCAAATATTTAACCCCTCTGTATCTGCTGCACAACGAGGAAGATAATAACAGGATAATTATTAGATTTTTGATTACATGAGCTGCTTAAAATAATTTCTTGAACCTGGTGAGTGCTCAATAAATGTTTGTTGTAATTATTATAACATAGATGCAAACCTATTGTCTTCAGTTACGATGTTAATTCCTTAAAAGCTTTCTTAATGATCTGCACAGTTGAATACTTGTCTTCACTGCTTGAAATTGGCAATTATCTCCTCTTAATACTGATGAGGTAAGACCATATTTGTTGTTCTCAAAGAAACATTGGTCAAATTAGGTAAAAATTTAGATGAGGGAAATATCCCATTTATTCTAATCTTCAACTTCAGCAGGGTGGGTGGACAACACTTTGAAGACATCAAAGACCATTAAGAAGGTTATTCCTTAGAGAAGGCTTTGCCTCTTTAAAATATCATATTTAATAGGGAGATAAAATCAAGCTAGATTAACTCAGGTTAAGGAAGTCATAAAAAGAAATCTAATGATTTTTTAATGTTTATTTTTATATTGATGCATAGATTTATACTTTTTCTGAGTGAATAATCATGCATAGTCAGATTTTCTAACTTCTGAATCATTAGGAAGCAGGCTCCCATATGTTCTGTTGCCTATTATGTCTGGTTCCATTCAATAAACTATCCCCTCACGTCACCTTCCTCTCCGCTTTTTGCTTAAACTATTTGCTATCATTCCTGAAAGCCTTTTATTTTGAGAGTCTGTTTCCATAAAGATTATAGTCTTGAAAAATCTATGGGGCAGCTCTCTTCTGCCATTTAGGGTCACTGTACGTCATAATCAAATCTATGGCTGACGGTTTGATATATATATGAGAAATATGATATATATTTGACATATATTATTTAAGTTGCTTACATATATAAATATCCCTGCCACCGAGTCAAGTCTGACTCATAGCAACATGATAAGCCAGGGTAGAACAGCCCCTTTTGTGTTTCTGAGACTGTAATCTTTGCAGGAGTAAAATGCCTCCTATTTCTCCTGTGGAGTAAGCTGGTGGTTTTGAACAGCTGAACTTGGTGTTAGCAGTCAACAATCAACATGTGCCCCTACACCCTGATACACATAGTCAACTGTATCCTTTCAGTTTCCTTCCATTTCTAAACAATAGTCAGTCATCTGTTATCTTGAAGGCCAACTCTTATCCTCAGTCTAAAATATAATTCTGAAGAAGGCAGAGGACAACAACAAATGTACCAGGAGACATTACTAAACATTAAAGTATAAAAATCAGGAAGCATAGTCAACCTGCCTTATTGCTTAATCACTGATTTACCACAAGACTGTGTCCTTGAAGTGGAAGGGCTAGCGATGCTCCTAACTCTCTGAAGTCTCACTGACATGCAGCAGGCACAGACTCAAGGCTAAACAAGTGGCCAATCCTGACATTCTTAAGAGAAACGCGGTTATGAGGCTGACGGCAATGTCAAATGTCAGTTTCTTAATTCTTGGAGTTTCAGCCTTCTCTCCCCTCAGCCTCTCTCCAGGGAGGAAGAGGAGGCACTGGGAAAGAGGATGACAATGGTAAACTGCCATCATCGGCTCCTGTTCACCACCTTTATGAAAATATCTTTTAGGCATCCATCAGTTGCTGCCGTGTTGATTCCAGTGCAGAGAGTCTGTCCTCACGTTTGTCCCAGCAGAAGTCAGACGCCGAGGGTTTTCCATGGCAGGTGTGCAGTACCTTGCCAGGCCTTTCTTGTGAGTCATGTCTTGGTCGATTCCAACAGCCAGACTGTCATTTAGCAGCAGACTGCATAAACCATTCCCACCACCCCACTGAGGGGCTATTACTTTTTATTTTATGCTCATAAAGAAATGTCTTTTTTTTAAAGGCTTCTCCACTTGTTCTCCCTAAAGGCGTTTCTACGTACTAATTTAAGAACCAGATTCCCCAGTTCAACATCCATCGATTCTAATTCAGTAGGTTGGTGAACTCTAGAGCCCGCATTGAATAAAGCCTTTTGAATATCAAGTGCAGATGGTCCTTGGATGCTTCAGTAGGTGTAGAGAACTCTAAACTCCAGCCATCAGAAGCTCGTTCCCAAGCTGTTGGGGACTCCAAGAAACTCACCCGTTTTCATGTCTGGTGGGTCTGCTTCTGTCATGATTACAATCTACAAAATATCAATCTGGTCACTAGGAGCTGAATAGACCAATTGGCACACAACAACAAATCAGCCTTCTGCATTTGAATATTCCAACATCGCTGCCTCCATAATTGTCAACTTTAACAACATTGGTAAGCCAACTTGTTCACTTGACCTTAAGGATATGTGACCGTCTACCCTTGTACATTGGACCAAGATAATCACACCCTTCCCCCCACCCCCAAAGGCAACAAAAGGCACTTTATCAGTCAGCTCATCAAAAATCACACCATAGAGAGTCCACTTGACTCATTGCAGTCTGTGCATATTGCCAGGAAAAGCCCTGTCCGCTAATAATTTGTTGAATAACAGTTCCCCCTACTGGCATACTTGATGAAATTCCTCTTAGGATTTCGGTTATAAAACATGCAAGGTCAAAGCTCTACAATATTACGCCAGCATTAGGCCTAATGACGATTCTCTTTTGGTTGGAGGCGTCCTTACAAAGTTAACTAGTCAAAGATAGTTGTGTTGGCATTGAGATCTTCCCACTGAAATGAACAAGGAAATTAGCCTTTTTTTTGGGGGGGGGGCAAGGGTCATATCTCAAATTAGAGTTCTGAGTTGTGCACACTTTTGCTTTAATACATTTCAACTCTGCTGCCTTATACACATGTGAAAACCCACCAGCGAACACCTCAGTTGAAAAAGTTAGTTCTCAGCTAGCAATGGGCTGTTGGGATTCCTCACACTAATTCCTCAATCCCTCTGACATAACTCCAGGCATTCTACAAAAGATGAAAAGATAACAGGTAGAGTAGGATTTCTATTAGATATTTACTAGGAGAGTCTTTACATTCAAAATACTGATGTGTGAAGTAGTTTTCGGGTTTAGAAATTGGCCCTGTTCCTACCAGTGTGTGGAATTTCCATGTTCCTCCAGTAAATATTACAGATCTCAGTCTCACCACACTTCCCAGCCTCTCCTTTCACTATCCCCATCCGAGTCCCTCAGCTCAGACCCATTAGGGCCTAAAGTATGGCCTAGGGGCTCCTATAAAGTCAAACCTATTTGCATAGTAAGACGTTATTTTTCCTGCTAATTAAATAATTTCCTGGTTTTTTACTCTGCTAATGTATCATAGGATTTTTAAGCAATACATGATGCATACTATTCCAATAGGTTGAATGCAGAAGTCATATGAACATTTATTAATAGACATTAAAAATGTTTGAAATGTATTTTTATGCTTTGGACACAGTCAGTTATTTGTATTAAAATATATTACTTATGATAAAGTATAATGAATCATGATTGCTATTGAAATAAAGTCATGATTACTGATATGTTTCTAAATTTTAATTTCTAAAACAGTAAATATTAATAAATCTAACCCATATAAACCAAATATCCTTGAGACCCTAAATGATTATTTATAGTAAAAAGTGTCTTGAGATTAAAAAGTATAAGAATCATTGTTCCTGTTATGTGGAATTGCTTGTGTTTATCTTTATATAGCAATTGATTTTCTACAATACTGTCTAAAATCATTCATGTCCTTTGATGGAAATACCCTTCTCCACACATTTTCCATTTTTACTTGCTTAATAATCATCCTTCTTAGAAATCTAGCTCAATTTTTACCACTTTTCTGAAGATTTTCCAGCTCACCTCCATCCTAGTTCTCTCCCGCATTGGAAAAGGATTCAGATGAGTTTCTCTCTCATGACATAAATATTTTCTTTTACATTTCTATTACAAATTACTTTCATTTATGCGATCTTTTTTTTATATTACCTCCTAGCTCCTGGAGGAAATATAAAAGCTGAATCTGTTTCTTATTTGTGAGATCTCTCTCCCGCTCAGAGGATCTAGTAAAATGCCCAGTACAAAGAAGGAACTTGATGGTAAGTATGGATGAGGGGACATACTTCAAAGCTTGCTCACTAATTCAAATACTTCTCTCTGAACCCAATGCAGATTGTTTCAATGGGACTGAACAAGGCAGTGAGCAATGAACGGAAGTTCACCTCTTGGTACAACTGTATGCAGAGAGAATTACTTCTACTCCACTCTCCCAGTTGCCCTTCACAAACATCCCTTGCCATCAAATGGACTGTGACTCATGGTGATCCGTGAATCAAAGCTGAACAGTGATTCACAGGGTTTCCAAGGTCTTCTTTGAAGGCACCTTGGGCAGACTCAAGCCCTAGCCTTTGTGTTCGCAACTGAGTGCACTCTTTGTACAACTGAGGAATTTCAGTTGCTCTTTAAACCCCTACGGTTCTCCTTCCTCCCTCCCTCCCCTTCCCCCCTTCAGGTTTCTATGACCTTCTTATTCATAACTACCTCCAGACAAACACAGGAAAATGATTTCCAGTAAAGAAATCTTCACACATTTCGATGAATAAAATTAACGGCTCCTTTATTAGCTTCAAGTCTTCTATGGAACATGTGAGATAAGAAAAAAGTGCATAAGTCAAAAAAATGAATCAGCAGTAAATATACTATGTGGAAATTTACATTTTAAATAGAGACAACATAACTGAAAACCAACCAAACAAAAAAACTTAATTTGCTAAAAGAATCAACAGAGAACCCACAGATTGGGAATTTTCAGTAACAATACATCAGATAAAGGCTAATCTCCCAAATTTGTGGGAACTGCAACATGTTAACCAGATAAACACAAATAACCAATTAAAAATGGACACTAACCATGACTCGGAAATTTCCCAAATATGACATCCAGGTGGCCAACAAAGAACAAAAAATCATATAATTGTAAATGAAGGTGAGTGCAGAGTGGAGACTCAAAGCCCATTGGTAGGCAACTGGACACCCCTTACTTAGGGTTGTGGGGAGGAGATGAGCCAGTCAGGGTGCAGGGTAGCAATGATGAAACATATAATGTTCCTCTAGTTCTTAAATGCTTCCCCCCACACCCCCACTATCATGATCCCAATTCTATATTAGAAATCTGGCTAGACCAGAGGATGTACATTGGTACAGATAGCAACTGGAAACACAGGGAATCCAGGACAGATGACCCCTTTAGGACCAGTGGTGAGCGTGGCGATGCCAGAGGGTGGAGGGAATGTGGGGTGGAAAGGGGGAACCCATTACAAGAATCTATGTATAGCCTCCTCCCTGGGGGATGAACAGCACCAAAGAGGGTGGAGGAAGACATCGGACAGTGTAACATATGACAAAATAGTAATAATTTATTAATTATGAAGGGATCATGAGGGAGGGGGGAGGGGAGGAGAAAGGGGAAAAAGAGGAGCTAATATTAGGGGCTCAAGTAAAGGCAAATGTTTTGAGAATGATGATGGCAACAAATGTACATAAGTGCTTGACACAATGGATGGATGTATGGATTGCGATAAGAATTGTACGAGCCCCCAATAAAATAATTTTTAAAAAGAGAGAGAGAGAGAGAGGAAAAAAAGTAAAATAAAAATGGATTTGGAGTTGTCCCCCCACACACACACAAAATTTTTTTATTATGAGTTCCTACAGATATATCTTCCATCTTCAAGCACATCAAGCAGTACTATAAAATTGCTACCATAATTGGTTTCAAAACATTATTTTTCTTCTAAACTCCTTTCCAACAGCTCCCTTGTACCCCATACCTCCCAACCTCTGGACCCCCCAGGAACCCTTGTTCTACTTGCTGTCCCTATTGCTTCATCAATATTAGGGTTCATATGCTGAAAACAGAAAAACATGTGGCACAACTTCAAGAGATGACCAAATTATTTAACACATCTGAGATAAACCCCAAAATGGACAAACAAAAATGTTGAAAATGAGATCAGGCATGAAGTACATCAAAGCGGGGGGGGGGGAGGTCAAGTTACAATGTTTATATCATTCAAGTCAGGTTTATTGTTTTTATTTTTTATTGTCTTTGCTCTGATACACTCTATTTGGTCACCAATTTCCTCCCACCCCTCTCTATGAACAGAAGGAAATAACTGGAGAGTTATTTCCTATATGGATCTCACAAATGTATCTTGGACTCCCCCTGTCATGCATAGCCTTCTGTAAACCAGGAGATTTGGAGTTGTCAGTCCAGGTTCCCTCTCTCTCTCTCACACACATGCACAAAAGAAAAAACAATGACAATTAAAAAACATATTCGTTTTACAACTGGATGAGAGAGAGAGAGAAGCTTTTGATGTGAAAGGTGCGCTTTTTTGTTGAGGTAAAGATAGAAATACTTACTGTGAGTGACAGCCTGACTATAACTTCTGGTAAAGTTGTCTCTGAAATAAACCTAGCACTTGACTGTGCTATGCCTTCCCATCTTGATTGTACCATGGACAGATAACAGCCGGAATCCTATGTCTTCCCTCTCCAATAATGGTATGTAGGAGATAAGTTATAGCCCATGAAATTTGAAAGTGAGATTTAACACAAAATATCTTTATGTATATGGACAACAAAACGTGATTCATGAGAAGCTGAATACACAAGCAAAGAGCGGCCGAAGCTGTGAATCAGAGAATCTATCTCCTGGTGTTCATCTCCTGGCATAAACACACATCATGGCCTTTGTCAGTCCACTCAATCCACTTACTTTCTCTTCAGCTGGGTTTTCACATCTTCCCAGTGTTTGTGGACTGTTTTTTTCCCTTCTGAGACCGATTCAATGAAATCATAATATGAATCTATGCAATCTCCAAAATTATTATCAATTCCAAGGAAAATAAACGAATGGCTATACAAGATATTAAACATATCCTAATTTCACCTACAATTTGTGTATATCATAACAAATTATGTATAACATTCTGAAGTCTGGAAATTCCAAAACCTTTAAGGTGCTCGTGAGACTGTGCATAGTCTGAGGCAGTCGTTTGAAAGGTGAGTAATGAGTGCTTTAAAATGAGGCAAGATGTGTGTCGGTGCTGTGTTCTTTCACCATCCTCATTCAGCCTCAGTTCTGTAAGCTGGAGGGTATGAAGCAGGATGTGGTATAAGGAATAGAGGGTACCTCATAAACCACCTGTGATATGCTGATGAGAAAAACTTACTTGCTGAAAGTCACGGAGACCTGAAGTGCTTGCTGATGAAGATGAAAGACTATGGCCTTCCTTCGGCAGGACTGCTTTAACACAAGGAAACAGAAATCCTAGTCCAATAAGCGGCACCATGATAAGCATAGAAACACTGAAGTTGGCAAGGCTTAGTTTTTCTTGGCTCCACAGTCGCTATCTCTGGAAATAGCAGTCAATCAACCAAATGACATATTATTGCATTTGGAAAATCTGCTCTAAAAGATTTCTCTAAAGTTTTTAAAAGCAAAGATGTCATTTTGAGGATTAAGATGCTCCTGTCCTGGGCCATTGTATTTTCAATGACCTCATATGCAAGTGAAATCAGGAAAGTACAGAATTGATGGCTTTGAAGTCTTGTGCGAAGGCCATTAGGACAAATCAGTGTGGGAAGGAGGAGAGCCAGAGGCTCCTTAGCGGTGAGGATGGTACTACTTCATCTCATATACTTTGGAGATGTCCTCAGGGACCACTCCCTGGAGAAGGACGTATGCTTGCCAACGTAGAGGGCCCGTGGGAAAGAAGATAGTCAATGAGGTGGACTATGGCTGCAGCCCCAGCAATGGTTTCATAAATATAGTTGCGATGATGAGAATGATGGAGGACCAGGCAGTGTTTTTCCAGTTGGACGCAGAGTTGCTCTGAGTTGCAACCAACCTGAGAACGTTGAACCACAACAAGTTCATCTAGGATTTTAGTGGTGAAATCAATGTAAAGTTCAGTTATCGCTAACATTAATTCCTAGGCTGTCCATGACATCTTACTTCGAAGATCAATGTAAAAGCAGAGATAAGGAAGGGGTGAAGGGATTAAGAACTCTGAATGTTGACGGAAAAGGAACTAGGGTTGGACTTAATCATTTCTACACGTTATGAAGGAACACTGATATAATCTATGATTAAATCAACTTTTGAATGACTTTGATGGTCCAAAAAAATCACTGCTGTCAACTTTATTCTGATTCTTAGCTACCTTCTAGGACAGAGCAGAGCTGTGCCAGTGGATGTCCCTCCAGGGGAAGCCACAAACCTATATGCAGGACCTCCTCTTTCTCCCACGGACCACCTAGTGGGTTCAAACTGCTGTCCATGAGGGTAGCAGCCCCGCGCACACCCCACTGTGCCACCAGAACATAGAGATGGTCAATATTAACTTACTCAACATTGACCTTGCTGTACAGGTCCTTTCTCCATCCCCACAATCTAAGTCATGACAAGAGAGACCAAGGAATTATTCTCCAAAAGCAAATTTCTTGATGTTTAAACAATCAGGAAGTTTGTGGGAGCATATTGATCTTAGTCCATATCTATTGACTATAAACTATAATGGCTTCTATTACTGCCCCCCAAAGTGTTTATGAAATGTTGCCATTTTTTCTTTACTCTGGAATATTCTAAGAATGTATACTTATCATCACACATTAATAATATATAGAATAAAATTTCCACATTTCAAAAAATAAAAATGGCAAATGGATCGTGTCTGAAAACTAGCAAATATCTCTTAGCAGAAGTAGTTAGAAAGCTCTGTAGCAGTGAGACTCCACCTTTTGGTCTTTGGACATGTTACCAGGAGAGACTAATCCCTAGGATGGGAAATCATACTGGATATAGCAGAAGGTCAGCAACAAGAGGAAGACCTGCAATGAGCTGGAGTGACTCCATGGCTGCAACCCAGGGCTCCCTTCTGGTGAACACAGGGTGGCTGTGAGCTGCTACCTAACAGCAACAGCACCTGACACTTGATATGTGATAATAAAAATGTTGGAATTTGTCTAGTTTCTGAAGCTCTACAGAGAAAAATAAACTGTACTTACCAAAGTTAGAGCCTATTAACATACTAACAAAGGGGGGGGAAATCAACTATACAATGGTAAAGGACGTCCTTTTGGAATATTAAATATATAGGTTGATATGAGCAGGCCTGAATGTTTTTCTAGTTTTATTCAGACATTATTAAGTTCATGAACTAGAAATAACAGATGCACTTGAAGATTCATTCCTCTAATAATTAGAAAGGACACTAATTAATCAGAAGGCACACAGCTTATTTTGTTGACTAGCAAAGGAATATCTAGGATGGCCATCATGGGCTACAATCATACCTAAAGATATTCGGATTGTACTTCACATGCACTGGAAAAATGACAAACGTAATCATCTAAAGTGGGTTAGGCGGGTACTCAATAAGTACATGTTGAATAACCAAATAAAATTTGTGGCTGATGCTTCCACTTTGAAGATTACAGTGAAGATTACAGTGTGAGCCTGTCCTTTAGAAAACATGTGCTACACCAGGAAATGCGCCTGTGAGAAACATAGAGATCATTATTAATACTGATGGAAAAATAAAGCAAACCAAGGGAAGTGAAGAGTTTAGGGATAGAATGAACATGAGATTCCTGGGCCTAATCATACATTCGTGGCACATGGTCTCCTTAAGCTTCTAGGTCAAGGTTACCAGATGGTCCTTCTGAACTACAGTGAACTGAGCAGATTCAATGACCTGTACATTAATAAGTGTTAATAGCTTCTTATCTTAAAAGTAGCAACGCTGATGAGCAACTCTAGAGGTTAAAAAGAAACACATCCCGTGCTCGCTTAGGCAGCACATAAACTAGAAAAAAACACATCCCTAGAGGAATATTAAAAAGGAATTTTATAAGTACAGAATTTAATGAAACTTAAAATATATGTCACATATGTTGACTTTAGATCATTGAGATTGAGATTTGTTTCACAGTAAGAATAAAATGTCAGATACAACTATCAAGAATATTAGATTGAAAAATAAGAGAAGCCAACATTTAAACATAGCCAAAAAACAGACAATATTAAAAAACCTTGAGTTTAAGATATTTTGTTTCACCTTTCTTGCAACTGGGCCTTATTCCAATTTACGATGAAAGGACTGTACCAGTCACCTATAGCTGCTATTACCATGCCTTTGTTGTTACAAGCACCCTATGCACAATCGAAAGAAACCATGCCGAATGATGCTCCCTTCTCCCCATTGTTCAGTGTGTATCCTCTGCCTGATCATCTCGCTGAGGATCTTCCTCTTTTTGGCTGCCTTTCTGCTTCATGAAGCAGAATATCATTTTTCCAAAGAGTGCTTTCTCCTGATAGCGTGTCCGAAGAACATGAGACTGGGTCTCACCATCCTCACTTCCGAGGAACTTAAAATAACACTACTTTATTCTAGAATAATTCTCCGGGTTATTCGATAAGAACCAGTTTTGCTGGGATAAAGTCGCTATATTCACAGCAGCTTTCTTCAGGTGGCTCTGAAGGACATTTCAGTTTTTATCTTTTTATCTTTCTCGGGTTCTTGTGACGGACTGTATTTTCTTGTCCCATGGCCACTTTCTCCATCTGCAAAGTTCACTCCTGCACCCCTGCTTCCACCCTCTCAGCAGTTTGCCTCTGCTTCTGAGTCTTCCTAAGTGTAAGCAGCTGAGTTATTATGTAAGGCCCATGCAGGTAATATGGGAAATAGCCCGATATCAAACCAGCATTTGTCATAGTCCTCTTTGCCATTTACTGTATTCATAGATCCCAGAAATTAGCAAGTGGACACCCTTGGGAACTCATTGTTCAGCCTACCACAAAGACTGAGAACCAGAGCAGACCCGCTGACACATGATAACAGACAGAGAACACGAAGCTTCAGTTACTAAGTGACTGAACTTACCAAATTCTTAGGGCTTATATGTCAGAACTGTTTACCTTTCTTGACATCGGGGATTCCGTTTTAAGTCTGCGATGGGTAGAGTGCTGGGCACTGAATGCTATTCCTTCTAAATGTTAGTTGAATATAATTGATCTTCACTAATAAACAAAGGTGATTTAGAGAAGAGACATTTTAAAAATTCATAGTAATTCCGCAGTACTTCTGTTTCCACAGGCCAAAACATCTGTCTCTAGTAAGGCAGAAAAGCAGAAGCAAACTGTTCAATTCAGCGAATGCAGTTAAGTGGTTATTTTCTGACCATCTGTAACAAATTTAAACCCAACCTATGAATCTCCACCATTTGGGTCACGTCTGACTCCCAGTGACGCTACAGGACAGTGTAACTTCCCTATAGGGTTCCCAAGGTTGTCACCTTTGGTAAACTAGACCGCTACATCATTATTTATTTAGTTAGTTATCTATCTATCTATTTATTTATTTATAAATCATTTTATTGGGGGCTCTCGCAGCTCTTATAAGAATGCATACATCCACTGTATCAAGCACATTTGTGTATATGTTGCCACCATTTAAAAACCTTCTCTCTACTTGAGCCCTTGGAATCAACTCTTTTTCCCCTCCTCCCCCACCTCCCACCCTGGTGACCCCTTGATAAATTATAAATTATTATTAGTTCCATATCTTACACCATCCATTGTCTCCCTTCAAGCACGTTTCTGTTGTCCACCCCCACCCTGGGGGGGGCAGTTATAAGTTGATCATTGCATCGCAGGGGGTGAGCAGGGGGTGGAGAGGTGAGGGAGGCAGCATTAAAGAACTAGAGGAATTTTGTGTGTTTCATTGGTGCTATCCTGCACCCTAAGGGTTAAGCTGCAAAACAACTCCCTAAAAGCCAAAAGTATGCTCAAAAATTGTAATAACTATATTTTTCTTCAGCATTTCTCTGATAAACTTATCACCAGTAAATCTGCTCATGACTTGCATACAGCTACAGAAACAATGACAACATTTATAAAGCAAACAGCAGACACAGCTCTGTCTGTGCAACATGAACCTACGAATAAACAAGGAAATCTTAAAGAAACAAAGCCATGGTCAGATTCTGTGGGTTAATCTTGTCTCTCTTTTCCAAAAATCCAAAACGACTAGAAATGGTATTTAGGGACTGTGTTATTCTGGGTACACTAGAGAAACAAATCCAGACACACTCATATGTTTGTAAAAGAGAGTTTTGTATCAAAGAGTAATTGCATATTAAGAAAACACCCAGCCCAGTTGAGATCAGGTACATAAGTTTGACATTAGGCCAAGAATTCCTCTTCTGACTCACGCAGCATATGCATTGATGCCGAATACAGGAAGATCACAGGCCAGTGGGTGGGAAGTCCTGGGGGTTCAGTGGCAGTGGAAGCATCTCCACTGCCACTGAATTGATTCCAACTCATAGCAACCCTGTAGGACTGAGAATTACCCCTGTGGGTTTCTGAGCCCGTAAACCTTATAGGAATAGGAAGTCTCATGTTTATCCCATGGAGGGGCTGCTGGCTTTGAACTGCAGACTTTTCGGTTAGCAGCCCAACATATTTTTTTAACTGGTTATTGCCACCCCTGCTGTCATTTTAAGAATCTACATTATAATGTTTTTCTTCCTCCTGATCAAGTTTTGCTGCTTTGTAAACTGACAAGCCCTAGCTTCACTTCCGTATTCAGTGTATGATTCTTTTCTCCCTTCTAGAATGTAGGGTTTGCGATTCAGTGACCCCAGCGCATGGTGCCCACCTTCACCTTCACTTTGGCATGACTGGCAGGCAGAGTGGGGCGGGAGGGGACTGAGACACTGGATCCTCAAGTCAATATATTCCAGCTTGACTTAAGTAGCAGTTAGCAGTAAAGAGACAAAGAGAAATGTATGGCATTTCCACACATTCAGAGAATATCCTAGCCTGTGTATCGAAGGCGTGCTTGACTATAACAACTAGGAACATTTATAAGTGTACATGTAAACAACTCTTCCAACGATCCCTCTTAGTATTTATTACTAGTTTTGGACAGGAAGTTTACAGGGAAACGAGTATAGAAAAAGCAAAATTCCCTTAACTCGCTAGTGGCAACCAATGAACTATTTTGCCCTTCCCAAGCGAGCTGTATGCAAATATTAAAGAAATAAAATAGGCACGGAAGCCAAAGGGCGACGATCATTTTGCAAGCTGTAAGTTGTGCTGGTTAGTAGGAAGGGGACCTTTAGCTGCAATTTTCCCTCAAATGCTCTCAGACCTGGCCCTACCGATCACTGAGGATGCCACAGCATATTAAAAAGGCTCTTTGCTACAAGTATTTCCAAGATTAAAGAGACATCCATTTGTGCGGAACCTTCCAGTTACAATAAAACCTACTTTTGTCTACAGATGGGTTTTGGATCTCTGCTCTGACTCCTCTCATTCTCAACAATATGGTTTGTTTGTTTTGGGTTTTCTGATGCCTGTTACCCAATCTGTCAACACCTCATTATCTCACAGGCTGATGTGCTTCTTCTATGTGGGTTTGTTGCTTCTCTGCTACATGACCACTTGTTTACCCTCAAGCCTTTAAGACCCCAGATGCTATATCTTTTGATAGCCGGGCACCATCCACTTTCTTCACATTTGCTTATGCACTCAGTTTGTCTTCAGTGATCGTGTTGGGAGGGTGAGCATCACAGAATGCCAGGCTGCTAGAACAAAGTGTTGTTGTGTTGAGGCAGGGCTTAAGCAGAGGCCCCAAATCTTCCCAGCACCTCAGTGTACTGCCATGTAAATATATGTACATAGGCCAATACCTCTATTTTTATGAATTAATTATTTACATATCTACACACCTATGTTAATACCTTGATCTGTATCATTGCTTCCTAGATCATTCCTCTGTCTCTTTGTTTCTCCTGCCCCACCACCACACTCGCCCTTCTTCTGCCTCTTAGTAATTCCTCTCAACTAGATTGCTGTTCCTCCAATACTCCCAGGATCTCTACATCCTCCTTATTATTGATTTTAACTCCCTAGTTGTTCCCCTGTCTGTGGCATGGTTTGCTCACTGCTTCTTCCTCCGCCTCCTCCTCCCTGCAAGTCTCTCCAGAACTCTCCGTCCCATTGCTTTGTCCTAGAGTTTACTTCCCATGCCGATCTTATATAGGTAGGCAAAGCCAATAATGACAGAGACAAAACAAAAAGAAAATAAATGATTGAATAATAAGAGAGAGAGGAAAAAGGATACTAATAATAACTAGGGAAAACAAAACAGAAAGCATACATAATTCCAGGTCTGTTCATTGACCTTTATGACTATCTCCACACCAGTCCTGAGGGGTCCTGGGAACCGCCCCTCCTAGCCTGAAGTCTATTTTGGGGGCTCCTCAGGGGCTCTGTGACTTTCATCTGTTCTCATTGCTGATCTGTTCCCTTCTTGGTTTGTCCTACTATTCCTCTGGCTCCTTGAGTCTTCCTCACCCCCCACTAGCATGACCTCTGTACTGATAGTGTGGGCTAGACTGGAGCATGTACACAGGTACAGATAAGAGATAAGAGCTCACAACATGAACAGAAATGTGAGTAGCATAACAGGAGAGTATGGGGAAGGTGGGGAGAGGAGGGGAGGAAGGGGGAACTGATGGTAATGATGTACATAACTATCACCACCACTGACACCACCACCACCCCTGCCAGGGGGACTAACAACAGAAATCATGGGAGAAGGGAGACAGCGTAAGATATGAAAATAATAATAATGTATAATTAATCAAGGGGGTCACAAGGGTGGGAGGTGAGGAGGGTGGGAATAAAAGAGGAGCTGATACCAGGGGCTCAGATAGAAAGTAAATGTTTAGAAAATAATGATAGCAACATAAGTACGAATATGCTTGATACAATTGATGTATGGATTGTTATAAGAGCTGTAAGAACCTCCAATAAAATGGGCTTTTAATAAAAAAAGAGAGGGAGAACACCTAGTCTTTTCTACATACAACTGTTCTACATATCAATTTATAAAAGGAATATATTATGTCTTCACATGGGTTTCACCCTATTGAATCAGCTATGCATCTTGAATCAAATATATCCTAGACCAAATTATTTAATCATTATATATATATATATATATATATATATATATATATATATATATATATATACACACACACAGAAAAGGCTGGGAAAAGAAATACAAAGTAAAAGGTGATCTATGAGTGGCTACATGGATAAGTAAGCAGGTGAAACAGGTGTGAGAGGAAGGTGGGAGGAAATGCAGGAACAGATGGAGTCTGATGGAGGAGACTCTGCACACGATTTCCTTGCCGCCGGCATGTCCCTGAATGTGGTGGAATACACAGGAGATATAGACAAATAAAGAAACCCAAAGACAGCAAGAACAAGGCAACTATGAGAGTGAGAAAAACAAACCAGAAAACAAAAGAAGATGGATAATGACAATGATTGAACGCTTGCTATTTCGCACAGTTTTAAGAAGTTTACATACATTCATTTAATTATTTTAAACCCTTAATGATGAAATAATGGAAAAAACACACACACACATCAAAAACTAAAGTCACTGTTATGAGTCAATTCTGACTCATGGTGACCCTACAGTACCTTATAGAACTGCCCTTGGGAGTTCTGAGATTGTAACTGTTTATGGAAGTCAAAAGCCTTGTCTTTCTTCCATAGTGTGGCTGATGGTTTTGAATTGCTAACATTTTGGATCACAGAGCAATGTGTAACCACTAAATCAGCAGAGGAAGTCCACAAATCCATATCATTGAGACTGAGAAGTATGTTAAAATAATCTATATTCAAATTATGGCATTAAATATATTTAATTAGATATAGTAGTAAGCAAAGCACTACTAAAAAGGAACAAAATAACCGAGCATCAAAAACTTTTCCTCACAAGAAAAAGAGAACTTACAGACTGGGAAAATATTTTGGGCAATGATATAGCTACTAAGGCAGCATCTCTAAATATAGCAAAGTCAACCTCCATAACAAAAAGACACACTAAGACGTAGGGCGGCACATGACCAATGTGGTAGTTACATAATCTGGTGTCAATTTGAGAATCAGAGTGAAGTGGTGGAGTCTAGCCTGTCAATGAGGTCGTAGTTTGATGGCCTCCTTTGGTGGTTCTAAGGAGATAAATAGCTTGTTGGAGGTGGGGCACATGCGCATTCCCTGTGAAATATTCTTATTGGCAAGCCAATATGGAGAAAGGCTGATGGCAGTCAGAGCCTCCGAGCTGAAGGAACCACATGGAGACCCTTGCCAGCACTGAGAAGCCTCTACCACCACTGGATCCACAAGATTTTTCTTGTGGATCGCTGGCCTATGAATCACGGACCTGTGATTCGGCGTCATTGCATGTATTGCATGAGTCTGAAGAGGCAGGCATAGACAGGTACTGGAAATACAGGCTAATATCAGACTTCTGGGCTTGGACTGGACTGGGCTAAGATATTTCTTAATATACAATTGATTCTGTATATAAAGCTCTCTCTTAGACACTTACGAGTGTCAACGAATTTGTTTTTCTAGTCTACCTGGACTAACACAACCAATAACAAAGAAAATCACCAGAAGTACAGAGTAAAAGACAACAAAGATAAATACTATTACATACACAAGACTGCAACACTAATAATAACAAACAGCTGCTGTGGGTCATCCACAGGGAGGCATGCTGATATGGAAAGCCAAAAGGGCGTGCATATACTCACAGATGTGGATAGGCAAGGCAGTGGGTGGATAGGCAAGGCAGAAGGGGATTTCAAAACGTTTCTGAACAATGGAGTTATAAGTTCATGGACTTTTCTATGAACTTTCTGAAGTCCCTTCACATATTCTTGTTATTTTAGATGTACACACACCAGGAAAAGCTTTTTAGAAAGAGAAGAAATTTGAGATTGCCTTTCAAAATTTGCCCAACACAGACGGGGGAGAAAGGATATTCTTATGAGGATCAGTATGAAAATTTTGATAGTGTTAATAGATTATGAATATTTAGAGAATGGTGAGCAGTTTCTACTTTTCAGTAACAAAAGCTACTTAGTATACATGAGCAGATGATCAAGTTGTAAAGGTTTATTGGTTCTATATTATACAAGGATATAAATAGAAGGCTTAGACTTTTAATTTGGAGGAGCCTTTTAGGGTTGTAAGTAAAGATACTGTTTAAAATAAAATGACTGTCATTTCCTGGGAAATGATTGGTAATTTGTGAAATTGTGATGGGGATATCTCGTTGGGTTATCTGGGACACTGCCATGAGTTTGAAGCAATAATAATAAATAATATTGTGCTTCTTGCATCTAATACTAGTTCAAAACCACTGCTCAGAGCCCATGGGGGTCACAACGAAAGTAAAGTAACCTAGCCACTGGTAGATGGTCACAGCTCCAGACAGAATAGTTGGCAGGTAGCTTACAGACATGTAGCTATAGAACAACATGTTTCCTGGAAATCCCAGTAAGCAAAGCAGCCAAAGGCAGTTACCCCCAGCTTAGAAGAGGCTCTATGTGTCATCTTTGAGGGCAGGGGAAAAAACCCAGCCCAACCCACCTTAACACCTATGTAGTAAAGGCCTTAGCTATGCCAAAGCATGTCTGTACATGTTTTTGTACACAAAAGTGTGTTTTCAAATATGGAACCATCATGATAGCAGTAATGTACGTCACTGCAGATAGCAAGCACTTCAAAGTACACTCACTGACCTTCTTTACAGATTTCAAGAGTTCCGAGTATGTGATGATTTGGATGACCATTTGAATCTAGAGATTGCCTTAGAGGCTCTGTGAATAGATGTGCGTAGATAATGTGACAGATTGGAATTAAAAGCATTATAATCTCCTTGTAGGATGATATGCCCAGTTGTACACGCTTGCGTATTTCCCTTTGTTTTGCCTGTGAGACAACGCATCTTTGAGGGAGGAAAGAGGGGTTCCAACACAGAACAGAATGCAGAGCCTCGGATGAAGTGCTTCCAGTTCCTGTGTGTCATATTTACTCTGATTGGGGAGGGGAGTTGACATTACAGTCTCAGCAATCTCGACGGCAGCTCTCTTTCTGACAGGGTTAACCAAAGAGGAACCAATCCTCTAGCTTGGGAGCTTGGGAATTAATTAGTACAGGAGGGAAGGATGGTGCAAGAGCATCAACATATTTGTGAAACTTAAATCTCCATATTAGTCAGAATAGCTCATTTAGATGCTTCCAGAACTTAATTGGCGAAATTGAAAGCAGGCCTGGGATTCGCCACACAGCTGGGCTCAAGGGGAGCAAACAATGCAGGCGCTGAAGAGGAGGAGCTGAGGACCAGAAGCCTCTCGGCAAGGCGCCAGGGGCACGTGGTCGGTCAACCAGAAAGCAGCAGCGTACTTGAGACCATTTCAGGGTTTCTTCTGGAAGTGGCTTATTCTGCCTTGCGCACCTGGTTAGACCAGAGGATGCACAGCGGTGCAGTAGGGATCTGGAGACACAGGGAATCTAGGACGGACGGACCCCTCAGGACCAGCGGGGAGAGTGGTGACACCGGGAGGGAAGGGGGTGTAGAAAGGGAGAACGGATCTCGGGGAATCTATGTGTAGCCTCCTCTCTGGGGAATGGGCAATGGGAAGGTGGGTGAGGGGAGATGCCGGGCAGTGTAAGATAAGATAAAATAATAATTTATAAACTATTAAGGGTTCATGGGGGAGTGGGGAGTGGAGAGGGAGGGGAAGGGGAAAAAAGGGAAAATGAGCAGATTCCAGGAACCCAAGTGGAAGGCGAATTTTGAGAACGATGAGGGCAACGAATGTATAAGGGTGCTTTACTCAATTGATTTATGTGTGGATTGTGATAAGAGTTGTATGAGCCCCAATAAAATGATTTATTAAATAAAAAAAAGAAAAGAAAGCTGTTCCTCTTGTTTTGAAAAAGATTCTTTCTCCTCACACAGATCATTAGAGTAAGGAAGGGGCCTTGGGTCACACACAGCAGGGCAGCACTTTGCAATTCAGTGTAAAAAGAAACTGATCCCCATAGAGATTAAGAGTCCTGCTCTTACTTTATAGCAGCCTGCTCTGTCAGGAGTGGAGACATTGAATTTGGATCACTTGGAATAATGGCTACATAAATAGCGTGATCCAAACTCTCCTCATCTCTCCCCAGCAGCGCTTCAGCAGCTTCCTTGATCTCCATCCAGCTCATTCTCCACTTCCTGCAGTTTACCACTGTCCCGTCTAGATCCATACGACACGGGACAGCCAGGAAGCCGCCTACTCTCTCACAACCTGACACCCGTCTCGCAGGGTGATCTGTGAGACTTCCAGACCCCAGAGCAAGACCTCAGCTCCAGCCTTGTTGGCTAGTGTTGCTAACTGGTTTCATCAACGTGCGCGCGCGCGCACACACACACACACACACACACACACACACACACACTCCTCTCTTGTCCTTTGTTAAGAAATATGCGCATTTGGTACACATTCCCTTCCTCTTCCAGCACCTCCATCAGCCCTCTTTACACAATGCTTCTCTATCACATAATCCCTCTCACTTCTCTGCTCCATCCCCCAAACCATACTTGCCTAATAAGCTTCCAATTGCATATTTTTAGACAAGTAATGTGAAATTTGTGAAAAGTAAAAGAGAAGTTACAGTCATGGTGATGCAGATCAATACACCATATGCTAGAAAGAATATACCATATGAAATAAAAATACTATCTTCATTTCAGTGTTCAGAGTCCAGTATACTAGCTAACATGCTCTTCTACGTAGCTTAATCCCAGTAATAACGTCTCCCAGATTCTGGGGAACAGGTAGAAAAGGATACATCTATGGGCCCCTGTATTTTTAACCGGTTATCTGGCTTTCCATTTCCCTGTACCTCACATGAAAAGTAAAATTAATTAGGCTTTTCTTTCTGCTTTTTATGTTGATAGTAAACTTTCAGGAGCAAATCCAATTGAGGAAATATCTACAGCCATGATTAGATGAACAAACTCAAGATATAATTTTTGGGCTATTAGCTCTTGTATTTCTTTACAATCTTCTTCTGACACCTTAGATAAAATTGAAATATATTTACAGACTCTCTGCCAAAAATCACAGCTGCTCTCTTCAAACTTAGCATTTCCAATCACTCTGGCATTTCAGGAATATATTGATTTTACATCAAATTGAGGAAGATATGCAGTAAGGTTTGTGAGATTTGTGTGTGCATTCCAGGGATTGCAACAAGGGTAAAATTTTAAATGAAAGTCATAATTTGTAGGCTAAGATGTCATAAGCTACATGTAGGTCTATATAAAACTGGAAAATCAGTTCTTTTTTTACTCTTATAAAATATAACTGAGAGGCTAATTTAAGAAAATATTAAAATATATTTAGTTATTAAAATAATTATTTGGTCTAAAGTCATCTTTCTAGGTACAGAGACTCGGTCTATTCTTTCTATTTTCTTTGGATGTTTCCTATAGCATTCAATATTTTGTTCATTCAGTCTTCATATATTGCAATTCAAGCCTGGAATTTTTTCTTTAGCTCTTCCAATTTAAGATACCATGAGTGCGTTCTTCCTTTCTGGTTTTATAACTCTGCATATTTTAAGAATATTTTACTTTGTCTTCTCCAGCTTCCCTTTGAAATGTTCTTTTTGGTTCTTTGACTTCACCATTTCTTCTATTCGCCTTAGCTACTCTATTATTAAGAGCAAGTTTCACAGTCTCCTCTGACATCTACCAAGGTCAGCAAAGATTGAAGTTGCCAAGAATTTCATCTTATTTGTGACCACGATGGATGCTCATGGAAGAGCAATCAAGAGAATGAAGGACACATTGAGTAGGGCCAATGAGCTGCACAAGACCAGGGTAAGTGCTGACAGTCAAGGCTGGTACTTCAAGGACTAAGGTGTGCCTGACCCACGATCCAGTATGTTCAGTTGCCTCATACCTACGTGAAAGTTGGACATAGAATAAGGAAGGACCACAGAAGATTCTATGCATTTGAAATATGATGCTGGCTAAGGATGTGGAAAGTGGTATGGATTTCCAAAAGAACACACAAACCTCTCTTGGAAAAGTACAGCCAAAATACTCCTTAGGAGCAAATCATGGAGAGACTTCTTAGCACATGCTTTGGGCATGTAGTCAGGAGTTTTCGGGAGAGGGACATCATGCTTGGTAACGTAGAGGGGCAGTAAAAGGAGGAAGGTCTTTGAAAAGCAGGTGGATATAGCGGTGCTAAGATTAGGCTCAGACGTCAGAACAAGTGTGAGGGGGGAGCCAGAAGAGGCAGTGGTTCCTTGTGTTGTGGAGGAGTGTAGGGTCGGCTGAACTGACTCAATGGCATCTAATAACAACAAGAACAAGTCTTCCTGACAATGTGGACATGTACACGGACTGCAAGTTCATGAAATAAAGGGCAGCATCTGCTTTGTCATTCATTTTCCTACAGCACGAAGCCCAGAAGTACAAAGAAGCATTTATTGGAACCCTGAATAATAACTCACTTACTGTGAGTGTTTAAGCCATCTCTTCAATATTATCACAGGTAGATATGGTATAGAAAAAGTTTTCGCAGTGCAGTAAACAGCATGGAAGACTGGCCAAATCTGATCTCCCGGGCTTCCCTTTTGCCAGGAGGCAGATGGGCTTTCAAACCGGCCCCCCACCCATGACGGTCTTCACCCATTATTCCCACAGCGATCTACTTCTGGGTCAAGTTCAGTAATTTGTTGCAATGGCCACACAGAACTCATAGACAATAAAACAATTACAGGGGTTTATTCAGGAAGTTAATAGGTTACCAAACGTCAGGACCAGGAAACAATAAGGACACAGTCAACAGTCCACAGCATTGCTTCTCCTCAGGCAGCAACGAAGTCTCTCTGTGGCCCTCAGTCTCCCAGTCCTGTGGGCCCCTGGCTTCTGCCTCCAGGAAGCCTGCCTGCCTGCCATGCTGTCTCACAGTCCCAGCGTCCAGGGCCAGATGAAGGGAGTCCCCGTGCCAGAGTCTGCTCTGCGCCAGGGTCTGTGGACTCCGCCACTCCAGAAAGATAGCTTGGATGATCTTCCAATGTCCAGGACTTGCTTTCCATGTCCCACATTCCTCTTTTCTACTGAGAAATGGCTTCGGTAGAGGTGTGGTTTGTCTTTTAGCTGATCATACCCCCAAGGACAATGAAGGGTGACGTCTTAAGTCAGACCCTGTAATGAAATAGCTTTAAACTTCGCCCAAGGAAATGGTGGCCTTATCTGAACCCCTCTACTAAGGTCAGGATTTAACTCTGCCTTAATTCTGTGCCAGAGAACTCCCTCTCCAAAATGGTATTTTAAAGCCATGAGATTAAAACCCAGCCTTTTAAAACATCATTAGGGAATTATGGTGAGAAGCACCATGTTCATTAACCATGCTGCGCTGTTTGCCAATAAATAGCTCCATGACCATGAGCATACTTCTTAAGCATCCTGAACCTTAGTTTACCAATTTGTAAGATGAGGGGAAGGTTTGCCCTGCTTACTTCAAACTGGAGAGGCTGAGGACTGGATGAGACCTTTATGCGAAAGCATCTTGCAAACCATAACATACTATAAACTATGAGACATGATTGTTACAGCGTGGGACACTGAGAAACGCTGAGAGCATACCTGAGCTGTTGACATTTTTTCTTTTTAATGTTAAGTAGGGAAAAGGTAGAACATGTAACAGGAGCCTTTTGCCAATGCTTTACCCTCGGGATTTTCCCATGGGATTATACTTTCACAACGGCCAGAGCAGATCGTGCAGAGATTTAAAAGCTACGGAATATTTAATTGAAAGCACATGGCCTAAGGATATGACACTAATTTTCATGAATTTTCTTCATCCCTAAGTGGCTTGCCGGTGTAAGAGGACCAGTGAAATGGCCTCGTTACCGGGCTGTGTGTGCTTGCCGCTGCCCATTATAGTACTTTCTGGTAACTGATTTGCAACGTGTGCTTTTAATGTTTTATTTAAATATTCATTTTAGAAGGATTAAGAGTGAGGACGTTTCTTGGAACAGTTACTGGCAATGTTTAGTTAGAGGGGGTGGGGGGAGACGCAATTTTCTTTTGCATACTATAAAGGATGATTTATGGCTAGCAGCCTCTTGTTGCCTCAGTAGAGATAACCTCGCTGTACATTTCAAGGCCTCTGAAAGAAGCTTCTGTTCCCTTCTCCCATAAAGGAAAATTACAATACCTCATGTTTGGAAAAGAGCACAATAAAACTGGCTTCATTCATTCCATGCATATTTAGCGATTGCTTAGCACTGTGCTTGATACCTGAAATGGTTTTGCTGCTTTCAACTAATACAGGTAATTTTACTCTGTTTTCCTCAGAGACATAAAAGAAAAACAAATCTATGAGGTCCCTTACAGCAAGTTTCCTCTCTTTCCCCCTTTATCTGCCAAGTCTAGCTCACAGTAGGTGCAGCACATCGTAAGTACTCAAGTGTTCAGCCCTGGAATGACTTGGGAATGAACAATGCAGTTCTAGAAACCAGAGAATTCAAGCCTACACGTTGATGGTCGCTCCTACCTTCAGCTCTTCTTTGCATGCTCATGGATGCTACCTGCGAAGTCGCTGCCTCACCCACCCGTTCTACTGTGAAGGCATTGTATGTCAGTTCACGGCTCTGATCTTCCTCCTGCCCACTTCAAGGTGCTAAAATCTAAAAGGCCGATGTCTGATCATTTCACGTTAGAGCTTGCGGTAGCTTCTCCACCAGGTAGCCAGGAGTACCTGGGATTGACTGTAAACACACCTCCCAGATCAGTTTGCAGCAGGGTTTTCATTCCTCAATTCTCACATTTTATTTAAATCGAGTTTGTTTGTTTCAATATTTTATTACGTGAAAGCTTACACTGCAAATTTGTTTTCCATTGGAAAATCCAAATACCTGTTTTTGCCCTATGACCTTTTTATAAGAAAGAGTTTTATATAGAGGGTAATTTTACATGAAGAAAGCATCCTAACCCAGTCCAGTCCAAGTCCATAAGTCTGACATTAGCCCATATGTTCATAAAGTCCTCTTTTGACTCACAAAACACATGTAATGATGCGGAATGCAGGAAGATCACAGACCAGTGGGTGGGAAATCTCCTGCATCCAATGGCATTGTGAGCATCCCAGCGCTGGCAGGGGTCTCCACATTTCTTCTCCAGCTCCCAGGGATTCATCAAGGTAGGTCCATGTGCCTTCTCCTCAGGGATGTCTTTGAGGGAATCAGCCTTGTCAGTAAAGAGTCTCCAAGAGTTGAGAGAGAGAAGTGTTTTCTGCCTCCAAGGAGGAAAATAAACCGGAGTTCCCAGAATCCTCAGGAGAAGTCCCTGCCCACACAGAGGCCTCATTGACTAAATCTTGATTGACAGACCAGACTCCACCCCTTCACTCATAATCCTCTCAAATGGACACCAGATTATGTAACTACCACAGCCTTGTTGTGAACCCTGCCGTGTACTCACCCTCTACCTTACCTTCCCAGTTTCCATCCCTCCAGTTTCCCAGCTCCTTCCTGCTTCCTTATCTTTGCTTTTGGGTAAATGTAGACAATTTTTGTCCGGTGCAGTTGATTGTTATAAGAAGCACATTCTTCACAGGTATTACTGTTAATGCTATTTATTACTTGGCTGAAAGGCGACCTCTGGGAGTGACTTCCATTTCAGGTTAAAGGGTGTCTTAAGGCAATAGTGGGGTTGGGGTGGGGTTCCTCCAGTTTTGATCAATACAGTATGTCTGGGCTGTTTTTATGAAGCTGAGTTTTGTTCTACATTTCTCTCCCAGTCAAAACCAAGGCCTTCTATGGGTGCAATTAGTCTTCAGTGGTGTATGGACACGGGGAATCTACTTTGACGTTAGCTTGTGTGCGAGTTCACATTCCTCCTCACAATATATCCACATCCATCTTCCCTTTGCATACAACTGACACTTCAGGAAAATGTACTTGAATTTCTTGATACACACACACACACACACGTGCATATGTATAAAATCTTTGTGTCTACAGCATGCCAGTATCCAGAAGTATAAGGTCATCAATATAAGAAAGATAGTCCCAAATAAGAGAGCCAATTCTTTAGCAAAGCAAACAAGGTCCTCCATGATCTGAATGCCACAGACAAGTTTCACCTCATTTTGTATAATTTTCCATCTTTGACCGTCACTGCTACTTTGCCCAACGTGGGTTTCCAACAGGTTCATTCTGGGTCAACCTCCTAATGAAAATGTGCGTTTACAGCAGAATACGCCATATCAGAATCAACTTTGAACATGATCACCAAGTGAGTCTTACAGATCTTCAGGTGACTTGTGTAAATATATAGGAGATATTATTAAAATGGGGTTGCTGAATCAGTATATCTAGGGTGAGAAGGAAAATTCTCAGCAGGGCTTTAAGCCAGAATTGACTAGTTAGAAGTCCTCAGACATGGTGGATTTTCCAGAAGCCTCCACACCTTTGCCAACACCATTCATCAGTACTTGTTCCTTGGCTTCACTCATAATTTCTTCATCTTGAAACAAAAAGTTTTAAATTTTACATCATCTATCGAGCCTCCCTCAACTCTTGCAGAATTACAGTCTTGCTTCTGGTTTCTATGACATTCTGTGCATTCTCAGCAGTGACCATGTTATGATAATCTTCTGGGGCAAGGATTTATTGTTACTTAGCAACTCAGTGCCTGTTTTCTTACAGATCATAAAGTTAAACTAGTTATAACTAGATTAATAGAAATTTGAATAATCATATAATTTGAGAGTTATTACTTTGTAAATAGTTTCAATTGCTTTGAGGTATTTAGAACAGGCTTGTTTAATTTAATTCCTAGTTTCATTTAAAAACTATTATAGAATATTATGTTGGTCTCTGATTTCAAAAATGTAGACTTCATGTTTCAGGGTTCAAATCACCACTGAAAGCAACAAGGTCAACTTTTCTTTTCAAAGCTAGTTTGTAGGATGATTATTACACCAACCAAAATAAGACCTTATTGTTTCAAATTTAAGTCCAGATTTGAGATTTAAACTTCTCACATAGTGATTAATTATTGGTTTACCTGAAATATAAGAGTAATTACATGACATATAAAGCCATAAGGCTGGCCTCACTGTGAGAAACGACGACATCCCTCATTAACCCATAGCCTTAGAGGGGACAACACTGGAGACACAGTGTGGGAATTGTGCCTGAACTGATCCCACCATTCTGAGGCAAAACACCAAGGGCATGGAACAGAACAGCAAGGGGAACAGAGCAAGGAAGTCTACTAAAAATAGACTTTGGGGTAAGGGCGTGGCACCCCATCAGACTGGAAAACACTCTTAAAGGCCAACAGTCCTTGAATTGGCTACAAGCTTTCCCTTTTTGTTGTTGTAGGTTTTTTTTCTTTTGTTGCTTGTTTTTGCTCCGTTTTGTTTTTGTGCATGTTATTATCTCCACAGGTCTGTCTAAATAAGATAGGCTGGATGAACAATCTGGAGGAGAAAACAACAGGACTGACATGCATATATAAAATATATTTATATATGAGGATGGGGAAATAGATTTATGTGCATATGTTTATAGGTTTAGTATTAAGGTAGCAGATAGACAGTTGGCCTCTAATCAAGTACTCCCTCAAAGCAAGAATACTTTGTTCTATTAAACTGACATTCCTTGATGCTCACCTTCCCAACACGATCGCTGAAGAAAAAGCAAGTGCATAAGCAAATGTGGTGAAGAAAGCTGATGGAGACCAGCTATCAAAAGATATAGCATCTGGGGTCTAAAAGGCTCGAAGGTAAACAAGCAGCCATCTAGCCGAGAAGCAACAAAGCCCACATGGAAGAACACAACAGCCTGTGTGATTACAAGGTGCAGAAGGGATCAGTTATCAGGCATCAAAGAACGAAAAGTCATATCATTGTGTGCTCACCTCCCCAATACAATCACTGAAGACAATGGGTGCATAGGCAAATGTGGTGAACAACGCTGATGGTACCCAGCTATCAAAAGATATAGTGCCTAGGGTCTTAAAGTCTTGAAGGTAAAAAGTAGCTGAGAAGCAACAAAGCCCGCATGGAAGAAGCACACCAGCCTGTGTGATCACAAGGTGTCAAAGGGATGAGGTATCAGGCATCAAAGCCCATCTATAGGCAACTGGACATCCCTTATGGAATGGTTGCGAGAGTGAGATGAGCCAGTCAGGGTGCAATGTAGCAATGATGAAACATACAACTTTCCTCTAGTTCCTGAATGCTTCCTCCCAACCCTGCTATCATGAGCCCAATTCTACTAGACCAGAGGATGCACACCGGTAGAGATAGAAACTAGAAACACAGGGAATCCAGGGTGGATGATCCCTTCAGGTCCAGTGGTGAGAGTGGTGATACCTGGAGGGTGGAGGGAGGGTGGGCTGGAAAGAGGGAACCGATTACAAGGATCCACATATAACCTCCTCCCCGGGGGACAGTCAACAGAAAAGTGGGTGAAGGGAGATATTGGACAGTGTAAGATATGACAAAATAAAAATTTATAAATTATCAAGTGTTCATGAGGGAGGGAGCATGGTGAGAGGGGAAAAATGAGGAGCTGATGCCAGGGGCTTACTGGAGAGCAAATGTTTTGAGAATGATGAGGGCAATGAATGTACAAATGTGCTTTACACAATGGATGTCTGTATGGATTGTGATCAGAGTCGTATGAGGGTCCAATCAAATGATTAAAAAGGAAAGATGAGATGTGTGATGGAAATCTGATGCACAAGACCTCTTGAGAAGAAGACTGAATCGCAAAGACGATCCTTGAGGGCTATAACGTTCACCTGACCCCACCCATGGTATTTTCAGTTGCCTTATATGTATGTGAAAGTTGGATACTGAATAAGGAAGACTAAAGAAGAATAGATTCATTTGAATACACAGTTCAAGAAGATTGAAAGCATCATGGAAGGACAAACCATTTGTCTTGGAAGAAATACTGCCAGAGTGCTCCTTAGAGGAAAGGATGGCAAGACTTCATCTTACATACTCTGGACCTAGTGTCGGGAGGGTCCATTCCCACGATGAAGGCCATCATGCTTGGTAAAGTGGAGGGGAAGAACCTCAATGAGATGGAGTGACACAGTGGCTGCAACAATGGGCTTAGGCATAGGAACAATTGCGAGGCTGGAGCAGGACTGTGCAGTGTTTGATTCTATTGTGCATAAGGTCACTACGGTCACCGCCAACTCTATTGCACCTACCAACAACAATACCGGGTGATGTTCATTCTCTGGGAAATGAACTGATAAGAACCTTGTTAGAACATTTTATATGACCAACTTATAATGGCAGAAAGGCTTAAAAACCAACATGTTTGGTATTAAATTCTCATTTTGTGAGTGCTTGTAGTGATTATTCACTTAAAAAATAAAGATTTTACATACACAAAATATTGTCACTGTAAACAATTCATTTTGAATCCCATCTATGTGAATTGGAATGGAATTCTAAAAATCTATTTACATGAAAATATTTTATATGGATCTTCCTACTATCATATTAAAAAAGAAAAACAATTTCAGTAATTAAGGGTAAAAAATCACCTATTCAGCAGCCAGATCATCTTATATGGACTATGTGACATAAAATCATTGCCAGAATCAAGTAAATTACCTAGAAAACTTCCAAATGTTGGCAATACAATTATAAGCATTCAGATATTATATAAAAACTGCTTACTTCTGAAGGCATTAGTTGTGATAGCAATCAAAGAGATTCATTTTTAACAAAGTGGAATTTTTAATAAATAGGTGTTGACATTTCAAAGCTTTTACTTTTGGATTAAAACCTTTGGGTTGAAACATAAAATTTTATAATAGATTTCAGCTTCAGTTGATACTATATACTTAAATAAGACTCTTTCCAATCACATATCACTATTTGAATCAAAATAACATTGATAATAGTTCCCTTACTAGTTGAATTCAATGATGAGTATTGGCTCTAAATGACTTTTTACCAATTCATAAAATTTCATTTATCCATGAAATATCTAAATGTCCCAGTGTGGGTAAGCATTGAGCAGCTAACAGCAAATGTCCAAGGTTCAAGCCCCAACCAGGCTTCAGTCGAAAGACAAAGCTATCTTTCTCTACAGAGATTCACCGACAAGTTGTTATAACTTGGAATCAACTTGATGGGAAGGGGTTTGGTGTTTTGGTTTGATAACATACAAATGAATATTCCTGAGGGTTTTTCTTAAAAGGAACTCGAAAAATATGATCCATCATGCTCTTTTAATGGAAATATAGATGAACTTAAGTTAAATTAAAAGGAGAGCGACTTGGAAGACAGTATAAGTCTCATCTTATGTTTTGCATGGAAATGAATTGTTTAAGGACAGACCACTTTAAACCACATGGTATTGGGTTTTGGTTTATTCCCTTTTGCCATATAGTCACAAAAATTAGGTGTATGTCTCATTTATGTATTTTGAAACTATCAATATCTTAGCTTTTAATGTATACTTTTCATATTATTTCTCAGAAACACGAGTACATAAAAATATTCCAATGTACCTGGTATTTCTATTTGCTATTTTTTTCTCTTTCTCAATGGGACTTTAAGTGCAATTATATTTCACGGCATGTGACTAGAGAGAATTTACTGTAGTCCTAGGTTTTCAAATGAAGACAATTTAATGGCTTTCATGGTCAGGGTAATAGTGAAGAGGATTCTCAGAAGTAGCACAATTGTGATGCACTTTATTCAAACCAGAGAAACACAGACAATTTGTTCTGTAGCTATTTTTAAAATGTCACTTGTTGAACAACTTATGTTTTAATCATTGAATTGAAAGACTATTTGGGAATATAAATAGAAAAACAATTTTCAGAAAATGAATTTTAAATATGCAAGAATGACGTTTTATATCCAAAAGAGACATAATAGCTCAAATTGGTACACTGAAATCATGTCAGTTCATTCACTTTCACAGAATGTATACTTTGAAAATGTAGCACACTCGTTTTCTTCCCTGAGATTGCCTGTGTTTACCAGAACCATTACTTTGGTTTGGGAAGACATAGTGTACATGAGTGTACAAGCAGCACCTCAAAGACGGTACAAAACATCTCTCACTCCCTCTCACAGCCATTGAGTTCATTCTGACTTATAGAAGGGACAGAGTAGAACTGCCAATGTGGATTTTTGAGACTGTAACTCTTTCCAGCACTGGAAAGCCTCATCTTTCTCCTGGGAAGCTGCTAATTATCTCAAACTACAGACCATCCTTTCTGTTAACAGCCCAGTGCATAACCCACTGTGCCATCAGGGCTCTGCATGTTTGGATATGCACTTTTCTTAATACCTTGGCTTCTCATTTCAGTCTGTGAACAAAATTAATACAGAAAAAAAGAACCACAAAGTATAGACACTCAAAAAGGCCAAGTCTGGCATGGCAAGTCAGTTAAGACTTAAAGAAATCCTATCTTAACTTTATGTTCAAATATAGAAAAGTAAAAGTTTTAGTAAAAAAAGTTTGATAAAATTCTGGAGCTTTCCAGAAAAAAAAAGACTACCACAATGCCCAGGGAATGCTCATATGCATATTCTGAAACCAGAACAATTTAAGCCTGAGTTATTTTGCCCAAACATCAGTTGTCTATGCTGTGTTGTTAGGTGTCCTGGAGTCGGTTGGGACCCTGCGTCCGCCAGAAAGAGGCACTGTCACATCTTGGCGCTGTCTTCCCAGTGTTCCAATGGAAGCTCATGGCTGCAGTCATCACTGTGTCAATCCATCTTGTTGAGGACCTTCCTCTTTTTCACTTCCCCTCCACTTCACCAAGTCCTTTTCCAGGGACTGGTCTCTCCTGACAACATGTCTAAAGTACACGAGACAAAGTCTTGCCATCTTGGCTCTGAAGGAGTATTCTTGCTGTACTTCTTCCAAGACAGATTTGTTTGTCTTTTTGAAGTTCATGGTACTTTTTGAAGTTCATGGTTTTTCCAATAACCCCTTAGATATATTCACAAGAATAATGAAAGACTGAGTCAGGAGGAGTCAAGATGGTGTCCAAGTAGCATCACCCACCTGATGCTCCTGCTGCTGCACCAGAAAATTAAGACATAGGCATGGGAAGCAAGCCTGAGGGAAAAGCAACAGGACCTAGGGTTCCAGATGGACTTGTGGGGAGGAGGGTGTTGGGAAGAGAGAGGTGAGCAAACAATACCATAGACAAGGGAACAACAAGGGAATTAAAATCAACCACGAGGAGGACATAGAGATCCTGGGGGTGTCGGAGCAACCGCAGTCTAGCTGAGCAGAATCACTAAGGGGCAGAAGAAGGGTGAGTAGGATGGTGGGACAGGAGGAAGGTCAAAGGAAACAGAGGAAAGATCTAGGGAACAAAGCTATGGATAGATGTATAAGCATAAGTGGGTACATTTGTAAACACATTAATTCATAAAAATAGAGGTAACGGCCCAAGTCCACATATTTGTATCATAAATAGATAGATTTTGGACCTCTGCTCAAGCCCCCCCTCAATGACAGAACACTTTGTTCGAACAACCTGGTATTCTGTGATGCTCACCCTCCTGACATAATTGAAGACAAAAATGGGTGCATAATCAAATGTGGTGAAGAAACCCACCAAAAGATATAGCATCTGGGGTCTTAAAAGCTTGAAGTCAAACAAGTGGGCATCTAGCAGAGAAGCAACAAGTCAACATGGAAGAAGCACACCAGTCTGTGTGATCATGAGGTGTTGATGGGATCAGGTTACAGGCATCAGAAGATCCAAAAGAACAACAACAAAAACATATTGTTCAGAACAAGGGTGTTTGGGCAGAGACCTCAAACCCATCTGTAGGTAATAGGACATGCCCTCACAGAAGGGTCACAAGGAAGGGATGAGTCAACCAGGGCGCAGTATAGCACTGACGAAACACCATATTCCTCTGGTTATTTGAGGCTTCCTCACCCCCCATCTATCATGACCCCCATCCTGCCTTTCAGTTCTGGCTAGACTGGAGGATGTCCACTGGTACAGATAAGAACTCAGGACACACGGAATCCAGGTCAGTAAAGTGGAAGGTGGGTGGAGGAAAGAAGGAAGGGGGAGCCCATCAGAATGATTGATACATAACTCCCACCTCCCTGAGGGGGATAAACAATAGAAACATGGATGAAGCGAGACAGCAGTCAGTGTTAGATATAAAAATAATTATAATTCATAATTTACCAAAGGGTCACAAGGGTGGGAGGTGGGGGAGGGAGAAAAAAGAAGAGCTGCTATCAAGGGCTCAAATAGAAAGTACATGTTTAGTAAATGATGATGGCAACCTATGTACAATTGTTGTACGGATTGTTAAGAACCCCCGATAAAATGATCTTTTAAAAAATAAAATAATAAAAGGTTGGCTTACACACACACACACACAAATTGCAGCATCTGTGGAAAGCAGTAAAACAAACTGCCTCAACACGCAGAGGTCTGCCTGGCCTTTCAAAATCAGCTCCAACGTAGTGATTTTCTCCCTTCTGCAGAGCTACACAACCCACAGGGAGGCACCTGTGCAGTTCTTTGTTCCTCTTCAATGCTTTTATTTTGCAGCCTTGGGGCCAGCCAGGAATCCGCACTCGTACCCAGGGGCCCAAGAAAGTTGACTGAGCCCATTCTAAGGGTGGCCCAGAGGGAAAATGCTAATTTCAAAAGCTCTCATTCTCCCTGATTTGGCTATGTCCTGAGATAAATCAGCTTTCTTTATCTGCATCAGTGTTTCCCAGTGTTTTTCTTTACCTTAACTACACAAACCACCGCCCAGAAATATGCTTCTACATGAAGGGCCTGCACATTATTCTGAAACAGGTTCATAAAGGAAGAAGTCCAACATGGATGTCCTTCAGTCAATCTCCACACTGTTCTTTCATACATATGTTCACCCATGACACACAGTGGGTATGTGATTGACACTGTGCTAGGTCTTGGTTTATAAGGATTTACACTAGAATTCCTCTGGAATTGCAATCACGGGGCTGGTTGGAGCATGTCATGCTGTATGGAGCTGACCTCGGGCTGGTATAAACTACTGAGCACACTCAGTACAGATAGGTCAAGCCTGCTGCCTTCAAAGGCTCCCGGGAGCAGAAGCCGGCAGAGAGCAGGCATTCAAAGGGGTTCCATGAGCTCCTGTGTTTACCATGGCTCCTGGCTGGCAGGCAGTTTGGGAATATTTGAGAAGAGATCATTTCTTAGAGGTTTTCAGGAGCTCTGGTGGTGAAACATCTCAGCTGCTAGCCAACAGGTCTGTGCTTTCAGCTCAGCCCAGCCACTCGACAGGAGAAAGCTGTTGCAGTCTGCTTCTGGAAAGAGGGGAAACTAGGAATCCCACGGAGATTCCAGCTCCTATCCTACAGGAGTCACTATGAGGCGGAATTGACCCGGTGACAGGGAGTTGAGGGCCTGCTCTCGCCCCATCTTGTTCACACCTTTGTCAACTGTCTGTGGGTAGGGCTGCAATGAAAGTCGACCCAGGCTTCAGATATGTCTTTCTCCTTCATTCCTTCTTTTGCACAGCTTGCTCTTAGACATGGATCCGATTCTATTTATTTAGAAAACTCTCGTTTTCTTGGGAAACTGTTTTCCATCCACAAGGTCTCTCAGACATTGAGTTCCCCACAGATAAAAGGATAAAGAGCGGCACATGCACAGAATGGAATATTACGTTGCTCTTGTTACCTGCTGTTGAGTCCACGCCGCAGCCCCGACGCGTAGCACAATGAAACAGTGCTCAGTCCTGCGCCATCCTCACATTGTTCTCATGCGTGAGCCCACTGTGACAGTCCATCTCACTGAGAGTCGTCCTCTTCATTTGCTGCCCCTCTACTTTACCAAGGATGATGTCCTTTCCAGGGCCTGGTTTCTTCTTATAACCTTTCCAAAGTATGTAAGATGAAGGCTTGCCATTCTTGCTTCTAACAAGCATCTTTGCAGCTCCTGAAAGATCCCAGTCTTGAAAAGCTACAGAAGAGTTTTACTCTGTACTCATGGGGCCTTCGTGAGTCAGAACCAACTCCATGACGATAGATCACTGCATCAAATGTACGCACATTGATATAATGTTTATGAGGGCAAGTAAAAAAGTATGGGTACCAAACCATAGAATCCCTCACTCAATGAAGATAGCAAACTGTGAAGTGATTATTTCTTCATCCACCCTCCATGAAGGTCTAGGTACTTCTGCAGTTGGTGTTCCATTTCTCCAACCTTTTACCAAGGAATTCTGCACTCCTCAATTGGCAGCCTGTCAAACAGAAGTGTGGGCAGCCTCAAACTCAGATCATGGTCTTTTTTCATGCTCTTTGAGTTTGGGGTTTAAAAATTCTGATAGGGCAAGAGCAATCCTTTAGGGTGTGTAGGGTATGGTTTCTAATAAAACTTTGCACCACTACCCTTCCTACCCTCAAAGAACGAGTGGGATCACCGGGGAGAAGCACAGAGAACAGGAGCAGATTGGTACCTGAAGAGTGATCCTAGGCAAGGCGAAAGAGAATGGCGAGTAGAGAACCTCACTGGTTTACAACAAGCACACTCTATTGAAGCTACCTGGCTCATGATTCTTTGGGAAAATAGTATGGTTCTATACTGTTTGGTGCTTATCAGGGTTATTTTGAGTATTTTTGTTTTAAAATTTAACCAGAGAGTATTTCAATGACACAATTAATGCTCGTTTCTTGTAATATCAGAGTGTCCTACCTATACCTCTTCATTTGGCAGTAAGTCTTGCCCCATTTTCGACATTTGATTATGAACAAAAAATCAATTAAAATAGCAATAACAGCACTAAGGTAATATTTGGCACAATGATAATCTATCAGGGGTACACTTAGAGAAAAAAATGTCCAAAAGGCAGTTTACCTAAATTCCCACATTGTATTCCAAGGTTGAGAGAATAACAACTCTAACTCACTGCCATCAACTTGATCCCACCTCATATGGACCTGTAATATAGTTTATGGTATCATCTTTAGTTTCATAGACAAAAGGTCCATCATCAAATTTTTTATAGTTTAGATAATAATATCCCCAAATTATTTGAAAAGAGCCATCAAATGTTCTACTTAAGCTTATTAATTAAAATTAATAAACAATGAGGTTACAGATAGTAGCAGCCACAAAAATGCAGCATTTAGACCCTATGATGAAGTCTGTTGCTAGCACAACCAGATGTTTTACTGATTGCATAAACTCTCCCAGTGTAGTTCTAGAGAGTTCCATCTCATCAGATTATCTGCTAATCTTTCAATACATATTTACATTGCACTCATTTCTCACTTATTGGCATATTAAAGTTCCAAAGATCAGAAAAACTGGCATTATGCGAAAATGGAAGATGATCACAACAGATCACAAAATGGATGATGACTGCAGAATCACATGGTTCCTAGACTGTATCTTTATGGAGCCCTGGTGGTGTAGTGGTCAAGTGTTGGGATATGATCCACATGGTCAGCAATTCTATTCCACCAGCAGCTGCAAGGGAACAAGAGTGGGCTTTCTACTCCCATAAATAGTTACTGTCTCCGAAACCCACAGGGATTGCTGTGAGTTAGCATTGACTCGATAGCAGGAAAAGTGGGTGAGAAACTGCAACATTACATAACAGCAAAACCACCGACAATCGTGGCCCAGCCACGCTGACACATAACCTTAGCCAGCAGTTAGTTACTCTCACTTGCAGTTTGGCATTCATTATTGTCAGTTTTACTTTGTTACTGTGCACAGCAGTCAAATAGTAGGATCGTTACTATAATTGTAAGTGCAAAATGTCAAATGACAAGGTAGTTGACAAATGAGGAGTAGGAGTTCTATATCAAATAGTAGACTCTAATGTCCACAGTGTTAATTAATACTTTACAAATCAGGACACACGTTCTTTGAAGACTCTTAACAAAGTCAGATTACTATGAACTCTATATATTCTGAGTGTAGCTTTTATTCTGATACCATATGTTCATTTATGTCCATATGCTGGTTTCTCACACAGAACGCCCTCCTTCCCCTTTTCTGTTTTGTGAACTCTAACGAGTCTTTCTATATCCAGTCCCACCATCTCCAGGGAAAGTTAGTCGTTCTTTCACTAAGATTCCAATGTGCATAGCTGTTAACCAAAACGTTCTCAATTCAAACTCCCTGGGAGAAAGATCGAGCGGTATGTTTTTATAAAGACATATGCCTGCAGAACCCCTAGGGGGAAGTTCTGTTCTGTCCTTCAGAGTTTCCTATGAGGCAGAATTAACTTGAAAGTAGTGAATTTGCATAATAAAACACATCAAACCATAGCAGCCTGTATGTTGTTTGTTTTTTTTTAATCAAAAAAGCCATGGGTTTATTCCTTAGTAGACATGTACCTTATATACATTTAAAGTAAACATTTTAAAATCTTAAAATGGAAAAGGAGTTATGGGTAAGATATGGAGTATGGAAGTCTGATTAAAATTTTAGAAAAGAGAAACACCTAGAAATAAACAAATGTGAGTAACATTATAAGCCAATCTAGTCAGTCCCCGGGTTACAAAAATCTCCAGCCAACTCTTATTTGCTCTTTAATATTAAGTATATTTGTCTTCACTTTGAAATGAGTGAATCAACCTCTACTTACAATAAATTCTTCATCGAAATCACCCTCCTGTGATATGTGTGAAACTTTGAAATCATTGAAAAGTTAGCACTGAAGACTAAATGAGCACCTTACACATCTGTTCGATTTACTCACAAATTCCTAAAGACACAGTTAGGAACGGATCTCATTTTTTGGCTTTTCATTCATACTTTGACCCCCCACCTTTTTTTTTACATTAAAACCAAAGCAAACCAAAACAAAGCCACTGGCATCTAGGAACCCGGACCTTAGTGTCCTATACAGGCTTCCAGGCCTGTGCATCTTTGGAGACAGACAGCCTCATTGTTGTCGCCCCGAGCAGCTGGTCAACATGAACTGATGGCCTTGCAGCGAGCAGTACAGCGCGCTTACCAAGAGCACCCCCAGGCCTTTTGCACTGAAACAAGGCTGAATAAGAACGGTGTGCAATTCCTACTGTGGACAAACTCAACTACAAAGCACACTGGGGAACAGTTCTCAGTTGTAATTTGGCGGCTGCTTCTAGTGCCTTTTATTCTCACTGTAAGAAGCTCGCCCCACAGTTTGTCTCCCTATCTTGCTGTTAAGTTGTGACTCAATTCTTTGAATTCTATAAACTTGTCTCAAAGATGCATATAACCAATCTTAATCTTCTGCCCATCATGTCACTGGATTATCAACGTTTCCTGATGATTGGTTCTTACTTTTAACATTAACTTGCCTGACTTTAAACCTCACCATTACCTGTGGCTTTTTCCATCTCATCTCTCTTTAGAGACAGGCCATTACCTGTGACTTCTGAAATATACTTGTGTTCTATCAGTTCATAACTCTTGTCCCAGCCCATATCTTGGTTATGGACCTCATAACCTCCTAGTGTGCCAGACTCTTTCTTCTCTTCTCCTACCCTACTGTCTTACATTCCTGCATAGCTAACCTTCCCCAAATATCCTTCTAATTGTGTTCTTTTCTTGCTAAACTGATGCAGTGGCTTTCCATTTCTCACTGAATAAAACCGAAACCTCTTAGCCTGGCATTTACATTTCCAAAATTGGGCTGCAAGCTACCTTTCCAAATTTATCTCCCTCCTGAAAATAGTGCATGCTCCTTTAGTTCTCAATTTTTAAAGCACACAAAACACCCCTGGGGGTTGGGTGGTGCAGATTGAAAGTTGGAATTTCTCATCCTGCATCTTCAGAGATCTTGGGACAAAAGTCCTACCTGACACGGACTCTGATCCAGTCAGCACAACAAACTGTGAGAAGCATCATACTTGGGTACAATGAAAGTATTTTAGATGGTAAGCACTATTTTCATTTTTTGCTTCTTTGACTGTATCTAAATTGTACTCACATTAAGGGAAAAAATCCACTCATCCATTTAAACTAAGTCTACTTGTAATTATGGTACAAATAATTGTCCAACTGAGCTCTTTATAAGACAAGTGTTTCTGTTTACTTCACTTAAACATTTGTCCAGGTGGTTGAAACAAACATTTCACATCTGGTGATACCTATTATTATTTTTTTCTGTCTGTTATTATTATATTATGGTCTATATGACATGACGATAAGAATAATCCAGAAGTTTATTTGGCAAATCTTCAATTATCTAGAAAATTCTTCTGGTCCTAGATGGGTCTTAAAACCGGCTATTTTAATGCAAGGTTGGTTTACATATTTTTATAAAGCATCCTGATGTTTAAAAAAATTGGATCAAATACGTGTAGTAAGAAGTCCCCCCCAAAATTATATAGTGTATACAAGTGTGAACATCGAGTGTCTCTTAACTCTTTCCTGGAAAAGCCAATTAAAATATTTGGCAAAAAATATTTTTAGAATGCCTATTGATTGGACACATTGAAGTAGAATATTTGGTCAAAATGGTCAATCAGTAAACACTGCAAGCCATCTGTGAGCCTGACGCTCATTTCAGTCTGTAATTTTCTCCAGTGTGAAGAACATCTGGAGTAGGCTGGCAGCTATTATCTGAAACACTCTTCTCTAATACCAATGCTGCTAACATTGTTTTTGAACTTCTAACCTAGATTTTCCTCTTTACTCCAAATCTCAACTATTACCAAAAAAGTTTTCTTCCTCCCGATTTCAAGGTGTAGATCCAGCACCACTATAAAATCAGTAGGCTTGGGAATCACAAAAATAAAGTTTCTGTGTGGTGTATGTGTTAAATAGTGCTGAGTGAATTGAATGCACATACAAATAATATAAAATGAAGAATTACATTAAAAATATTTTCTTCCTGATAACCTCCTTTGGCATCTACTATCTATTCCCAAAAAGGAGCTCTAGTGGTGATATCAGGTAAGTGTTGGGCTGCTAACCTCCAGATTGGTAGTTCAAAACCACCATCTCTTGCAAGGGAGAAAGATAAGGCTGTCTGCTCCCAGGGTTCACAACCGTACTTGGGTTTGCTGTAAGTCCGACTCAATTCAATGGCTGTGAGTTTGGCTTGGAGTTGGTGAAAATGAAGGTGCCTTGGTGTCACAGTGGTTCAAACTCTTGGCTGCTAATCAAAGGGTTGAGTCCATCAGCCACTCCATACAAAAAAAGATATAACTGATAGCCTTCATCAGTTGAAAACCCTGTAGGGCAGGTCGACTCTACCACACCTGGTTCGCATGAGTCACTGTGGACTTGAGGGCACCAGGTTGGGTTCTGAGGTGGCTCTGGATAAAAAAATCAATTAGGTGGTGGTTGTGGTTTCTGTCCTTTACATCTAAATGTACATGTTGTGTATATGTACCAATGACATATGGACTTTACCTATGCAGATGATAATCTGGCTTCGCTTCCTTCCTATTACAAGAGGTAAATCAAGCCTCACTCTAAAATCAGCAGTTCTTGTAATCATTTAAATAAAGTTTCTCTGTACGTGTGTGTGTGTGTGTGAGAGAGAGAGAGAGAGAGTGTGTGTGTGTGTGTGTGTAGAGGGGATAAAGGGCACACACAAAAATCAAACAATAAAAGGGTAAATACCTTATAATAACATCATGACATCTTCCCTCCAAAAAGTCTCTATTTAGTAACATTTAAATTATAACTACAGTAGTTTGAGTTGTGAATTCTTAGATCGATAAGAAAGTACATAAAGAGAGAAAGAAAAAAATCAATCTCAGCGACAACACCGATTTTCTCCTCTTTCTTGGCCTAGTATCATTAATGGGGTAAGATATTGATTCTGCTTTAAAAATAACAGCTCCACAGACAGTTTCCTGGGGTTGAGATCGCCATTCATTTTAATTTTCTTTCAAGTGGATTTCACAATCAATGTTCACCACACAAAGATGATGTTCCAGGCACCAAATGAAATTGGGCTATTTCTAACTTGCGACACTTTAAAAAAATTCTTTTCTGCCATAAACCCAATTATGAACACATTTAATGAAAATGATGCCAGTCTAAATGCTTAAGAACAAGGTGTAGTGTTGAGAGTTATGCTACGCCTCAAATTAACTTTTGAAATTGTCAATGGATAATCCTTTCTTGTAGTTAATAAATCATTAGCATACTAAGCATCTTTCTCTTGCAGTCAGAATTTTTACATTGAATTTACATTTGTGCTTAAAGTTCTCCTTGTCATTTTAAATGTGTCCTATTATGGAGATAGGGCACAGAATAAGACGCCTCTTCATTTAAAATTGCATCTTTTCATCAACTTGGTGGACACTAAGTCTAGGAATGCATTGCCAGCCTGTCACTCCTGGAGAACCCCTTTACAGCCCCCGACTGCTTCTTCCTCTGGCATCTCTCTGGATGTCTTCTGCTTCTCTCCTTCTAGATGAAAACTGCAACAGCTAAACCACCTGTGGAGCTGACTGTGATTCACAGAGACCCCGTGTGCCACACATTAGAGCGGGGCTCTAATGGGTGCTCCTCTGCTGGTTTTCTGGACGTAGATTGTCAAGACTCTCCCAGGGTCCCTCGGTGTTAGCAGCCAAGAGCACTACCTGTCTGCACCATGTAGGGACTCCTTCATAAATCACAGCAACACAAAGTCAGTTTTTTTTTGTTTTTGGTAAAATAAAATAATATTGGCTTGGACATCTGTCTATAAAACATAAACTCCAAAGAACCACTGGAAAAATGGTCTCAGGTCAGGTCAGGGACTGATCACAGACTAATTCCGTGTAGGCCATAGGCTAATGCTTTGTACCATGGGACACTCATTACATCTCCTAATGCCAGAGGTCCGGCCAGATGTGCCAAGTTGGATGAGAGGGTGGACCTACAACACATCTTGCTATTGCTTTATAATACTCCCTTTCCCCAATTTAGCCTTGTCTTGCCTCAAATTCATTTTATATCTCTGGCAAAAGGCCTATAAAGTCATTGCCCTGAATAACATTTTAAAAATGTATTTTCCTAAAAAATATTATTGAGGTCTTTCATTATATATTAATAGATTAGAGTAGGTAGCTGTAATGATGGTAATTCTTAAGGAAAAAAGTAATGTTCAAAGCATAAAAGGATTTTATTCTCAAAGAGTTCACTTATACTCGAGCACTAAACATAATTTGAATCAATGTAAAAAGGAGAGCACAGTACAGTCTACTCTATATGGCCACAGCAGCTGGGGTGATACGAGGTGTTTCATTTAATAGTAAAAAGAATACTGGAATTGAAAAGTGAGTCTTCACAAAGAACCCTGCTCACTCCAGTGATAGCCTCTATTCTGAAGAGGCGGGGGATGCACTGAACGCTTTGTGGCTCTTTATCATGGAACTTTCCAACCAGGGAGGACATAGTTAATAAGAATATTTAATAATAAATGCATTTACTATTTTATTAAGAAAGCAACCTTTGAAATAGTCCAAGATAATCCCAATCTGTCTTCTAATTGTATTTTTCGGTAAAAAAAGAAATCCTGTAATATGATATCAAAACCAAAATAACCCATTACCATCAAGTAGGCAAGAGCCCTGGTAGTGTAGTGGGTTACACACTGGGCTTCTAACCACAAAGTCAGCAGTTTAACACTACCAGCTGCTCTGTGGGAGAAAGATGAGGATTTCTAGGCCTGTAAAGAGTTAGTCTCAAACACCCACAGGAGGTTTTCCCTTGTCCTATAGGGTCACTGTGGGTTAGACCAACTAGATGGCAGTGAGTTTGCTTTTTTTATTAAATTGGTTCAGACTCACAGCACACCTATATGACAGATTAGAACGGCCCACTGGATATCTGTGTTAGACAGGGTTCTCTAGAGAGATAAAACCATATTGCTGATAATTATATATATGTATTTATAAAGATAGATATATAATACAAGAAATGAACAGTTAAATCATAAAGCAGTACAAATGGCTCAGTGAAACTCACTCTGGCGAGAGAGTTGTGAGACACTGGCAGTCCTTCAAGTCCTGAGGGCCGCCAGGTAGTCCTCTGTAGAGAGATTCTAGGCTATCCCAGCATAGGCAGCAAAACAGCAAGGCAGGTCACCAACTGTCAACCGGGTCACCAACTGTCAGTCTCCAGCTCAAGAGATGTAAATGTCAATTGTGTGGTCTTAAAGGGACCTCAACCTACAGCGACATAGTCCACAGGCTAGGTGTCCCACAGGTAGTGTAGCCTGTAAATTGAGGCACAGAACAAGCAAGGCAGCCGCACACTGGTCTGATGATCAAAGAGCGAGAGACAAGAAAGGCGAGGCTCACCGAGCCATTTATCTCTCTGCCCGTCAATTAATCCCAATTGTGTTTATCAGCCAAGCTAGCACAATAAACTAACTATCTCAATTTCCAAGGCCATAAATCTTCAAGGAAGTAGACTGCCACAACTTTCAGATATAAGCCACAGCCTACATATCCCGAGCTTACCTCTGTTTAAGTTATTTGCACATTTAAAAAAAGCACAGAAAGAAAAACATCAGAAAAAGAATAAATTATGGATAAATGTGATTAAAGTAGAAAAATAAAATTATAGAGTGACCCAAGCATTGGATGCTTACTACAAAAGCAACCACACAAATATACCAGTTGCTCTGAGTGACAGAAGGCTGAGGTTGTCTGCTCCCATAAAGATTTACAGTCTTAGAAATCTATGGGGCAGCTCCAGTCTGTCCTCTACGGTTGCGATGAGTTGAAATCAATTTGGTGTCAGTGAGTTTCATTTTTATTTTATTATGATTGGTATTTCTATATCATATTCATTCTGTGTTCTGTAGCTGGATGATATAATCCTTCAAACTTGCCCCCAAATGACCAATTTTAAGTGTTTTTTGTTTTGTTGTTTCCCTCAATAATTATTTTTCAAAGTGCGATGAAGGAAAATTAATTTTGCTAAATTACTGCATTGGGCCCATAGTCTAGAAAAACAAATCCAGTGACACTCACGGAGGTACAAGAGAGAACTATATGCTGAGAAGCAACTCTACAGTGAGAAGACACCCCAGTATAGTCCGACTCAATTCCCTAAGTCCAATGCTAGTCTATAAGTCCCTCTGCAGGCCCTTAGAGCCGATGCCAATCCAAGGTCTCTGGGAACATGACAGGATGCTGGAAACTCAGGTTTGGGAGGCCCAAATGGAGGCACCCCTAAGGGCAAGTCCAGTCCCAGCAGGCAGGGAGGCAAAGCCAGGTCATGGAGGGCCTCATTATACAAAAGGCTTAAGACATCCAGGAGGTACAATCAAGCTGAAACTTGATTGACAGATTTGACTCCACTCCTATGCCAACATGTCTAGTTGACACAATCCCTTATGGCCACAAAGACATTTAATAAATTCTGTCAAATAATAAAAATAATCTATTCTACAGCAACATATGCATAATATTTAACTATCTCCCTAAAACCTAGGGATTTCTCTGTTCTCTTGCCTTTCTTCAATAGTTATTGATTTCAAGCTAGCTACAAGGCATTCTGCTCCATCCTGTGGAAACAAGAGGTAAAAATATAAATGGTTCCTATCTAGAGAAACCTGTATCTTCTTGTTGAAGCCTGAAAGCTGATGCGGAAACTAAAAGAATGTGTAGCAATTACCATCCTAAGGGGAAAGGTGAGTTCAGGGGCATCGCCAGGCCTACATTTGAAGTCAGCGACAGTCTCTGGAAAGGGTGGCTTGTATTCTGCGATCTCAAATGTTGATTTGATGATGGTTAACTTTTCCCACATGTATATAGGTTAAAACGAATGGATTTCTATATCCTGATTTCACCAAATTTATACTGTATAGCTAGTGAATCTGATTTTCATTCAAATATATCTCCCCCTGATGACCTCTCAGGGATACTTTTCCTATCCATGATTTTCTAAGACGCACAATTGTGCAGAATCACTGCACAATTCACAACACTATGAGAAAAATAAGGTTTAAATGGGAAACACAGTTTAGAAACTGATTCTATTGAAAGAAATTAATAAAATTATTTTCATAAAAAATTGTCCTTGTGTTTTCTAAGTTCAGAAGAAACGCCCCTAGCTAATGGTAGAAATGAGTCATTCAGTCAAACTCTGAGCATCTCTTTTATAAATTGCTTGCACATTTAAAATGAGTGTCAGCTCACCTGTAAACTCTCTGCTGTGGAGTCAGTTCTGACACACAGAAACCCTCTAGGACGGACTGGAATTGGCCCCGTGTGTTGTAGATCCGAGACCATCGGACTGGAATTGGCCCCGTGCATTATAGATCTGAGATCATCGAACTATACAGGAGCACAAAGCCTCCTCTTCCTCCTGAGCAGCAGCTGATAGGTTGGGATTGCTCATCCCAGGGTAACCCACTACGATATCAGCGCTCACAAAGTTAGTGTGGAAAAGAAAAATGATACACGGTACAGAAAAATAACAACACGTGAATAAGGTTGAATTACCTAAAGCAGGAAACAAAGAAAACGACCTTTTAGTATGAAAGATGTCTGTACTTTATTGTCAATTGATCTTCCAGGTCAATGCTCACGGTTTCTAAAACCAAGAAATGAAGCAGCGAACAAGTGATTTGATGACATTTCTTTTGCCAAGAACAAAACTAACAACTAAATACTGACAAAGGCGCACAGCCAAAATGAGGTGTATGTTTTTGCCCATTGGGCATTTTCTGATGAGTCAAAGGAATCCTGTTACTAGCCTATCATTTCAAGTGGGGAGATTGTGGTATGCAGTCGGATAAACTTGAGTAAGTTTACACCTACATATACACTGATGTACCAAGAAATCAATTCCACATTCTGAATGTTAATGGATGTTTGCAGCTATCACTTCTATTTTGAGCTGGGCTTCATGAGAAAGTCAAGGCCAAGATAGCTTTACTGTCTCAGAGCCTTATGGGAGCACTCTACTTTGAGAAGAAAACTCTTATCCACTCACTGTGAGAGCCTTTCACCTGGCGAGGCCCGGCTTGCCGTACTCTATCTGACTGCGGTCCCCTCCTGTTCATAAGGTTTGCAGTGACTGATCCCTGAGAAGTGGTCAGCCTGTACCTTCTTCCTGCTCTGTCATCAGTCTGCAGGCTCCACTGAAACCTGTTCCCTTTGGCTGAGCCTGCTGGTATTGGAAATACTGGTGACATGGCTGAAACCATCACAGAACACACAACCAAATGACAAACTGACAGCCAGGTGGAATGCACTAAGTATGTAGCTAAGAGATTTGGAGTTATCAGAAGAGAGAAATGGAATGCATAAAGTTTGCTGCATCATGAGGAAACCCTGATGGGACAGTGCGTTACACATTGGGCTGCTAGCCGCGAGGTCTGCGGTTGGAAACCACCACTGGCTCCCAGGAGAAAAAGGAGGGTTTCTACTTCCACAAAGCTTCACAGTCTCCGAAACCCATGAAGCCAGCTCTCTCCTGTTCCACAGGGTCACGATGAGTCACAATTAACTAGATGGCAGTGAGTTTTGAAAAGGAGCTGAATTGGGATGATATTTACTGACCATTTGGAGCTAGGCAATCAAATGGCTTATTACGCTGCAAATGACATATTCAAGAGGAGTGGTGTCACATTCATTGTCAAGAACATTTTAATATCTATCTTGAAGTGCAATGCTGTCTGTGATAGGATTATATCTATGCACATAGAAGGAAGTCCAATTAATATAATTATTATTTAATGTTATGCACTAATCACTAAAGCAAGTGATGAAACAATTGAGGACTCCTACCAACTTCTTCAGTCTGAAATGGATCAACACAGTCAAGATGCATCCATAATTACTGATGACTGGTACACAAAAGTTGGAAACAAAGAGAAAATAACAATACTTGAAAAATATGTTTTGGTGACAGAAACAAAGCTAGAGATCCCCTGATAGAACTTTGTAAAACCAATGGCTCTTTATTGCAAATACCTTTTTCAGCAACATAAACTGTGACTATACACACGGACCTCCCCAGATGAACTATACAGGAATCAAACTGCCTACATTTGTGGGAAGAGATGACGGATAAGCTCATTATCAGAAGCTAAAATGAGGCCAGCAACGGACTCTGGAACAGACTCTCAATCGTTCATATGTAAGTTCAAGTGGAAGTGGAAAAAAACTGGAAGATGGCTTTGAGAGCCAAAATACAACCTTGAGTATATTCCACTTTAGTTTCAAGAACAAATCTGATTCACTGAACACAAATGACAGGAGACCAGTCACCAGTTGTGAATGATATCAAGAATAGCATAACTGATGAAAGCAAATGGCCATTAATGAGACACTAAAGAAATAAAAGAGTAAAGTGATTGTCAGAAAATACTCTGAAAATACTGTTGTCTTTGGAAACTAAAGCAAACGGAAGAGCTACGAAGTAAAACAGCTGACAAAATTTCAACAGGCAACTTGAGAACAGAAAGTGAAAGTACTATAATGATGTGTAAAAATCTGGAGTTAAGAAGTCAAACAGGAAGAAAATGGTCAGCATTTCTCTAACGTGTGACATTGAAGCAAAATACCAAGGATTGGGTGGCAGTATGAAGGCGTCTATGGTCAAAATATTGATTGATCCAAGAAACATCAAATGGTGATGGGAAGAATACAGTCACCGTAGCAAAAGAGAACTGGTCTACAACCAGCCATTTCAACAGATAGCATATGATCAAGAATGGGTGGCACTGAAGGAGAGATCCAAGCTGTACTGAAGGCGTTAGTGTAAACCAAGGCTCTCGGAATTGATGGAAGTCCAATAGAAATATTCCAACGAATGACACAGCAACACTCCCTCCCTTCGGCCTGACTTTTTGACTGGAAGAGAGACATCTCTGTGCCACTGAAGGTGACCTAGCAGAGTTTGGAAATTACTGAGCAACATCACTAATATCCCATACAAGTAAAATTTTGCTGAAAATAATTCAACAATAGTTGAAGCAGTACATTGACAGGAAGCTACTAAAAATTCAAGCTTGATTGAGTAGAGGGCATGGTATAAGAGATCTTACAGCTGATATTAGCTAGGCTTTAACTGAAAGCAGAGAATAACTGAAATATATTTACTGGTCCTTTTTTGACTCTGCAAAGGCTTTGTCTTCTATAAAGCATGGCCCACTCTGGGTAAAAATAAGGAGAATTGGATGGGCAGAGAGTTGAACAGAACGAGGGAATTCTGCCCAGTTTAAAATGTGGAATGGTATGTGTGAGGGTTGTATCCTTTCAACATAAGAATTCAATCTGTGTGCTGAGCAAATAATCAGGAAGTTGGACTATATAAAGAAGAATGCAGCACCGGGATTGCAGGAAGGCTTATTAATAACCTGCACTATGCAGTGAAGACAACCTTACTTGCTGACAGCGGGGAGTGCTTGAAGCTCTTGCTGATGAAGATCAAGGACTATAGTCTTCAGTATGGATACAACTCAGCATAAAGAAGAACAAAATCTTCACAGCTGAGCAAATAGATATCATGAAAAAAAGGGGGAAAAAATGAAGCTCTCAAGGGTTTTGCTTTGACCGGCAATCAACGTTCATGGAAGCAGCAATCAAGAGATCAATGTACTGCATTGGGCAAAGCGGCCTCACTTCTTGAAAGTGCTGATGAGTGAGCAAGGATGTTATTTTGAAGGATGTCATTCACAGTGTGAATGATCCAAGTCCTGGTATTTTCAATTGCCTCATAAGCATATGAAAGTTGGACAATGAATAGCAAAGTTGGCGGAAGAACTGATTCATTTGAATTACAGTGTTGACTGAGACTACTGAAAGGACCATGAACTGCAAGAACAAACAAATCTGTCTTGGGAGAAGTACAGCCAGAATGGTGCTTAGAAGCTCAATAGAAAGTAAATGTCTAGAAAAGAATGATGGCAATGTATGTACAGATACGTCTGATACAATAGATGTATGGATTTGAACAAGAGTTGTATTCTGGTGTTATTAGGAGAGACGGGTCTCAGGCCAAGCACACCGTGCCTAGAAGAGCGGACGGGCAGTAGACAAGGAAAATAACCCAAAGAACCCAGTAAAACAGATTGGCACCGGCATCGCACACTGGCTCACACGTAGCTCTTGTCATGTGGCCCATTCAGTCCCTGTGTCTCAAGTGGCTTGATGGCACCTTACAATACAGTAATCTCAGCTCCTTAAAATTACATTAGCTCTGTCCTATGACACAATAATAAGTATATTGACATCTATAACAATGCCATATTCTTAAAATAAACATAGCTCTCTCCTCTTTAATAATAAAAAGGGGCCATGTACTGTTTTAAGTGATTTTCATGAACTCAATAATCCTTGTATGGGCTCTATAAAGATGAATTCAATATTATCCTTTTTTCAAAAACAGAAGAACAAAGGTGTAGAGAGATTAAGTTGCCCAAGATAACACAATTCATAAATAGCAGCACTAGGATTCAAGCACCCACAACCTGATTCTAGAGCCAACGCTCATAATAACAGTGCTGAGCACTTCTCAACCTGCATATGTCCTGATTTATTTTCATACGGGACTCTGCTGCTGATGCCCCCTCTTCACCTCTGTGTATGAACCAGCAGTTAACTATGCCCACAGGCTTACAATACTACATGCCAAATGGGTTCTTTAGCAGCAGCTTTTACTTATGTGCTATGGGATAAGGTAATGTCTCTAAGAACTTTTTAGCACCTTTCTCCAACCAAGTCGCCTAATTAAATCAGTTGCTATGCTTACCGCGCAGGGAATTAGGAGCTGCCACATTTCTCCAGCGGCTCATAGGGATGTGCTTTGCTTTGAAGTTGTGCTCTCCTGGGACTTCAAGCATTTCCTTTGGCCTTTCTACTTATAGAACTTCGTTCAGCAGTGGGTTGAGGGTCTTATTATAAGTCACTTTGACTTTATATCTATGCCAGAGAAAAAATGTCATCACAGGCAGCTGAACTTTAATTGTGGCAGAGTGTGGGACAGGCCGAAATTGAGTGAAGGGTATAGACCTGCAGGCTGGCAGGGTGCTGGGTGCCGCATTGATGCTACTCTTTCAAATACTCACCAGATATTTGCTGCAGTTCTAGTCCTGGTCCTCAGACTCACATCTCTACAGCATCCTGGTGTCCAGCAAAACATAAAATGTGTCATGAGCAATTTCTAACAGCTCATAAGGCAATGAAAGTTCTGAAGCGCTTATTGCTGAGAAATTACAGGGGATTTCAATGGCATTCTGATCAAATTTCTTAAGCAGGAAAATACACGTACAGCCTCACTAAAGGGCAGTGCGACCCATTAGCAATTTGCTTCTGAAAAGTCACAGCCTTGAAAGACGAATCAATATCAGTTCTATTCTGATACACTTGGGGCTGGGGTCGAGTTGGTGGCAACTGACATTCTTGATGAAGATCACGGCTTGCAGCCTTCAGTATGGACTATAACTTAGTAGAAAGAAAACAAAAATCCACAACTGGACCAGTAAATGGGTAAGAGGCTGAAGTGGCCAAGGATTTCATCTTGCTTGGATCCACAATCAATGCTCATGGAAGCAGCAATCAAGAGATCAAAGGACACAGTGCATTAGGCATATCTGCTGTGCTGAACAGCAAGGATGTTACTTTGTGGATTAAGGTGCGCCTGACACAAGCCATGGTATTTTCAATCGCCTCATTTGTCTGTGAAAATTGGACACTGAATAAAGAAGCCCAAAGAAAAAAATGAAACATTGGAACTCTGGTGTTGGTAAAGATTATTGCAAGTAGCGTGGACAACGAAGAGAACAAAGGGTCTGTTTAGGAAGAACCGAAGCCAGACTGCTCTTTAGAGGCAAGGATTGCAAGACTTGGCCTCACATTCTTTGGACAAGTTAGCAGGAGAGACTGGTCTGTGGAAAGGACAGCGTGCTTGATAACATGCAAGGGCGGTGAGAAAGAGGAAGGCTCTCGACAAGATGGATGGACACAGTGGCGACAACAACAGGCTTGAACCATTGAGGATGGTGCCGGACCTCGCGTTATTTCCTTCTGTGTGCCTAGGGTCACTATGAGATGGAACTGACTGGACAGCACCTAACAATAACAACGAAACAATTATAGTTAGCCAACTAGGAGTTATATGTTACATTGCCTCTACTCATGGAAACGCCATTCATCTGTCAGTGTGTCCTACTATGGTGGCTTGTATAATGCTGTGAAACCAGAACCATACCACTGGCATTTCAAACACTAGTAGGGTCACTCATGGCTGACAGGTTCCAAAGGAGCTTCCAGACTAAAATAGAAGGACACTGCTATCGAATTCTGAAAGTGAATAAATAAAAATAGAAAATGGCCACAGAATACCTTAGGAATAGCAGTGGAAGGCTGTCTGAGGTGGTGCTGGAAAATGAACGCTCAACCTAAAGACCCTCAGAAGACGGCTGGGAAGCAGCTCCTGCCTCAGAGTAAGCTCAACCTTCATGATCTCGATGGAGCAAGGCTGATGGGGCACAAAACAAGATGAGACAAAACAGCTACAAGTGTCCATTAATGATCAGAACGTGACATGTATGAAACTTCCAAGTATGAAAATTGGAAGTCGTGGAAACAGAAATGGAATCAATAAAGATCAATAGGCTAGGCATTTGTGAGCGAAAACAATGGCTCTTGGCCATTTTGAATCAGGCAAGCCTTGGCATACTACGCCTGAAGACAAACGGAAGAGGACTCTTCTCACATCTACTGGAAAAATCCATCCTGAAGTACGGCGCTCTCGGTGAAAGGGTCATATCCACATGTCTACAAGAAAGACCCATCAGTGACTATTATTTAGACTTATGTAATAAGCACTAATACAAAAGATGAGGAAATTGAAGATTTATACCAACTTCTATAGTCTGAAATTGATCAAACTTTCAATCAAAATGCATCGATAATTCCGGCTGATTTGAATTTAAAAGGTGGAAACAAGAATGATCATTTGGAAAATATGACCTTAATGATAAAAGTAATGCTGGAGATCACATGACAGAAACTTTCAAGGCCAACAAGTTATTCATTGCAAATGCCATTTTCAAAAGCAGTGATTATACACTGGCACTTCATTGGATAAAACATAGGAGACCAAATCAACTACATTTGTGGAAAGAAACACTAGAGAAGTTCAATGTCATCACTCAGAATAAGACTGTGAGTTGACTGTGGAACAAACCACCAATTGCTTATAAGTATATTCAAGCTGAAGCGGAATAAAATTAAAAGAAGGCCACAAGGGCCAAAATACAACTTTCAGTATATTTCATGTGAACTTAGAAAACATCTCAAGAACAGATTTGGCACATTGAACACTAATGACAGAAGGTCAAAGGCATTGGGGGATGACATCAAGAATAGCACAGATTTAGAAAGCCAAAGGTCATAAAAAGAGAGGATGCAAAGACCATAGCAGACAATGATGTGCATATCAGAAAAGACTCTGGAATTATCTCTTAAATGCAAAGAAGCTAAAGCAAATGATAAAATAAAAGATGTGGACAGAAGATTTTCATGGGTAGCTCAGAAGGAAAGAGGAAAGTATTATAATGAAATGTGAAAGAACTTGGAGTCAGAAAACTAAAAACAAAACAACAAAAACACTGACTTCTTCAGTGAAAGAACTGAAGAAGAAAAATCAAACATCAAATTTAACTATTGAAAGATTATATGGGCAAATATTTAACAATGTGATATTCTCCAAAAGAAGACATAAGACACTTTCTGATACTGTGCTAGAAAGAACTGGCAAACATTCAGTCATTTTAGGAGGTAACATATGATCAAGAACCTATCCAATTTAAGAAAGGGATTCATACAGCTTGGAAGGAATTGTGGGTGGGGTTGACAGAATATCAATTGTGATGTTTCATTGAAAGGGTTGTTATTTATTTGGGTCAAGTGGTATCGAAGAAAAGTGCCCAGCAAAACACCTTGAAGAGATCCATATTCATGTCCATTCCGAAGAAAGGCGATCTAACAGAACGTAAAAAAATTAACAAACAACATTATGACTATCGCCTACAAAATTTTGCTGAAGATAATTAAAAACCATTTGTAGAGTACACAAACAGAGAACTGCCATAAATCCATGCTGGATTCAGAAGAGAATGTGGAATGGGGGATATTATTGTTGATATAAGTTGGACTTGCTGAAAAATGAGAATTTAAGAAAGAAGTTTACTTGCATCTCACTGCATTTGTAAAGGCATTAGGTGATGTGGACCACAATCAATTACAAATGACTTTGTGAAGAAAGCTTGTATTCACATCAAGAGAGACAGTTAGTTACTTGAAAAGAACAAGCGATAATGAATCAATTAAAATCAGGACAGGTATGCATCAGGGATGCATCCCTTCGGCCCAGGATTTATTAAATCCGTATGCTTATCAAACACTCTGAGAAGCTTGCTGGTCTCCAGGAGGACATGGCACCATGCTCACAGGCGACTCATGGGTATGGAGACTTGCTGCGCAGTTGACATGCCCTTGTGTGCCGAAGGGGAAAGGAGGGAAGCTCTGACTGAAGAAGATAGAAGACTGCAACCCTCAGAGTTGAGTGCATTCCAATGTGAAGGAAACAATAATCCTCATAACTTGACCAACAAGCATCAGGATAAATCAAGAAAAGATTGATGTTGTCAAGGATTTCATTTTGCTTGGATCACCAATCAACGGTCATGGAAGCAGCATGATCAAGAAATAATCTTTTGCATTTGGGAAATCTGGTGTAAAAGACCTGCCTTGAAAAATATTGTCATGCCGAGGACTAAAGTACATCTGACCTAATCCAAGGTATTTTCAATTGCCTCACATACAAGTGAAAGAATCACAGATAAACTGATGCCTTTGAATCATGGTGTTAGAAAAGAATATTCAATATATCATGGACTTTTGAAAGAATGAATACATCTGTCATAGACACAGGAAAGCCAGAACACTCCTTGGAATAAAGCATGCTGTGTTAGGCAGGGTTCTCTAGAGAAGCAAAACCAGGACACTTATGGTTATATATATATATATATATATACAGCAAGAAGAAATATTACAGCTGATTAGTCCACACAGCAGTACAGAGGGCTTAGTTTAACTCACTTTCGTGGACAGCTAATATACTGGAAGTCCTTCAAATCTCCTGGGTCCAAGGTCAAGGGAGCAGATAAGGAGTCCTCCCTCAGGCAAGGCGGTAACAGTCTGTAGCTCAGGAGCTTATCAAAGAAGGCCTGGATGGGATATAAAACTCCACTAATGCATGGCGATAGGATCCATCAGCCTCAAACTCAAAGTGATGCATGAACCAGCTGTGCAGCAAAGCAGGTCTTGAAGGAGCCTCAAGTTCTAGCGACAGGATCCATGGTCTGGCTTGGTCCATAGGTGGTATGGCACACAGGCTGAGGCAGAGAACTAGAGAGCAAGAGAGATGGGGCGGGCCTTGCAGAGCCATTTATCTCTTTGCACTCCAATCAAATTGCAATCTGATTAATCCTGCAGTTCCCATTGGCCAGGTGGGCACATACAACTATCACACATAGGGAGACTTTATCTCATGTACAGAAAGGACAGTAGCTTGTCAAGCAGATGGTGAGTGAAACAAAGGAAGACCTAAATGAGACAAATTGACACAGTGGCTGTTTCATAATGGGCTCAAATGCAGCAAGCATTGTGGAGATGTTGTAAGCTGGGCAGTAGTTTGTTCCATTGTACATAGAATTGCTGACTTGCAACTAACTCATTAACAACAGCAATAATATGAGCCAGTCCAGGTGTGATGTAGCAATGATGAAACATACAACTTTCCTCTAGTTCCTAAATTCTTCTCTGCCCCCCTCCCCACTATCATGATCCCAATTCCACCTTACAAATCTGGCTAGACCAGAGGATGTACACCTTACAAATCTGGCTAGACCAGGGAATCCAGGGGAAAATGGAAACACAGGGAATCTAGGGCGGATGATCCCTTCAGGACCAGGGGTGTGAGTGGTGATACTGGGAGGGTGGAGGGATGGTGGGTTGGAAAGCGGGAACCAATTTCAAGGATCTACATGTGACCTCCCCCCTGGGGGAAAGACAACATAAATGTGGGTAAAGGAAGATTTCGGACAGGGCAAGATATGACAAAATAATAATTTATAAATTATCAAGAGTTCATGAGGAAGGGGAAGAGGGGAGGGAGGGAAAACATGAGGAGCTGATGCCAGGGGCTTAAGTGGAGAGCAAATGTTTTAAGAATGAGGAGGGCAAATGTGCTTTACACAATTGATGTATGTATGGATTGTGATAGGAGTTGTATGAGCTAATAATAAAATGATATAAAAAATACAAACAACAACAATATGCCCATGGGGGGGGGGGGTCCCTAGATGACATAAATGGTTAATGTATTGACTGAGGCTGGAAAGTGTGTTTCCAATATTTAGCAGTGACGTTTCCCTCTGTTTTCTAAAACAAAATTCTTTGCCACATATTGAATGTCTCCTGTCGACATTACATTACCGTTGTGCTGCCTACAAATCTGAAAACCTACCTTAACTCAGCGATTCAGCTCAGGACATTTAGAAAATAATATCTTCTTAGTGTATCCAGGCAAAATTTCCTGGATCCTGTCGAGATCATCCAACAAATGTTGCACTGACGAAACCACATTCATAATCTTAATGATAGCTTCATACAATAAATTTAAAGGGAAATAACCTTTTACACATAATATACCTCATTGGGTAGGCAGGAGTGTCAGCTCCAGCTGCACAAGACCCTCAGTTATATATATGGGCTCCCAGATCATGCTCCTGTAAAGTGGTATTCTTTTTCAGTAGCTACAAACTGGACTATGCTACTAAAACTATACAATTATTTTTCTTTAGAAGGAAAATAAAATATAAAATGTATGATAATAAATCTTAAAATCTCCACATAAATGTAAAATGAATCATTATAATTTCTCCTCCCTCTGAAATGGCAATAGCTTCAATGGGGCCATTATCACGGGAAGCAAACCAAATGAGATACTAGCTGTCAATGAATGTTTAGGTTTAGTAAATATATGGCATACATCACTGAACCATCTCTCACATGGTGACAACTGCCTGAGGTATAAAAAATGTTTACTTAAAGAATCACTGATGTTTGAAGGTAAATAAGAAGTATATTGCTGTCAGAGGTCCAGTCCACACTTGCCCAGGCTTAAAAAAATCTGTTTAAACATATGTCTGTGATCACTGGACGAATGCAGACATATTTTCTTAGAAAGATATTTGCCTTAATCTCATTAAAGCACGTGTTAGGCTGGGTTTTCTAGAGAAACAAAACCAGTGACACTCATGTATGTAGGAGAAATAACTTTACATCAAGAAGATACCCCAGCTCAGTCCCACTCAGGTTCATGGTTCTGATGCTATGGAGAGCCCTCTTCAGACTCACATAGCTGCAAGGTAATGCTGCAGAAAGGGAGATGGGAAGCAGGGAGATCATAAGCTGGTGGGTGCAAAGTCTCATGGATCCGAGGTTGGTGGTAATGTGGCAAGGTGCAGACTGCTCCCAGGTGGGCTCCCAGGGTCACCAACCTACATGAAGCTATGTCTGGAGGGAGACACAAAATCCCAGCCAGCAGGCAGGGTGAAGAGCCAGTTCCCAGTATGAGAAAGCCACACTTCCAAAGAGGCATCACCTGATTGACAGGTTGGACTCCACCCCTACACTTTAACACAGGTTCAAGTTGACATAAAATTTAGCTGCTCACAGGGAGTGTTCAGAAAAAATGGTCCAGTCAAAGTGGGACTTCCCATAGGATCTTACTGGAATAGTTAAATTCAAGGCAGCGAGGTGAGCTCTGAAGGTTTTGGTGACTGGCTTTAGAGATCCCAAAGGGATAATCGTGACAGAGTTTTGTGAAAGACACAGGGTGATCGTGGGGGTGCTTTTAGGAAGAAAGCAACAACAACAATAAACTGCATTGTGATTTTTAAAAGGCCAGAAAAGTCGTAGAGAGTACATATTTTTAATAATGATTAATGAACTTGCTCATTGGAAAGGGCTGTTCTATGAGAATTTTACTGGGAAACCTTGCCCCATTCACCCTACAGTCCTGGTTCTGCCCTTTCAGACTTCTTTATGTTTCTCAAACTCAAAAAACCTCAAGAGAAAACATACTCCGTATTCCTCAAGAATGCCCCAAACTTCCAATTGGACGTGTATGAATCTAAGAGAGCATAATTCTTTGGGGAAGGGTGAGAGAGATTAAAATAATGCCCTCGGAAGTATGTAGCCCTAGATGGAGGCTAAGAACAGAAACAATAGGTTCTCAATTTGATATCTTTTTAATAATAAACTGTGATAGTTACATGGTCTGGTATCAAGTTGAGGATTCAGAGCAAAGAGGTGGAGTCTAGCCTGTCAATTGGGATGTAGCTTGATGACTTCATTTGGAGGTGCTAAGGAGATAAATAGCTCATTGAAGGTGGGACACAGTCTTACTCCCTTGGAGACTCTCTACTGACAAGACTCCCTGAGAGACATCCCTATGAAGAAGACACATGCAGAGAGGCTGATGGGACCACACCTCTGGAGCCAGAGAAGCTGGTAAAGTGGAGAGCCCAGCCAGCACTGAGATGCTGACACCGCCACTGGATCCACAAGACTTCCCACCCACTGGCCTGTGATCTTCCTGCATTTGGTGTCATTGATGAGTTTCATGAGTCTGAAAGGACTTTATAGATCGGTATCTCACATATGGACGAATATTGGTCCTAAGGACATGATCTGGACTGGGCTCGGATGTTTTCTCAATATTCAACTGCTCTTGTATAGAAAGCTCTTTCTTATACACATAGGAGTGTCCATGGATTTGTTTCTTTAGTCTAGCCAGACGAACACATAAATATCACCATGATCTTGTGCACCACTTCTCTGCCAGTTTGCTTGTGCAATAGTGGATTGCCTATCGTTGTGGTGATGGAAACTATGCAATTGATGATATTGAAGAAACAATGGTATTGAAAGAATAAGTTAAAGATGTACTGAAGGTGCTGGCAATAAACAAGCCTCCAGGAACCGATGAAACCCCAAGTGAAGTGCACCAACCAATGTAGCATTGGAAGCACGTAAAGACTGTTCCCAGATATTTGGAAAACAGCTACATGGGCAATTGACTCAAAAAGAACCATATCTGTGCCCATCCCAAGGAATAGTGACCAACAGAATGTGTAAGTTAGTGAACAAAATCATTAATATCACAGACAGGTAACGTTTTGCTGAAGATAATTCAGATATGGCTGAAGCAGGGCATCAACAGAAAATTGCCAGAAACCCAAGCTGGAAGCAGGAGAGCATGTACAACAAGGGATATCACTGCTAATGGTGATGATGGATTTTGGCCAAAAGCAGAGAATAAGAGACAGATGTTCCTTGTTTGTTTGTTTTACTATAAAAGAGTATTCGATTGTGTGGTTTGCAGCAAGTGATGGGTAACATTGCAAAGAATGTGAATTCCAGAGCATTTAATTATGCACATGTACAATTTGTACACACATTAAGGGGCAGTCCTTAGAACAGGACAAAGGGACATTTCTTAATGTTTTAATTCACTTTGACTTTTCAAGTTTGGCATTTTGACTATAAATTTTTATGACTATATCTGAATTATTGTAGTATGTTGTCTGAAATTGATTTTTGAATTGATTATATATAATGGGCACCAGGAAATATTAATAAAAGTTGTTCCAAGATTCTGGAGTTATGAAGTCAGGTGCTGTGTAATTTCAATACCTCCATGATGTAAAGACATCATGTTTGGTAAAGTAGAAGGGCAGAAAAAAGGAGGAAGGCCCCCAACACGATGGATGGACACAGTGGCTGTATCAATGGACTCTAGCATAGAAGCAATTGCGAGGATGGTACAGGACCATGCAGCGTTTCACTCTGCTGTGCCTAGGTTCACTATGGGTCAGAGGCAACTTGATGGCACCTAACAACAACAACAACAATGTGACATACATACACCTGTAATGAATTATATTAACCTAATGTGGCTAGAATTCAACCTGTAATATAGTCTATATAAAATGTTTGATATCATATAAATTCAATATTTACTCATACGATAAACAAGGACATACTTTAGAACAAGGATGGCAAGCAGTATCAACACCAATTCTAATCTCCTGGTTTTAGCATCCTGAAGCACCAGTGTGAGGAATTTAGAGCACATCACTAGAAAAGAGACTGCTGTCTACCGTCGGTGCAGGACAGAGCAAGGGTGGGTGATGGGTGGAAGGTGGAAAGTGGCATTAGACAAATATTCACTAAACCCACCCTAGAATCTATTTCTTTAGTATTATTTTTCTTAATTATTCAAGTTAAAATGTAGAACAACCAATGGCACCATTAAACTTACTGTAGGTTCAGAGTGGGAATTACAGGTCATCTGCAGAAGCGAATTTTCCCCACTCCCCCACTCCCCAAAATCTGATCCTCAAACTCAGACCCAAATTCACTGCCACCGAGTCCATGGCAACTCTGGTGACCCTATAATCTGCTCATAGTTTACAATAATTATAAACATGTTTTACTTGGTAAGGAATAGAAGCGAGTAAATTCTCTTTCTAGGGGTCTTCCCCAAACCAGACCAAACTCACTGCCATCTAAAAAATTCTCACTTATAGAGAGCTGACAGGGCAGGGGAGAACTGCCCCTGTAGGAATCTGAGAGAATCTTTACAGAAGAAAGACTTACCGTATCTTTCTCCCAAGGAGAGGCTGGTGGTTTTGAACTGCTAACCTTGTGTTTAGCAGCCCACTCACAATCCACTATGCCTCAGAATGGTAGAGGCCTGAGAGCATGACATTTATAGGTATTCTATTCAGAAAAATGTGGAGCAGAAATAAATACTAATATTCGTGACACTTGAGCTTTGAGTGCTTTACCTAAATTTGCTATCCTTTGATCCTATGAAAATTGCTGCAAGATGATTCCTACTCTCTGCATTTTATGTGAGAGAATAAGCCCAAGAGAGGCAACGTGACTCTCTCATTCCATCGTAGTGATGGAGTTAGAATTTGAACATCGGTCCATCCTTCAATGTTCTCAATCATTCTACTTTGCTTTGATTGGATAGCAAATATAAGTATTGGTTGTTAGTTGCTGTCAAATTGACTTTAACTCATTGGGACCTTTTATGCAACAAAAAGAAACACTGGTCTTTTGCCATCATGATGATTATTGCTACATTTGAAGCAATTCTTTTAATCGCTGCGTCAATCTGCCTCATTAAAAACCTCCCTCCCCTTCAATGACTCTCCAACCGACCAATCATTATGTCCTTGTCTGGTGATTAGTCTTTCTTGAAGATGTGTCCAAAAGCCAATCGATGTCTCCCTGTCTTCGTTTAAGTACTTTAGTGGTATTGGAGCACTGGGCTGTTAACCTCAAGGTAGGAGTTCGAAACTGCCAGCTACTCAGCAGGAGAAAGATGAAGCTTTCTACTTCTCTAAAGAGTTGGTCTCGGAACCACCAAGGGCAGTTCTGGCCTGTCCTTGAGGACTTCTATGCATTGGGATTGGCTTGATGGCAGTGAGCGAGTGAGGTAGGGGTGGCGTTGTGTGCCAGCAAGCCAATGTTGACTCAGTGACGCAAGGTGGCCGAGGAGAACTGACCCACAGGGCTTCCCAGGCTCATTGCTTGGTGGGTTAGAACCGCCAATCTTTTTGCTAGCAGTCATGGGCTTACTTACACTTTGGTTCACCAGAGTTTCCTTCTAAGTACTTTAGGAATATCCATTCCCTATTAGCTTATATTTTAAACTGAAATCTAAATTTTGCATTAGAGACGGAAGATGTGGAACGATCGACTATCCTTTTCAAAGCTCTCTAAAGTAAGAGAAACTGCAGAACAAGGGACTTTGGGACCAAACACCCAAAAGCCTCTTCCAATCTCTCTCTCGGTGCAGGGACTGTTAAGGCCCCTTTGGCATTTCTTTCAGGCCTTGACTCTTGGGACTTGAATTTAATTAGAACACCAAAGAAAGCATTGGGGCGTTGACTTATTAAGGATCTTTACAGGCAAAACTTGACCAAGCAGCTCAGACTCAACAAGGACATCTTTTTTTTTTTTCTTGGTCTCTGTGTTATTTGATGTGAACTTCATTCTCCGGCTCTAAATGGCCTCACCATGCCTGCCACACAGAGGAAGCACCTCTCGGCTCTCTAATGGAGCCAAGCCTCCAATTCTCTCCCCACTCCATCAACGGGCAGAGAAGGATCCGTGCTGGTTGAAGACGGAACGTCTTTCTTTCTCAGAAACATCTGATGTATCATTGCATTGGATTGGGTTGCTGGGTAGCGAGGGTCGTCAGGACGATCCAGTGACACCAACATCCCGTTTTAACCAAGCGCTTTACTGGACCCACAGAGAGCAGTTTGTCACTGTAAATGATCCTGCTTATAACTGACTTTATTCTTCCAATTTGCCAAGACACCAGCAATATGTGGCTAGGAACCTTTCGAAAGGAACAGTATCTGTTAGACTGCAGGTAGAGCTCCTTTTGCTAGAACTTCTGGCGTTATTACCTTCCAACTAGCAGCCCCAATTCTGCTATGAATCACTTCATTAAGAAATACAGATACCTTTCTCAGCATATTCTCACTTTATCTAGAAATAAATGTTTGACGTAATCAAACCTCTTCCATACCTTCCATATCTTTGAAGTAATCAAATGTCTTCCACATCTTAATAAACCATGGAAGATGATCATATAGTAATCAAATTAAAAGTATAACCTCGTAGCAGCAAACAACTTGATTTTCAGAGGTTCAGATACAAGTTCTTTCTCATTCATAGCTAAACTTCGCTTCAAACTGAAAGAGACTAACACTTTCCCCCTTAACTATGGAGCATCTTTTCATGGGGTTAGTGTGCATGTAATTGTAAAGAGCAGAAATAATCACAGAGGGGACCCGTCACCATCTCTGCCACCTGCTCCTTCATGAATAATTTATAAGAGGCCAACTCTGTTTATTTTACATTGGTACATGTGTCATGAAACCCAATTCATTCCACTGCCTCTGAGTCAATTCTAACTCCTAGTGAGCGGGAGGATAGGGTAGAGCTTACCCTGCGGGCTCCTGAAATGGGAAATCTTTATGAGAGTGAAAGTGTAAGGCATGACCTCATACTCCACCGGGGCTGTTATGGTGCTCCAGCAAATAACAGTTCGTTTCTAAAATTAAGAAACAGCTAAAATCAGTAAAATTGTTTCCAAAAGTCTATGAGTTTAATAGGTTTTCATTGAATAGTTTCTGGATCATTTATAGGCATTAATTAATAAAACCCTATCAGGGAGGCAGCAGTCATGATCCAACTCATTGAGCGAAGTGGCAAAGATATATCACTTGAAAATTGTCACCTTGTAGGGAAGAACTAACAACAAAAAGGAAGAATCATAGTAACATCCCTGTCCTAACTATCAAATGAAATACTCATTGTAAGTTTGTCATGATCCTCAAAGGCAAGTTATGACTTTACATCAAGGTAACCTCAACAACAACAAAAAAGCAATTTACCTCTAGAATATCTATATGGAAGAGGAAAACAAAAAAGAGCTTTTAGTCTTTAGTGCCCTAAAAGCACTTCCATTCTTTGACAATTATTTGTAAAATTTTAATTACATTTTTTATGACTTGTGTCTTAAGTGGCTCACTCAAACTTTGAAGGTTTACTTGCTATCATCTTAACTCTCTGGGTCAGCCATCTTCTTTGTAAAATAAAATTTTATAGACCCGGCATGCCCATTCATTTAGCTCTTGTCTCTGTTTGCTTACTAGAGTTGTAGGATTGAGTAGCTGTAACAGAAGCCATGTGGTTCACAGTCAAAAATGTTGATTTAGCAATCAAGAAAAACTCGCAGCACCCTGCAGCAACCTACTGTACAGGGAGAACTTCTTTACAGTTTTATTGTGAACCTTCTTCACATTTTAAATGGAAAAGAATAGTGTTGTCTTAGGGTACTTAGCTTACCGTCATAATAGGTTAAAAGAAAAGTCCTCAATAGATCTTTAAATGATAACAACAACAACAATAAAGACAGCTGAAAGGAAACACTATTTAGTGTCATTTCTAAGTATTATAACATGCTAATTGCAGGGCTTCCACATGGTTTCAGACGGTTCAGTCATGATCCACGGAAACAAAGTCAGTATAGTTTTGCATAGCAACAATATCTCTTGCACTTTGGGTTTTGATGGAAGGACTAACCCTTCTCAAAGGTGGCTCTCTGTGTCATGGCACTACTGGTTGCCATCTGTGAGGGTGGCACCATTCACTCTTTTCGACTCAGGTCACTGTCTGAGGTGCCAGAGATTTAGTTGCTGTGAAAATCCGTGCTGCCCTTGTTTCTCGGGGCCGTGACTGGGCTGTTTCCAGCTGGTGTGAAGTATTGGATGAGAGACTGGACAGGAGAATTGAGAATTGACAGTGGTCTTCAGGCAAATGGAACAGAATGAGAATGGGTGCACTAAGTCACAAACCAGAACCAGATCTTCACACCTTAGCAAAGACAGATTTCAGTGCTTGCAGGTAAACAATTGAAGATGACTCCTGAAAAGCCTGGCTTGGTGCACGACACAATATTTCATATATTCCCCCACAATTTGGGGAAAAATGTGCATGGGTGTATAATAATGCAGGAGTAATAAATAAAAGGATAGGGGTTAAAATTCAAAAGGCTTGACTTCAGATCTTGGATCTTTCCCTAAAATAGGACTTCACATATTTTTAAATATTCCTCAAGCGTGATGATTCTTGGCTTCTTGGTTTCATTTTGCACTATAGGGGACGAGGATCCCAAGCCTGTGGGAAAGGGATTGAGATGCCCCATGCTCCAACACCTTTTTTTTGTGTTTTTTTTATAACCATACTAGTTCTCAACATTATGTTTTATTTGGGGGCAAAAATCCATTTCTGGTAAACATTTGAAAGTCATTGGAAAATGATTTCCAAAACTGTTTAAACTTTGTGATTTTTATAATTTTGACTCAGTTCCAGTGCTTTAAAACAGTAAAATTATCTGTGTAAGATCCATGCTGTTTCTGGTGTTATAAGTTGACATTAAGTGGACTCTGAGCCATTATACACTTATATATACAGAACAAAACATTGCCCTCTTCAACTAGGAGGACTTGCAGTTAATCGTGTCATTTGGTCTACTTTTACTAACTTACTTCCACTATATCTAGAAAAGGAGCAACAAAGCTCTTTTTTCCCTTTTAACTTTGGTTTTCAATATTATAATTAGACTATATTAACTATTGCTCTTTTTGGAGTATGGTCAAAAGATTTATAAAGAAACCATATTATTATAACATTAAGATTTGAACTAGGGAGATTATTTCCTGTGATTTTACAGGCATTTTAAGGCTAATTTTAATCATATGACACATATAATTTTATATCATGCTTTTAAAACTTAACATATGGTTTAAAATTGTATATGACTATATCATTTTCCTTTCATAAGCATGATTTTAATGGTTATGTTTTATTTTCATCCATCTTATCTATCATGGTTGTCTGTGTTACTGAATTAGCTAAATTTCTTCCCAATTTTGGGTTCAACTTTATACAATGAGTCTTTTCATAGGTAATATTATTTACTTTGTCGTACTTTTACTTTCAGGAACAGAATCATTGAAACTAAAAGAATAAAGATTATGCCAGGTTGCTTCATATAGATCCTATAATAATATATGTGGGCATAGTTTTTAATTAATGCTATTAGATTTTGAATACTATGTAAATAATCTTAGCAATATAAGGTAAATATATAATTTAATATAATTAAACTTCTTAAGGTTTTTCCTATATAGTCTCAAGAGAAAGGATGCCTACACATGCTCATTGACTTGAGTCTACTCATAGTGACCCTCTAGTGCAGAGTAGAATTGCTCTCTTGAATTTCTGATGCTATACATTTTTTCCAGAGCAGCCAGACTCATCTTTCTCCCATGAACCAGCTAATGGGCTTGAACTGCCCATCTTGCAGTTAGCAGCAAACTCTGACCTGACCGCACTACCAGAGCTCCTTAGACAAAGGATTAGTTCATTAAAAAAAATCAAAATTGACAAAATAGATTTTTTTCAAATTTCCAATATTCAGTGATTATGAAGATTGTGGGAACATATTTCTTGGAAGCAGTTATTTGTACCCTCTTTACTTGTCTTAGGAGGAGTAGTAGGAGGAAAAATGATAGAATGCAGGAGAGATGATGAGCTATTTTAAGTAAGGGTGTAATCTGTATGCTGGCTATCTATACATTTTGCACACACACACACACACACACACACACATATATATATATATATATTCTCAATTTTACTTCATCATTCCTCTAGGATGTTGAGTATTTTATCTAGAAAGTCAACATTTCACCTTTTTTTTTCTTTTAGTTTATCAGAAGTCATCCGTTTCAGAAAGTGGTAGAAATCTTTTTAACTGACTGATAGAGACAACTCCTAGGTACCGTGGATTGCTACACACGTAGGCTATTAGTTTTCCATCGTGATTCAACTTGACTGTGATCACATAAGCAGCCTTGAGCTTCTGAAAGTAACTCTTGTCTGACTGCTCCCTCGAGTACACTTCCTGGGACAGCATTGCCTCCAGATCATGACATATGAATCTAGCTGAGATGCTCATCCTTCATCTTTGTTTTATGGCCGAAGAAACTAGAGTTTGTAGAACTAAAATGACTTGCCTAAGCACCTGTAGAAAGCTAACAGGATTTTAGGCACCCAATTTCTTCCAGAGGGAACAATACCAATGCCAGTTGCTGTCTTTCAGCTTGATGCTGACATGCCACTACACTGCATGCGCAGAATAAAGCGGTTCGCCGTTAGGATTTCAAGGCTGGGACCGTTCAGAAACAGATCACCAGTCCCTTCTGCAGGGCCTCTGGATGATTGCAAATGCACTTCCTTTGGGTTATCGTTGTGTTCCCCCAAGATGCTGAGGGAATTCCTCAATCATCTCTCAACAGCTGCTCAATCCACTAACCTCCGCATACATGATTTCATATTGTGCAAATAACTGTAACAGTGCCAGTGTTACACTTTTTAAAATTTTGGCCTGCCCTCCTCTATTATTTTGAGCAACAATGTTAAATTTCAAAACAAGCATATTTCCATGTAATATGAGATCCTCAAAATAAAACTCACTACCTACCAAGTCAGTTTATCCTCTCTTTCTACATACATCATGCCTTCTCAGTGTGTTTTCTCTGGGGCTTTCTCTTTCAAATATCTGCTGCAACTCACTGATCCCTTGTGAATTTTGAGAAACCAAGGGCAAAATATTCACAAGGACCACCAAGACACAGTATTCATCGACTTTGTTTCAAATTTCAGTTCTACAATATTTAATCCTAATCTCTAGTTCAGTGATTTCTCTATGAAATTTAAAGTGGAACATTGTTCTTAGTACCTTGAATATTCACATTTGCAGTAAGATTCCTGGTTAACCTGTTAGGTTATTTAGAAACATTTTGGCTTTGAAATTCCTAGCCATCTATTCCAAAATACAAAAACAAAATTTTACTATATTTTGGAGTTTATTCTAATGATGAAAATGTGTGTGTGTGTGTGTGTGTGTGTGTGTGTGTGTGTGAGAGAGAGAGAGAGAGAGAGAGAGAGAGAGAGAGAGAGAGCCCACTTGCCATTATGCAGATGGACAGCAATCCTATGGAACACAGCGGCACTGTGTGCTGGACCTAGGGATGATATGTGTCAGAATTAGGTAACTATTTTCTATATTGAGTGCTATAAAATCCCCAATGTAGGCAAAAGCAAAGAGAGATGAGAAGTATAATTTGAAAATTTGTCAATCTAATCAGACAGGTAAAAGGAAATTAACTCCTCTCCTTCACAACTAGAAAAAACCAGCTGTCGCTGTGGGTCTGTATCACTGCAAGGAATGGATTGTCCACCAAGCTGGAAGGAAGTAGTGGTGTATTAACTAATGGTCAAGGTAAAGTGATTTAGGATACAAGAGCCCAACTCTAAACTTTAATTTAAGGAAAACAGTTATTGAGTCGTATACAGATGTGTTATGTTAGGTGGACTAGAGAAACAAATTTGGTGATATATATATATATATATATATATATATATATATATATATATATATATATATATATATATATATATATATAAAATATCAAGAGGGAGCCTTGGTGGTGTAGTGGTTCTGCACTGGGCTGTCAGCTGTTAGAAACTATGAGCAGCTTTCTACTCCTGTAAACAGTTACAGTCTTGGAAACCCCTGATGGCAGTGAATTCAGTTATATCAAGAAGTAATTACATATCAAAAAATATCCAATGTCTAGTCCTTCCCAAGTCCAAATGTCCCTCTCCAGTTGCATATAGCTACATGCAATGATGCAGAATGCAGGAAGGTCAGATGGTGGCATCCCTTCCTTTTGTTAAGTGCCATCCAGTCTTTTACTAATAACAGCCACCCTGTGGACAACAGAACGAAGCATGGCCATTTGTTCTGATGTTTAAATCCATCAGATCAATCCACCTTTTTCACTGCCCCTCCACTTTACCAAGCATGATGTCTTTCTCCGGGGACGGTCTCTACTGATAACCTGTCTCTGGTATTTACATAATCTGTTGTCAATTTGAGTAGCAAGAGTGAAGGGGTAGAGTTTAGCCTATCTATCACTTCTCAGCTTAATGACCTCATTTGGGGGCACTGAGGAGATAAATAGCATGCTAGAGGAGGGACACATGCTCGCTTCCTGTCCACACCTGTGGACAAGACATGTGCAGCTATATTAGAGCCCTAGAGCTGAAGGAAGCGTGTGGAGACTCCTGCCAGCGCTGAGATTCTTCTACTGCCACTGGATCCACAAGACTTTCCACCCACTGGCCTGTGATCTTCTTGTAGTTGGCGTCATTGCATGTGTTTTGTGAGCCTGTAGAGGATTTTATAGACTGGTATTGACATATGGGCTAATATTGGACTTCTGGGCTTGATTTGGACTGGGCTGGGATGTTTTCTCAATATTCAATCGCTCTTATATATAAAGCTCTTTCTTATGCACATATGAGTGTTTATGAATTTGTTTTTCTAGTCTACCCAGACGAACAAACAGAATGTCTAAGGTACATGAAACTAAGTTTTGTCATCCTTGCCTCTAAGGATCCTGCTGGCTGGGCTTCTTCAAAGTCAGATCTGTTTGCTATTTTGGCAATCCATGGTACCTTCAATGTTCTTCACCAACATCAAAGTCCAAGTGCATCAACAAGTACTCAAAGCAATCTCCTGGCTTGTCAACACTTTAAAGATATCTAGTGAAGCCAATTTACCTAATGCAATGCATCACTTGATTTCTTGATTGCTGCTTTCACAAGCACTGATTGTAGATCCAAGTAAGATGAAATCCTTGACCATTTAAATCTTTTCTCCATTTATCATGAGATTACCTATTGGTCCAGTTGTGAGGATTAAAACTGGGTTTTAATGCATACTGAAGGCTGCAATCCTGGATCTTCATCATTAAGTGCTTCAAGTTCTTTTAACTTTCAGCAAGCAAGGTTGTGTCCTCTGCTTATTGCAGGTTGTTAATAAGCCTTCTTCCAATCCTGATGCCACATCCTTCTTCATATTATACAGTTTCTCTGATTATTTCCTCAGCATGCAGATTCAATAAATCTGGTCAGAGGATAAAGCATGGACACACATTTCTGATTTCAAATTACGCAGTATTACTTTGTTCTCTTTGCCTAAGTAACTTCTGATCCGTGTACAGCCTTTGCATGGGCATGATTAGGTGCTCTGGAATTCCCATTCTTCTCAAGGTTATCTGTAGTTTGTTATGATCCACACAGTGTAATCCCTTGGCATAGTCAGTAAAACACAAGTCAGCATCTTACTGGCATTCTCTACTTTCAGCCAAGATCCATCTGACATCAGCAATGATATTCCTTGCTCCAATTCCTTTTCTGAATCTGACCTGAATCTCTGTCAATGTCCTGTTGCAATTATTATTGAATGATCTTCAGTAAAGGTTTACTTGCATGAGATATTAATGATATTATTCTATACTTTGAGCATTCTGTTGGGTCACCTTTCTTTGGATTGAGTGCAGATATGGATCTCTCTAGACAGTTAGTCAAATAGCTGCCTTCCAAATTTACCGTAGTGCTTCCAACCAGCTCGTGGAAATATTTCAACTGGTATTCTACCAATTCCCGGAGCCTTGTTTCGGGTTAATGCTCTCCATGCTGCTGGGATTTCTTTCAGCACCATTGGTTCCTGCTCAGATGCTAACTTGTGAAAAGTTGACTCTTGACGATTTGGGGTAGAGTAACCTGTATTCTTTCCATCTTCTTTGGATGCTTCTTGCATCATTCAATATTTTGTCCTTTCAATATTGCAACTTGAAGCTTAGATTTCTTTTCTTGAGTTCTTTTAGTTTAAGAAATGCTGAAAGTGTTCTTTCTTTTTGGTTTTTAACTCTAGTCTTTGCACATTTCATCACGATGCTTTATTCTGGTTTCTCGAGCTGACCTTTGAAAATATCTGTTACTTCTTTGACTTCATCATTTTTTTTTCATTTGATTTACCTCCTCTAGGATTATGACCACGTGCCAGTCTCTTTTGACATCCACTTTGATCTTTTCTTTCCTGTCTTTTTAATGGCGCTTTGCTTTCTTCATGAAAGATGTTCCTGATGTCATCCCACAGCTCATCAAGTTTTCTGTCATTAATATTTAATACATCAACTCTATTCTTGAGATGTTTTAAAAATTCAAGTGAGAGAGACTGAAGGCCATATTTTGGCCTTTGTGGACTTGTTTTAATTTTCTTCAGCTTCAACCTGAACTTACATATGAACAATTGATGATCTGTTCCACTGTTGTCCCTGGTTGCCAATATTAACCTTCTCTGTAGAGTTTTTCCCATAGATGTGGTCAATTTGATTTGTTTTTGTTTCATCTGGATAAGTCTTTAAGTATGGTTGCTTTTGGGGCTGTTGAAAAAAGGAATTTACTATGAAGAAGTTGTTGATCTTTCAAAATTCTATCATGTGATCCCCAGCTTTCTATCACCAAGACCATATTTTCCAATTATTATTCCTTCTTTGTTGTTTCCAACTTTTATAATCTAATTGCCAATAATTACCAATGCATCTTGTTTGCCTTTTGATCAACTTCGCACTGAAGTTGTTAGAATTCTCCAATTTCTTCATCAGTAGCAGTGGTGGTTGATGCAAAAATTTGAGTAAGAGTCATATTGATTGGATTTCCTTGAAGGTGGATAGATATTACAGGCAGCATTGTATTTTTAGATAGATCTTGAAATGTCCTTTTCGTTGATGAATCCAATTCCATTCTTCTTGATTGTGTCATTCCCAGCATGGTAAAGACAAGACAGAGAAAGCAGCCTATCCAGTCTGATGAATCATTCACCTCATATCAGAGACAAGGAAGCTGCTGTGAGCCTGACCACCCCAGACGCTGCCAACAAGGGATATGCCAAATATGCCAACTAGGGAAACCCCCAGCCCTGAGCTCAATGGTCCCTGCCAAACAAGCACGAAAGGACTACCCGCTCCATGAGACATCTCACTACTGTCACCCTTTTGGTAGCATAGACTTGCTTGGAGTCTATCCCAGAATAGCCTGACGTTACTGCTCAATAATACTTCTGTGCTGCCTTCTCCTATCTGCGTTCAGTCTATGTTGTCACCATATCACCACTTCTTTCAAGAGGCCAGCAGTAAAAGGATCCACCTGGAAAAGGGGTCAAGGGGTCCCCATATCCTAACAGTAAAGCCTTTAATTTTCTGATTCAAATTGTCTAATATCAATACATTTCACCTCATTCACACCTAGATCATAAGTCCATTTCACTTTTAATGACTTGGAATTTTCTTTCTTTCTTTTTTTTACTCATTTTATTAGGGGTTAATACAACTCTCATCACAATCCATATATACATCAATTGTGTAAAGCACATTTGTACATTCATTGTACATTGATTGCCCTCATCATTCTCAAAACATTTGCTCTCCCCCTGGCATCAGCTCCTCATTTTTAGCCCTCCCTCCCCACTTCCCACTCCCTCATGAGCCCTTGATTATCTATAAATTATTATTTTGTCATATCTTGCCCTGTCCAACATCTCCCTTCACCCAATTTTCTGTTGTCTGTCCCCCAGGGAGTAGGTCACATGTCGATCCTTGTAACCGATTCCCTCTTTCCAACCCACTCTCCCTCTACCCTCCCATTATCACCACTCACACCACTGGTCCTGAAGGGATCATCTGCCCTGGATTCCCTGTGTTTCCAGTTTCTATCTGTTCCAGTGTACATTGTCTGGTCTAGCCAGACTTGCACGGTAGAATTCGGATCATGATAGTGGGGCTGTGGGGGGTGGGGGGGGGAAGGAAGCATTTAGGAACTAGAGGAAAGTTGCATTTTTCATTGTTGACACATCGCACCTTGATTAGTTCGTTCATACTTCATCCATTCCAAGTTCCAATTATTAATTTAGGTTTTCAGCAATTTCTTCTCATTTTAGTCATGACCCATCATCAAATGAAGATCCCTAAGGTATTACTCTCGATTACTCTAGCTGGCTCTATGCCAGGAATGTCGTTATGTCAACTCTACTTTGAGAAGGCAATTCTTCCTCAGTCATATTTCGAATGCCTTCTGACCTTAGGGGCTCATCTTCTGACAATGTTCTGTTTCTACCTGTTAAATTTTCATTAACTGACAATGTTTTGGGACAATCCAGAGGGGTTTCAGTGGCTAATTCCGCTGAAATGGACAAGCTATTCCTTTGGAGTCTGTTCTTAGTTAGGAAGCTCTGCTGGATCCTGTTCACCACGGGTGACCCTGCTGGTATTTGAAATACCAGTGATATAGCTTTTAGCATCACAGTAACACATAAGCCACACAGTATGAATAACTGACAGACAAGTAAGTGGTAAAGATCAGTAGCATAAGGTAATAATGGCATGGATTCATAACTTTGAAAAGAACATGGGCACACAAAGGAAACCATGCTGCAAGCATGATTATGGCCATCCTAGTCACAGGAGGGGCTACAGAAGTGGACATTGGCCCATGATTGGCACATGTACTTTAGGATAGACAGAAGAGCTTGCACAATTGGTTCAGGCCCTTCTGTCCAAGGCAATCAACATATGCCTCACAGACAGAGACTCCCCCTAAAATTATCTCCAACAAGGACACACCCAGAGAAGGCCCTAAGGGAGACTGCTCATCCTGCTGGCTTGGGAGAGAGGAGAGTAATCCACTTTCTAATCTACTCTGCCTGGGGACAAGGCCATTCAAAACCACCATTAAGTGTTAGCAGGAATTACAATGGAGGCTTAATCCCCATGGGAACTCTGAAAATGGATTTGGGCTTTCACTGTCATCCAAAGCTTTCTGTCAATGGGATACTCAGAATTTAACTTCAGCTTGAACACAAAAGGAAACCCAAATCCCCACAACAGGAAAAGTAGGCTAAATGGAGAAGAGAGGGGTGCTGTTCAAGGATTTACCTGTCTTGGATCCACAATCAATGCAAGAGGAAGCAGTTACCAAGAACTCAAATGCGCTGTTGCAGGTGGGGACATCTACCTCTGGAGTGTTACAGAGAAGGAAGCCAGTTAGAGGGCTAAGGGTACCAGACTCAAATCAACTCATGTGAAAGTTAGACACTGAGCGAGGAAGACTGCTGAAAACTCGGTGCATGTGAATTATCAAAGTACCATGAAGCGCCAGAAGGACAAACACATCTGTTTTGGGAGTATAGCCAGAATGCTCTTCGGCAGTGAGGATGGCAAGATTTCCTCTCAGGTGCTAGACATCTTATCAGAAGAATGGCATCATGTTTGGTAAAATAGAGGGACAGTGAAAAAGAGAGAGTCCTCTGTGGCTTTAGATTGTCCAGTGGCTGCAACAGCAGGCGCCATAACCATAACCGTGAGGATGGGCAGCTCCAGCAATGCTTCCCATTGCTGTGCACAGTCCTGCTGAGTCAACCCCGAACAACACGTTCTGCAATGGGTCCCACAGGGAAAGAGGACCTTAGACTAGCTGCCGAGAGGCCAGAAATCAGTCAGGCACAGTTTCCTAAATCTCTTTACAATTCTCTGATGCATTTTGAGTCGAGAGATAAGAGTACCAACTTCAGGAGATAAACATCATCCCAAAGAAGTTCTTTAGCTTAGGAGTTTCTTCAGTTTTTTTCCCCTCACACATGGGAAACACTAAGCAGGCCCTGGGAATGAGTTAAATGTTGGGCTGCTAACCAGTTCAGTGGTTCAAACTCACAGACGCCACCAAAGGGGAGAGAGGACGGGCGGCTCCTATAAAGATTGACTGACTCAGAAACTCTACAGAGCACTGCCATTCTGTCCTACAGGGTCCCAGGAATTGGAATGGACTCCACGGCTGTGACTCTGCTTTGATTTAATGAGAAATGCTGCTCAATTAGCTATCATTATCTAGTGGAGCTGTGTCTAATAAATAGCAAAAGTTGGAGCTTGTTTGCAGTAAGTAGTTGAGACAGTTCAAGGTAGCCTTTGAAAGGGCTTTCTCGGGGAGTAAATTTAAAGCAGGTCTGTAAGACAGGGTGGGATTGCCCCTGCAGGTTTCTGAGACTGCAACTCTTTATGGGAATAGAAAGCCTCATCTTTCTGTGGAGTGGCTGGTGATTTCGAACTGCTGACCTTGAGTTAGCAGCCCCACGCATCATCCACTATGTAGGGATTAAATGGTTGGTACTTTTTTGGAGGGGTTGAACATTTTTAGCTTGTGATTCCCCTCCTCCTCAAGACAATGTTTTGTCTGGCAGCTATTGAATTTTATCAATTCATTATAAGGAGGTGTGGTCAAGGTCAAACCGCCTGAGGCTACAGAGAGGCGCCTGAATCTGCATCTACACATGCAATTCCTCTTAGTTTCACTGTCCGCTTTCAAAGTACAGATAAATCTATAAACACTTAGCAATGAATATATCATATGAGAAATCAAACCCCCAAATCACTGTAATTTAGTCTGTTCCTGCTCATAGCAACGAGACGTAGTTTCCTAGGCTGTAAGTAGTACAGGAACAGACAGCCTCACCTTCCTCCTCTGGAGCATCTGGGGAGCTTAAACCACCTACCTGGGAGCTAGCACCCCAATACATAACTCACAGCACCCCCACAGCCCCTTTATTGAGTAAGTGAGGGCTTCAGAAAGTTTATGGGAAAATTCCATTATCTTTAAATCCATTTTTCCACAAACTCTTCAAAGCTCTCGCCTGGTACTGCTTTCAGGGAAGCGTTGAACTTTGGTCCAAACTCAGGAGCATCTCTGGGAACAATGACAAGTCTATCTGCTACTCTTAAGGGTTATAACCTTAGAAACCCCATATAGATAAAGTCTCTATAAGCTAGAATAAGGAGCTCTGGTGGAGTAATGGGTTAGGCTATGCATTCAGCTACTAATCAAAAGGTCAGGAGTTTGAAGCCATTTATTACTCCAAAGGAGAAAGATGAGGTTGCCTGCTCCAGTGGAGATTAAAAATCTCAGATCTCTGAAGAGACAACCCTACTCTGTCCTGTAGGGTTGCTATTGGGATTGACTCAATGGTGGTGGGTTTGGGGTTGATGAGTTAGAATGGACTCAATGGCAGTGGGTCTAACATTTTGTGTTACGGTGGCCCAGTGGTTACAACATATGTCTTCCAACTGAAAGGTTAGTAGTTCAAGCCACTCCGTGGTGGTCTGCTTTTTTAAAGATCGACAAGCTTGGGAGTTCACTGGGGCTGTTCCACTTTGTTCTATAGTCACCGTGAACTGGAATCAGCTAGACTTAACAGTGGACATGTACTCGATTACACAGTATGTCTCGAATAAAGATGGCAGTGGAAAAGGTATCATCTAAGGAACATCATGAGAAATGGGAAGCAATACACTAACATAAACAGACTCTACGGTAGGGATGTTTATATTAGGAGCACTCTAGTGGTGTAGTGGGCTACACTTTGGGCTGTGAAGTACAAGGTCAGCAGTTCAAAACCACCAGTTGCTCATTTGGAACAAGACAAGGCTTTCAACTCTGGTAAAAGACTTACAGTCTCTGAAATGCACAGAGGCAGGTCTACTCTGTCCTACAGGGCCCTCTGATCGGGTCAGCTCAATAGCAGTGAGTGGAGTTCATGGGAGGTACAGGAGCCCTGATGGTGCAATGGTTAACCTGTTACAGAGAAGGTCAGAAACTGGAAACTACCTACTGCTCATCATCGGGAGAAAGGAAACATTCCAGCCTTGGACATCCTGTGGGGTCTCTCTGTTCTACTTCACTCTGCAGTATCACTGTGAACTGTACCCACTCACTACAATGTTTATGATGGGTACAGCAATACCTCTTCAAAAAATATTATACTGAGTGGGAGGCATATTTTTCATTTGAATACATCCCTGGGATAGGGTTGTCAGATAAAACCAGGACACCCAGTTAAATGGAACTTTCAGGTAAACAACTGAGATAGTTAGTTTATTGTGCCACCCTGGCCAATAAACACAAGTGGGATTAATTGAAGGGCAGAGAGATAAGTGGCTTGGTGAGTCTCACCTTTCTTGTCTTTAGCTCTTTGATCATTGGACCAGTGTGTGGCTGCCTTGCTTGTTCTGTGCCTCAATTTAGAGGCTACCCTACCTGTGGGACACCTAGCTATTGGACTGTGTCGCTGTAAGTTGAGGTCCCTTTAAGACCACATGATTAGAATGGCCATCTCTGGAGCTGGGGACCGACGATTGGTGACCTGGCTGACAGTTGGTGACCTGCCTTGCTGCTTGCTGCCTGTGCTGATATAACCTAGCTCTCTCTACAGAGGACGAACTGGCATCCCTCAAGACCTAAAGGACTGCCAGTGTCTCACAACACTCTCATGGGAGTGAGTTGCACTGAGCCATTTGTACTACTTTATAATTTAACTGTTTATTTCTTATATTATCTATCGATCTATCATTTACAGTTCATTTATTGTATTATCTATCTATCTATCTATCTATCTATCTATCTATCTATCTATCTATCTATCATTACTAGCAATCTGGTTTTGTCTAGCTAGAGAACCCTGTCTAACACAACAACCAATAAAAATTTAGTAAAAGCACACCCCAAGTAGTAGTTAGTTTTGCAACCTGAGGAAATGCCTACCCCCTTTGATTACACAAAGAATGATCCAACTCCACATCTGCTCGAAGATGACTCCGATGAGGCAGACATCCAACATGCCTCCATCCTCCAACTTCCTTCACCCACCTATTGTGACATGAGTCTTCCCGCCCATGACAGACCAGTTCACTGCTGGAGTAGATAATTCACTGCCATGCCCATGCCGAGCCCCCAGAAAGGACTCGTGATTATTAGAGAAGCGATTGAGGATACAATTTTTCTGTCTGCAAAGCCTCTTCTCAGCCACGCAGGCAGGCATGTCTCTTTCTGACTTTAGCCTCTCACTCACTTGGTCCACTTGGTCCCTTGGTGTCCACTTTGTGTCATGGGTCAAGTATTCCTTCCTGCCTTACAGTCTTGGTGCCAGCCTGTTGCTTGGATTCAATGTCTCCACGTGGCTCCTCGTGTCTGTCTCCTGATGTCAGGATGGCAGCCTCCGGGGCTTCTGCAGCTGCATTTGCCACTTGTGCCAAGGCTGTCTCATCTTTCTTCATGGTCATGAGGTTTTTCTCTCTTGCCTCTGAGAGAGTGTTAGAGTGGGTCCCATCATCCTTCCACTCATTAACGCGGAGGGAGTTACAAAGATTCTGTTTAGAAGAGTCAGACGAAGCAGTTTCATTCCACCACCCCCCCTGAAATAACACTGGGCAACCTTACTTTTGAGTCATAACTCTGTGAGGTACAGATGATTCCGCAGTTCACTAGTCAAAATGTTGGCTGTTGAAATCCACTCTGAAACAATCTCCTTCCAGAGAGACTACAGCCTTTGAGCCACTTCTATTCTAGACACACAGACCCCAGCCCACTGCCACTGAGTCGGTCCTGGCTTCAAGCAACCCTGCAGGTCAGAGTGGAACCGCCCCAGGGGGTTCTAAGGCTGTCAGTCTTCACAGAAGCTGAGAGGGGTCCCCTGCACTGGGACTGGCATGATAGCAACCAACAGTATTAGCTTTTGCCCCAGTCAGCTTTCCAGAGTATGAAATCTGAATCCACGTGACATGGGTCAGACGCTGCCATTGCCAACATTAACTGTCACTTTGGGCTAGTGATGGAAATTTCCTCTGCCTCAGTTCCTTACCTGAAGATTGGGTTTCTATAAGGATAGGTGAGAAAATACCTATCATGCCCTTAGCACATACAGGATGGCAAATAAAGATATTTCAGAAAACAAACAAAAAAAACTACTTGAAGGTTACTGACTTGTAAATTTCTTAACTTTTCCATTAATGATTAGGAATTGAACATTTCTACCTGAGTGTACCTATTTGGAATATGTGTTTCTATTAGTCTCTGAGACAGAAGCAATTTGATGACAGTACTTTTTTTTCCCAGGAAATTTGTGAAAAAATGGCATTGAGATAATAGAATTTGCTAGTAAATTCTGTGAAGCCCCTCGCACTTGTACACACAAGTATATGTGTGTGTGTGTGTGTGTGTGTACCCACACAGTGAATGTTTTCAGAGTCATATGAAATACAAAGTGCTACTTTTGAGTTCTACAAATGTTTCTGTTATTGACAGCACTTAAGAAAAAGAAAATCTCTCGAAACCAAGCCTACAGCATCATCTGCTCACATTTAATTCATTTTGTAATCATTAACATTATACTTAAAAATCTATGCTTTTATATAGTACATAATCTTTAGTCAGTAAGTAGGACTGTGAAAAGAGCAATCAAACTTAATTGGCATAACATACCTGATCACTGATAAAAAATGCATATATTCCTATCACCTCCTAAAATATACTTCCCCAAATTAAAAACAAAACCAAACAGCTTGACAAACATACTTTTCAGTAAAGTCTCCCCACCCTTTTATCATTTTCACTATTTGTCATTAATTAAACTTTTGTCCTGAATTCTCTTAAATATGCTGAGTGATCACATGACAATTAATAGATTAGTTAGGCTGGCTCATAAATACCAAATTTTTTTAAGGAAAAACATTTCTATAACTTCCCTGGCGGTCTAATTTTGTCATTAATTTTGTTAGGGGGCTACTGTGCAGTGTAATCCAAACATCATCAGAACAAAAAAAATCTTACCATAATGAATGAGCGGGGGAGTGCGGAGTGGAGACCCAAAGCCCATTTGTAGCCATTGGACATCCCCTTACAGAAGGGTCTTGGGGAGAAGACAAGCCAGTCAGGGAATGATGTAGCAATGATGAAAAATACAAGTTTACTCTAGTTCCTAAATGCTTTCCCCCCCCCCCCACCGTCATGATCCGAATCCTACCTTACAAGTCTGGGTAGACCAGAGGATGTACACTGGTGCAGATGGGAACTGGAAGCACAGGGAATCCAGGGCGGATGATCCCCTCAGGACCACTGGTGTGAGTGGTGATACTGGGAGGGGATAAGGAGGGTAGGTTGGAAAGAGGGAACCGATTGAAAAGATCTGCATGTGACCTCCTCCCTAGGGGACAGACAACAGAGAAGTGGGTGAAAGGAGATGTGGGACAGAGCAAGATATGACAAAATGATGATTTATGGATTGTCAAGGGTTCATGAGGGAGAGGGGAGTGGAGAGGGAGGGAAAATATGAGGACCTGATGCCAGGGGCTTGGGTGGGGAGATGTTTTAAGAATGATGGGGGCAACGAATGTAGAGATGTACTTTACACAATGATGTATGTACGGATTGTGATAAGAGTTGTATGAGTCCCTAATAAAATGATTTTTTTTAAAAAAGTGACCGTACTGGCAGCCCTATGAGTAGCGCTCCTCTATCCTGTGGGATTGCCGTGAGCAGACATCCACTGGAGGCAATGGCTTTGGATCACACGGTCTCTTTTGGGAGGCATCTTGGTGTGAGTGGAACTTCTAACCTTTCAGTTCCCAGCTGAGGGTTTAGTCATCTTACCACGCAGGTACAGGTGCACTTTATGTAATATACATAACCCCAAATTATGAAGAAAGAAAGATAGGGAGAGCGGGAGAGAAGGAGAAAGGACACAATTGTCAGTTAGTCTGACCCACGACAATCCACGTGTTTCCAAGTAGCCCGGAACTCCCGTGGGTTTTCAGGCGATGGCTTCGCGGAAGCAGGTCACTGGGCGTTTCTCCCAAGGCACCTGGCAGTTGGGTTTGGACGCCCGCCTTTTAGTTCACAGGCAAACACGTCCCCGTTTACACCATCCATTTAGTCACTCAAAGTGTACAGATATTTGTAATGGCAAGATCTACAGGCTTGGTCATATTAGACATCAGAGTGATACCCTTTCCAACAGCAGTATTGGATGGGCACAGCAGCTAGTAGTGAGGCGTGATCTTTGTTCCTCTTTCCTAATACATTAAATTCATGAACATTTCCCTTTATTTACTTGGGGAGTATTTCCTGCTGGAATCAACTTACGTAGAGAGGAGATGGCAGATGATTTCTGTGCTCTTGCTGCATAGATATTTTTTTCTTCGGATTTTTTAGGGGAAATGAAGGACTTGCCTGTTAAACAAGCTTGGCCTATGTGCTGAACATTTCCTCTTAATCAGTGTCAGTGTGTGGTATGGCAGAGACCAGACCAAAACCAGGGATGCACATGGTAGACAATGGTGGAGGGGGGCGGGAAAGGAAAACAAAAGGATGAATATAAGGAAGAAAAGGGTAGTGGGGGCATGGGGCACTAATCCACCCAAGGGGAGGGTATTGTTTATGTCTCCACAGGGAAAGTGGGACCAGACTTCAACCCAGTGTCGCAAGGTGTGAATGCAATATCCCGGCGTGGAGTAGGGAACCAGTGGAGAGGTCTGGAAGGCTGGCCCCAGCACCAAAAATTAAGTGGATTCCTGCCCCTCCCCCAAAAAGAATTTATTCCAAAGGACGACGTTGACTCTGCAGCTCCTGGAGGTGGACATATCTGATCAGAGCACACGGGAGCAGATGAAGGGGCAGGAGGAGAGAGTGGAGCACAGCCTGGCCCACCAGGCCATGAGTATGAAGTTTCTGAGTAGAGCAGCCAGTCCACAGAGAGAACAACATGGCTGGCCCCACTATGAGAAATGATGCCAATCAGTGACTAAGGGCGATACAGGGGACAGCACCGGAGACACAGTGTGGGAATTGCACCTGACCTGATCCCACCACACCGAGGCAAATCACTGGGGGAGTGCAGCGGAACAGCAAGGGAATGGAGTGGCAAGGTCCCCAGGGAATGCTGAAAGTGGACTTTGGAGCCAGGGCGTAGTGCCCCAACAGACTGGACTGGAAAACGCTCCTAAGGGCCAGCAAATGATCCCTGAACTAACTACAAGCTTTTCTCTTGTGAAGTGTTTTGTTTTGTTCTTTGTCAGTGGTTTGTTTTTGTTGTCTGGTTGTATACTGTTGCTTTGTTTTAATCTGTCTTGTTTTCGTGCATGTTGGTGTCTCCACAGGTCTGTCTGAATAGGACAGGCTGGATGAACTATCTGGAGGAAAAACAACGGGACCAACAGTTCCGGGGGGACTTGGGGTGTGGGGGTCAGAGGGGTAAGGAAGTGGTGTTAACAAACACAGGGACAAGGGAACAACATGGGACCCAAAATGGTAGAGAGGGGGGAGTGGCAGGCCTGGTGGGAAATGATCAAGGGTAAGGTTGCTTAGAGAAGAGGTATACTCTAGCCCAGATGGCGACAAAGCATGGTAGTAGGGCAGGAGGAAAGTCAAGGGAAATGGAGGAAAGAGCTAGGAGTCAAAGGGCATTTATGGAGGTCTAGACAAAGACATGTACATGCAAATATATATAGGAAGATGGGGAAATAGATCTATGTGTCTATATGTATAGGTTAAGTATTAAGGTGGTAGAAGGACCTTGGGCCTCTACTCAAACACTCCCTCAGTGCATGAATACTTTCTTTTATTAAATTGGAACTCTATGATGCTCACTCTCCCGACACAACTGCTGGAGCCAAAGTGGGTGAATAAGTAAATATGGTGAAGAAAGTTGATGGTGCCCGGCTATCAAAAGAGATAGTGACTGGGGTCTTAAAGGCTTGAAGATAAACAAGCGGCCATCTAGCTCAGAAGCAACAAAGTCCACATGGAAGAACACACCAGCCTGTGTGATCGAGTGGTCCCGAAGGGATCAGTTATCAGGCATCAAAGAACAAAACATCATATCATTGACTGCACACCTCCATGATAGGATCGCTGAAGACAAATGGGAGCATAAGCAAATGTGGTGAAGAAAGCTGATGGTGCCCGGCTATCAAAAGAGATAGTGTCTGGGGTCTTAAAGGCTTGAAGGTGAACAAGCGGCCATCTAGCTCAGAAGCAAGAAAGCCCACATGGAAGAAGCACACCGGCCAGTGTGATCATGAGGTGCCAAAGGGACCAGGTATAAGGAATCATGCAAAAAAAAAATCAGTGTCAGACTGAATTTCTGAAATGGTCACTGCTCCTCTTTCTAATTCTAACTGGACAAGGGTTGTGCCAGTTGGTCTCATTGTCACAGCCCTCCCCAAGATACAAATCTCTTGATATTGTGCCAATTTTAGCACATAATCTGTGCAGAATCACATGTCTCACAACATTTTCAAAGCATCCAATAAGGTATTTCATGATTCTACTTTCTATGATCATAGAGGCAGTACACAGTTCTGTTTCCTTCCAGGTATAAGCACTGTTACACTGAAAGTTATTTATGTTGACTTTACTGGGGGATTTTCTTTCTGAATTTAAAATGATCAGGTCTGTTTCTTTGGGAACCAAATGAACAAGGTTCCCAGTGGCGCCTCTTTAACGTGCCACTCACTGGAATGATGGCAAGAGAGATTTGTGGTAGCATTTTCAGGTCTCGGCAGGAAGCCATAGTCTTAAATTGTAATTATTTCAGTTTAGCATTGATGGATTTTAGAGGATTCTGGGTAGGATACTTTTTATTTGTTGTTAATACAACCAATGAGAGTAAACGTTCTCAGATGGATATGCTTTATTCCTCTCTACCTTTGCAGGTGGTCTTTCTTTCCTTTTCCATGCAAAAGAGGTCTTTTGAGAAAATCACCAACAACAATGACATCAGTCTTCACTAGAGTAGTGGTGAATTGCCTTGCTTGTCAAAATGATGGCGTCAAAAATAACCAAGGGAGAGTTGTTTCAGACCACCAAGAGGGATAGCCAGGTTTCTAAATACTGGAATACATATCTTTGTGTCTCAAAGTATATGAAGGAGCATTGGGGGGGGGGGGGGAGGAGAAGGTTAAGCACTGCTGTGCTCATCAGTCAAGTAGGGAGGCTGTTCAAACCCATCAATCTCTCCATGCTCAAAAGAAGAGGCAGTCCTATTCCAGTTTTCATAAATATTTAAAGTCTCAGAAATCCCACTGGGTAGCTCGACTCTGCCCTACAGCATCTCTGTGCATGGCATTTACTAGCTCACAATGGGTTTTCTGCTATAACTTGAAATCACAAGTGCTAAAACATTTTTCCATTTTTCACCATTACAATTGTCACTTTTGGCAAAGCATCATTTCCCTTTTCCAAGTCTTTTTACTTTTCCCCCTTTTGCATGTCTAACCTTGGCCATTCAGAGCATCCAGCTATGCCTGGCTCCTTTGAACATCAAGGTCTGAACATATTTCTCCCTTTCAATTTGGGAATCATCTTACCTTTCTTAAATATTAAAACTCTTTGACCTTCTCCAGAGTATGAGCTTAGCATCTACCTCAATCTCAATTTAAAGAGAATAATACATGCATTTAAAAAACCAACTTCGACTTTATTCATTACAGGTTCATTGTGAGGACACGTAAGAATATATGTCAACATGTGCTCTAGGAAAAGCTCAATCGAATCTTTTATCCATTTAAACCAGGAGTGTTTGAAGACCATTTGAAACTGGACTTAGACAGGCCCTTTGGAATAATTTTCCTCCTACTTTGAGTGGTTTCAGCTCTAATGTCAATTTCTGAGCCCTATTTAGATGGCAAAGGATCTACACTTATTAACCAATGAAAAGAAATATAATAACTCTAATAGATGCTGTACTGTTGGTTCATATTTAATCCAATTCCAATTAGTACAGAACAAAGTTCCATTCCCTTTTCAGTTCCATGCACTCAAGTATTAGAAAAGCTTATGTCCCCTAGAAAGTTCATATTTTCCCCTTAAAATAAGTAATTTATGAATCTTCTCATTTTAATTGTCATATCCTTCCTGATCGTCATCTCATCCCTACTAATCAGTAAGGAATCCTGGCAGCTGACTCAACAACACATACTCAGAGTCCTTTGTGGAAAACCGTGTTTGAGGCCGTGTCAGGGTTAACAAAAACCAGTAAGAACATTGCCCATCGCAAAGCTTTTAGAATCAAATAAATAACAAGTAGTTGACATTTATTGGCTGCTTGTTTTGTGATAGTCATACCACTCTAAACAATTTGAAATGGGTAATCTTCCCAACAACTCTATGAGGTAGATACTCATTCCTCCCTCTTCATGGGTGAGGATTCCGAGGTGCAGAGAGGCTAAATATTGTCCAAGACATCACAGCTGGGAAGGATTAGAGAAAGGTATGGTAAAGTTTCTGGTCCAGTCATTTTTCCGAATGATCGAGTATAGTTTGGTAGACTTATAGTAGACGTGGCAGCTAAGTGGAACTTTGGCTGGAGTGGTAGATCTAGAGCAATTAAATAGGAAAGTTTGAATGAGAAAGGCCAGTAAATGGAGAACCAGAAACATTTGATGATGACAAAGACAATTTACAGTGCAAAGCATAATAACAGAAAGCAACATGATGTGTTCTGAACATCTAAATTCCACTTGAGATAACACCTGTCAACGTCAATTGCTTTGTGTGGACAAAACAAAATATACATATGAATCAATGAAAAAGAGCGTTTTTTTAGATGTATTTTTTATGTTTCAAAAACACCAAAAAGTCTGAAATCACCAGACTACTTAAAGACTTATAACTTGAAACACAAGTGATAATGTCACAAATTAATGAGACTCAGATTGTAATTCAAAGCAACAACAAAAAACGTTTAATATTGTTATTTTAGAAAATTATTCATTTCAAAAAACATTTTGTAGTCATATTTGATAAGATTATTTAGGGAAAAGTTTGTTCAGCATTCAAGGAAATCCATAATTTCAGTCCTGAAGAAGAATGGATGCATTTGAAGCATGGTGTTGAGAAGAATACTGAATATATTATAGACTTCCAGAAAACAAACAAACAAACAAAAACTACAGATGAATAATCAAGTGAAAAGGACATCATGTTTGGGAAAGTAGAGGATTAAAAATGAAGGAAATCTTTAATGAGAGAGTTTGACACTGTTAGGCTGGGGTCACTACACAATGAGAACAGTGATTATATATGTAAAGAATGAACTCCATATCAAGAGAGTGGCTCACACAGTTATAGAAGTGGGTTAATCCAGTTCAGTCAGGTTCAAGTCCATGGTTCAAATTTTGAGCCTGAGGCTTCTCTTGATTCACATAGCTCCTAGGGCTTATGAGCAAAGATGTAGGAGGGTGAAACAGGAAGACCACAGCTGGTGGATACAGACTCCAAGGTCCACAAATCAGATGGCAGGCTCTGATAGCTCCAAGGTCAGCAAGTAATTCAAAGGTCATTAGTTCAAGTCCAGAGGATAGGAGGTTGATGCATCAGATGCAGGATTCAAGCCAACAAGTAACTAAGAAGCTCTGCACGGTGCCTACTTGTATAGAAGGTGACCACACTCCTAAGAAACTTCCTTTCAAGGAAAAGGAAATTGCACTCCACCGTAATCTTCTTTCAGTTATTTGACTACTCACAGCAACCCCCATCATGGCGCAGACTATCCTGTGTTAGGCTACATAATGGAGGAATGCCAGGTAATAACTAACAAACCACTGAGAATCCTGGCCCAGCCCAATTGATACCAAACCAAAACCAAATTCATTGCCACTGAGAGTCAATCCCAACTCATACCGACCCTATAGGACAGGGTAGAACTGCCTCTGTGAGTTTCTGAGATTATAAGTCCTTACATCAGTAGAAAGCCTCATCTTTCTCCAGTGCAACAGATGGTTTTGAACTGCTGACCTATGGTTAGCAGCCAACGCATAACCACTACGCCATCAGAATTTAGCAATTGCAGATACAACATCCTCAATCATATCAAACACCAGGTTACATGTTATTCAATTATGTCTCAGGTAGTTATAGATTGAAGCTGACTCCATGTATGTGTTATTGTTAGGTGCCATCAGATCTGTGCTGACACATAGTGGCCTTATACACAATAGAACAAAACACTACACTGTCCTTCGCTATCTTTACAAATTTTCCTATGTTTGAACTCATTGATGCAACCATGGGGTCAATCCATCTCCTTGAGAGCTTTCTCTACTTCACTGCACCTCTACCTTACCAATCCTGAGGTTCATTCCCAATGACTGGTCTCTGCTGACAACAAGTCTGACATCTGTAAACCAAAGTCACCCCATCCTTGCCTCCAAGGAGCACACTGGCAGTTCTTCTCCCATGTCCTTTCAGCAGTCCATATTACTTTTAGTATTCTTCTCCAACATCCCCTTTCAAATGCATTGATTACTCTCAGGCCTGAAAACTTACTTCCAAAAATAAGCTACCCAGATGGACACTGAGCCTGTACTCAAGTACTCTCTCAATGCAAGAACGCTTTGTGCTAGTAAACTGGCATTCCATGATGCTCACCTTCCTGACATGATCGCTGAAGACAAAGTGGGTGCATAAGCAAATGTGACAAAGAAAGCTGATGGTGCCTGGCTGTCAAAATGTATGGCATCTGGGGTCTTAAAGGTTTGAAGCTAAATATGTGGCCATCGAACTAAGAAGCAACAAAGTCCACATGGAAGAAGCACAATAGCCTGTGCGACCATGAGGTATTAATGGGACCAGGTATCAGGCACCAAAGAGTGAAAAATCATATATTATGAATGAGGGGGAGTGCAGAGTGGGGACCCAAAGCCCATCTGTAGGCAACTGGACATCCCCTTACAGAAGGGTCATGGGGAGGAGATGAGCCAGTCAGGGTGCAGTGTAGCGAAAATGAAACACAACATTCCTCTAGTTCTTAAATGCTTCTTTCCTTAACTATCATGGTCCCAATTTACCTTTCAAATCTGGCTAGACCAGATTATGTACACTGGTACAGATAGGAACTGGAAACACAGGGAATCCAGGACAGATGAACCACACAGGACCAGTGGTGAGAGTGGCGATACTGGAAGGGTGGAGAGAAGGTGAGGTAGAAAGGGGGAACTGATTACAAGGATCTCCATAATATTCACTCCATGGTGGACGAACAACAGAAAAGTGGGTGAAGGGAGACGTCGGACCATGTAAGACATGACAAAATAATAATCATTTATAAATTATCAAGGGTTCATGAAGGAGTGGGGGATGGGAGGGAGGGGAAAAATGAAGAGCTGATACCAAGGGCCCAAGTAGAAAGCAAACATTTTGAAAATGATGATGGCAACAAATGTACAAATGTGCTTGACAAAATGTTTGTATGTAAAGATTGTGGTAAGAGTTGTACGAGCCACCAATAAAATGATTTTTTAAAAGCTACTATATATGTATGTATATATAAGCATATGTTTATGTGGTATACATAGATACCTTATATACTCATGTCTAAGCCGAGTTTTTCGGTATATTTTTAATGCAGTTTCTGTGGTAAAAGCAGATGCCTTGGCTGGGTCAACTTGTATTCGAGTATATACGGTATTCAAAAGGTTATGGAACACAGTTCTGCTCTGATAGACATGAGGTTGTCATCAGTTACACAGTCTATCCCAAGACAACTGAGTGTACTTAAAAATATAAAGATACCATTCTTGCTCATAAATAGCTGTTGTTTGGGTTATACAACAAAGCTCAAAAACATAAGATACGCTATAGAAAGTATATTTTTGCTGTTAGATGTCTGAGCAGGCAATCCTTTGTACAACAGCACAAACCACTGCCACGTCCTGACTTATCCACAGAATCCCCCGTTTGAGTCCACTGTTGTGGCCACTGAATCAAGCTGAAGCTTCCTCTCTCTCTAGCTAATCCTCCACTTCACCACGTGAGCTGTCATTTTCCAGGGACCGGTCTCTCCTGAGAACGCGTGCAAAGTATGTGAGGTGTAATTAGAAGCCATTCCTCACTTCTAAGGAGTACGCTGGCTTTAATTCTTCCAAGACAGATTAGTTTGTTCTTCTAGCATGCACACTATTCTTTGCCAATATCATAATTCAAACACATGATTTTTTTTAGTTTTCTTTAGTAATTGTCCAGCTTTTATGTGTATTTTCAGGGATTGAAAACACCCTAGTTTGGGTTAGGCATAGCATAGGCCTCCCTGTGACATCATCTTTGCTTTTTAATATTTTAAAGAGCTCTTTTGCAGATGTTCCCAATTAAATATATCGTTCGATTTCTTGACTGCTGTTCCATGACACAGATGGAGGATCTGAGGGAAATCTTTACAAGATCAGTACTTTCTCCATTTTCCTTCTTGAGCCATTTGTGAGCCATTTGTTTTCTTTACATTGAGGTCAAGTCCATTCTGAAGGTTGTAGTTTTGATCACCATCAGGAAAAACTTCAAGTATCTTTTGCCTTCAAAAAGCAAAGTTGGACCCTCTGCATATTGCTAGTTTTTAATGAGTCTTACATCAATCTGTGTTCTCCATATATTCCAACTTTTCAGTTTATTTGCTCAGCATATAGATTGAACAAGTATGGAAAATGACACAAATGTGAAGCATACCTTTGCTGGTTGTAAACCATGTAGTATAATCATGTTTGGGCTAAATAACTGCTCCCTGGTCTATGTAAAAATCAGTTACTACTTCTAAAAACTCCAAACTCATAGCCATCAAGTCATTTACGACTCACAGTGACCGACAAGCCAGGGTCCAATGGCCCCTGTGGGTTTCCAACACTGTGCCTCCTTACCTGGTTAGAATGCCTCGTCTTTTGTCCATGGAGCAACTGGGGATTTTGAACGGCTGACCTGTGATTCACAGCCCAACACCTCACCAGGGATCTGTCCATTACTATTGAACTGGTTGTTATACCATGACATTTCTTGGACAGGAAATCTATAAGTTAAAAACCAAACTCGCTGCCATTGAGTTAGTAGTGCCAACTCACAGCGACCCTGTGGGCAGAGTGGAGCTGCCCCCTAGGGTTCTGAGGCTGTCACTCTTTGCTGGAGCAGAAAGGCCATCCCTCTCTGTGGACCGGTTTCTGTGTTCACATGGCATAATGACCACACCACCAGGGCTCAGGGAATACACACACATAGCGTATATCTCGTTTACGTAAACAACGGATTAAAAAAACAATCAAATAAAGCAGCAAACGTTTCCTGCCACAGAGTCCATTCTGACTCCTCATGCCCCTGTGGTTTTCAGAAGCTATTAATATATGCCAGCGAAAGGCCTCATCTTTCATGTGTGGAGCAGATATTTCAAAACATAAATCAGATCACATTATTACTATGTGGAAAGCTGTCCAATAAACTTCATAGCTCACTCAACATTAAGGTCAAGTGTTTAACATAACCTACGGTGATGTGATCCTGGTGAGATGGGGGGGCTCAAGGTGGCCTGCAAGCTACAAAGTCAGCAGTTCACATCTTACTTTATTCCTACCCTGGAAACTCTGCTGAAGCGCATGCATCACAGACAATGCTGCTGGCACTCGAAGCACTGCTGATAAAGTTCCAGCATCATAGCAACCTGCGAACCACCACAGAACGACACACTGATGGACAAATGAGTTCCTCAAAGCAGACTTGGCTTTGTGGACAGAGTGAAGCTTTTGAAATCTTCATTTTGTGATGTGGCATGACTCACAATGAGAAGAAATAACTGCAAGCACCCACTACTAATCAGTGCATAGTTCAAAATATGAATCTGGGGAAATTGAAAATTGGCAAAAATGAAACAGAACACATAAAGATCAGTATATGAGACATTAGTGGGCTGAAATGGTCAGTAGTGCCCATTTTGAATCAGATCACCATATGTTGTACTATTTTGAAAGTGACAAATTCAAGAAGGATGCTGTTGCATTCCTAATCAAAGGAACATTTCAAGATTTTTCTTCAATTACAATGCTTTCAGTGATAGGATAAAATCCATACATCTACAGGAAACACTAGTTAATACAACTATCACTTAAATTTATGCACCAACCCTTAATGCCAACACTGACACAATTTTTAAAAATTCAAGATTTCGCCGTAACCTGTTAATCACAAGGCCAGCAGTTGGCGATTACGAGCTGCTCTGGGGGAGAAAGGTTTGAGACGTTCTACTCCGGGACAGAGTTACAGTTCTGCAAACCCACAGCGGCATTTCTACCCTGTCCTCTAGGATCACTAGGAGTTGGAATCAAGTAGATAGCAGAGAGAGAGCGAGCGAGCGAGCGAGAGAGAGAGAGAGAGAGAGAGAGAGAGAGAGAGAGAGAGACCGAGTTTTGTGGTGTGAAACTGACAGAAGCATGAAAACGTACCACCAGTATGTTCCTTAGCCGTGACAATGGAAATGCTTCCTCTTGTGTGCTTTGTACAGGGGATAGGAGGGCCCAGGCCCCAGAGAAGGGCCTTGTGAAAACAGGGCAGAGGCTACATCTGACCTCCTCTAGCTTCAGTTGGAAGCCCAGGACCTATGGCTGTGAGGCTATGTCGTCAGAGCCTCCATCCTTCTTGACCCTATTCTGACACCAGCCGTTCCTCCCAAGACACCAGATTATGTTTCAAGGAGCACTCAGAATGCATTGTCAGTTCTCACCATTATGGGAGTCTATTAGGGAAGTTAACCAGCCAGAATCAGAAAACATTAAGGATACAGTCTTTTGTCCTCAGCCAGGAGCCAGATATCTCAGCTTTACAATCCCATGATAGCGTGGTCTCTTGGCTCCATGGGCCTGGAAGCCCATTTGCTGCTATGTCTGGCTCCTTTACACAGTCTCAGGCCTCCTTGCCTCTGCCTCTGGTCCCAGCACAGCATATCCTCTACCACTTCAGGCAGGGCTTTCACTCTTCTCCCTTCCTGGTCTTAGGACTTGATTCTGAGATGTGTCTCTTATGTGGAGGAGTTTTCCTTTTAGCCGACCATACCTCCAGGGAAGCAAAGGGTGGTGACTCGGTTCATACGCTGTTGTAAGGTGGAGACTCAGAATACTCATAAATTAATCCTCTCTATTATAATAATAATACAGAATTCCCTCTAAAGTGGCATTATAACCACACAGAGGCTAGAAGTTAGAGTGCATCATAAAAGGAATTTGGCCGGAAAGGCCATATTAATTGAATGCATCTTAGACAGGATGCTTGGTAAAACAGAGGTTCAGTGAAGACGAAGAAGACGGAAGACCCTCGCTGAGATGGGCTGACAAAGTGACTGCAAAAAGAAACTAAAACATGACAGAAACTGTGGGGACTGATTGCATGGGACAGGGTAGTGTTGCTTTCTGTTGTAGTCAGAGTTGCAGGGAAGTCAAAGCGACTTGAAAGCACTTAATAATAACAATGTAGATGATATTGTTTTTAAAATTTGGGGAAAATGCAATGAAAAGGTAATGGAATTTTCCCATGAACTTTTTGAAGCTAATATACCTTAAATAATGTACAATACATATTGTAATTATATATTGTATATATATTTATAATTATATGGTATATATATACTTGTACAACTGAATTTTATATATATGTATGCACACACATATATGTATATATTTAGATAATTACAAGTAGAAACTATCTGTACTTTCTAGGATGTTGACTGAATTATATTTCCCTGCAGTTATATAATGCAGCTTTCAAAATTAAAATAGAAGATATACATTTCTAAAGTTTTAAAATCCTGAAATCTTTGAGTTAATAGTTACTGGTTTCTTTAAACAATCATTTTTTAAACCATACATTTCTTCTTTTAGAAGTATTCAGTAGAAATATGTCACTACTCCCAGTAATAAATTTCAAGGTAGCAATAATCTCAATCACTAATTTCAAATATTTTTGAAATTCCAATGGACCATATTCATGGTTTTACTATTACTTCAGTATATTTCTCTGTATCTATTAGTTTGTCTGGCAACTTGAGGTGTCAAATACTTTTAACTTACTAGATTAAATTATACTGTTGAGAACTTTCACTTGGAGAAATTAATTTTTGACCCATAGAATCCTTAAAAAATAAATGTTTCACCGAGGCAAAGTGTGGTGGAGTGCAGCGGAACAGCAAGGGAATGGAGTGGCAAGGTCCCCAGGGAATGCTGAAACTGGACTTTGGGGCCAGGGCATGGTGCCCCAACAGACTGGACTGGAAAACACTCCTAAGGGCCAGCAAACGATCCTTGAACTAAATACAAACTCTTCTTTCTTGATGTGTTTATTTTGTTCTTTGTCAGTGGTTTGTTGTTGTAGTTTTGTTGTCTGGTTGTATACCGTTGCTTTGTTTTCCTCTGTCTTGTTTTCGTGCATGCTATTGTCTCCACAGGTATGTCTAAATAAGACAGGCTGGATGAACTATCTGGAGGAAAAACAATGGGACCGACAGTTCCGGGGGGACTTGGGATAGGGGGAGGTGTGGGGTAAGGAAGTGGTGTTAACAAACACATGGACAAGGGAACAACATGGGACTCAAAATGGTAGTGAGGGGGGAGTGGCAGACCTGGTAGGGAATGATCAAGGGTAAGGTTACGTAAAGAAGAGATATAGCTGTAACCCAGGTGGGGACGGAACATGGTAGTGGGGCAGGAGGAAGGTCAAGGGAGCTGGAGGAAAGAGCTAGGAGTCAAAGGGCATTTATAGAGGTCTAGACAAAGACATGTACATGCAAATATATATATGAGGATGGGGAAATAGATCTATATTTATAGGTTTAGTATTAAGGTGGCGGAAGAACCTTGGGCCTCTACTCAAGCACTCCCTCAATGCATGAATACTTTCTTTTATTAAATTGGCACTCTATGATGCTCACCCTCCCGACACAACTGCTGAATCTAAAGCGGGTGAACAAGTAAATGTGGTGAAGAAAGCTGATGGTGCCCGGCTATCAAAAGAGATAGTGTCTGGGGTCTTAAAGGCTTGAAGATAAACAAGCGGCCATCTAACTCAGAAGCAACAAAGTCCACATGGAAGAACACACCAGCCTGTGTGATCGAGTGGTCCCGAAGGGATCATTTATCAGGCATCAAAGAACAAAAATCATCATTGGCTACACACTTCCATGATACGATTGCTGAAGACAAACGGGTACATAGCAAATGTGGCGAAGAAAGCTGATGGTGCCCGGCTATCAAAAGAGATAGTGTCTGGGGTCTTAAAGGCTTGAAGGTGAACAAGCGGCCATCTAGCTCAGAAGCAACAAAGCCCACATGGAAGAAGCACACCAGCCTGTGCGATCACGAGGTGCTAAAGGGACCAGGTATAAGACATCATGCAATATATATATATATATATATATATATATATATATATATATATATATATATATATATATATACCATAGAGAATGAAGGGGGATGTGCAGAGTGGAGACTCAAAGCCCATTTGTCAGCCACTGGAGATCCACTCACACGGGGTTTAGGAGAGGAGATGGGTCAGTCAGGGTGTGATGTAGTACCGATGAAGAACACAGCTTTCCCCCAGATCTTGGATGCTTCTTCCCCCCAACTACCATGATCCGAATTCTACCTTGCAGGACTGGATAGGGCAGAGGTTGTACACTGGTGCATAGGGGAGCTGGAGGCACAGGGAATCCAGGGTGGAAGATACCTTCAGGACCAGGGGTGTGAGGGGCGATACTGGGAGAGTAGAGGGTGAGTGGGTTGGAAAGGGGGAACCCATTATAAGGATCCACATGTAACCTCCTCCCTGGGAGACGGACGGCAGAGAAGGGGGGGGAGGGAGAGTTCAGATAAGGCAAGATATGACAAAACAACAATCTATAAATTATCAAGGGCTCATGAGGGAGGGGGGAGCGGAGGGGGGAAAAAAGATGACCTGATGCAAAGGGCTTAAGTGGAGAGCAAATGCTTTGAAATTGATTAGGGCAAAGAATGTACGGATGTACTTTATACAATTGATGTATGTATATGTATGGATTGTGATAAGAGTTGTATGAGCCCCTAATAAAATGTAAAAAAAATAAATGTTTATGATATACAATTTCAGTATTAGAGTTACTTTATAGATATTCTGTGCACAATAACAGCAAAAAACTAAAACAATCAGTGACGCATGAGCCAACTGTGGGAGGCATAAGATGTCACCATTTGGATGAAGGTTACTGTCATAACTCAGGCAAAGTGTCACTTTTCACTTGGTAAGCGCTTTCCTAAAGCTTCATTCCCCTTCTCATTACTCACAGCAAGTCACCTAATTGTGTGGAGATGAATGTAACTTTGTAACCCGTCTAACGCATGCTGGAATGGCTTTGCCTACAGCATTGGGTAAGATCTTACTTAACATTAGACTAAGTTCTATACTTAACCCCAAATAAAATATGCATCTTTTAAATCTAGGCAGAATAATTAAGCGATGCTATGACAACTTACTTACTGGCTATGTGTTTAGTTTTCGTTTAATTTCGAATGGTATGACAGTTGATGATTAAGGTGATCCTTTTAAACACAATGGCATACATACGTGAAGAGGCCTCTAAAACAATGATTCCAGGTAGTGGTTTTCCTTAGAAACGTTCAGTCTTTAACAATGACTGTTGTTGTTGTTGTTAGGTGCCATAGAACTGATTCCAAGGCAGAGTGGCCCTATGTCCAACAGAAGGTAACACTGCCTGGCCATTTGCCGTGCTCACGTTTTCCTATGTTTGAGCTTACTGCTGCAGCCGCAATGTCCATCCATCTCGTGGAAGGTATTCCTATCCCTCTACTTCACCAGGCATGCTACTCTTCTCCAGGGCCTGCTTTCTTCTGCCACGTCCAAATTATGTAAGAATGTGTGGACTTTGTCACAACTACAGCACACTGGATAGGCTGAAGAAGGCAGCCAATTCCTTCTTAGTCCTGTTCTTAGTCTGGAAGCTCCATTGACACCTGTTCACTCTGGGTGACCCTGCTGGCATTTGAATACCAGTGACATAGCTTCCAGCATCACAGCCACACACAAGCCACCGCAGTGTGACAACCTGACAACTGGTGGTTAAAGATGATAACAACCCTTTTTCCAGATTGTATTTTGTCACATGTGATTGGGTTCTCTAGAGAAGCAAAACCCGTGGCGCTTGTATGTGTCTGTATATCTAGAAATGACTCACAGAGTTGTAGAAGTGGATAGGTCTGGTCTGGTACAAGTATGTGGGTCAGAGTATAGCTAGAGGCTTCTCTTGATTTATGCAGCTACTGGGGCTGATTAACAGGAAGATGAAGCAGGAATCCCATCGGCTGGTGGAGACAGAGCCGAGTTAATCTCAGGTCCTCAGGCCTTTGCTGACTCCTGCGAGCAGCAGGCAGTGTAACACAGGAGGTTGATGAGCAGACACAAGATCCAGCAGTGGGAATGAACTGGCTTCTGCACACTTCAGTCTACATTAAGAGTAGGCCGGACCCAGAATGAAAACTCTCTCAAGCTGTGAGCAGATTAAGGAGGTAATCCACCCTATTCTTCCCACAACCCATTGGTTGCTTCACAGAAGATCCCATTACGGGGTTGGCTGCATGATGTCAGACCTCATTGTGGGATGACCCTGCTCCACCCAATTTGACATAAAACCTATCACACTGCAGACCACCAGCTGCTATAGCACGTGTGTAAATTCTGCAGTGGATATCAGAGGACATTTACAATGACCGTTGATGAATTAGGCTTTTAAGAACTCAAAGCTGAAGCAACAGTTCAAGGACTTTTTTTTGTTGTTTTTAAATTGCTTTTGCATGTATACTAAATTAGTCATAACCTTACCATGAAGATGGTAAATAAAACTATGTTCCTTAGTTTATTCTTAATCTAGATATGAGAAAAGTGTGGTAGAAAGCCCAAGTGTTTGCTACTTTATCTCTTTACTAATCATCTATATACTTAAAAAATCAGATCTTTAAAAACAAAAACAAAAAACCCTTTAATTCAGATTTGGTCTATTTGAAAAATCAGCCATGGGCTCTTGGTCTAATCCCTCTCTATTAAATTCATCCTTCTAATTGCCCTACCTCTGTCAGTTCCAAACATTTGTTTTATGCTTTTATCAGTGATGCCCTTTCATTCTAGTACACAATAGTTTAAGAAAACAATGGTCATGCCTAGTTGGAGAGATGAGCAAACTAAAGCCATTAGACTTCAAGTGACTGAACCAAGCTCAACGTCTAATTATTAGCAGAATCAGAATTTCTCCACACTGTCTTCCACCACAAACACAATGATCACAATAGCAATGTGGGGTTGTCTTCGTTTTTAATCTTCCCTAAGTTTTCTTGATCTTCTAGTAGCACTCCACTACACCAAGGGACCCCACTGAACCCCAAGGTCCGGGGTTCAAACCCACCAATCACTCCATGGGAGAAAGATGCGGCTATCTGCTCCCATAAAAATCACAGCCTCCAAAACCCCACAGGGGAGAAAGATAAGGCTTTCTACTCCTCTAAAGAGAAGCACACAAGGAATTCCACTTTGTCCTGTAGTGTTGCCATGAGTCAGAATTGACTTAGTGACAGTTACTTTGGTTTAGTTTAAGCCCTACCTAGGTTCACTTTGAGTTGGGATCTACTTGGTAGAATACACCTGGGTGGGATACAGTTTTCACCAAGACAGCAATCCATTTGACTCCCTTCTAGCAATTTTCATTTCTATCCCATGTATATTAAACCAGAGTCTACATTTTAATACGGTCTTCAGGTTATTACTAGTAATCCCCATGTGATATATATATATATATATATAATTCTGATTTCGTATATTAGTGGTAGAATGAAAGATTTCAGCAGGGAGTCAGACCACACAGAACTAGTTTGAAATACTGTTTTATACTTCTTCAATCCATGGATGGACAGTCAAGACCGTAGTCATTTGTGAGTAGTTAGGAGTCAGAGAGGGAGAGAGAGAGAGAGAGAGAGAGAGAGAGAGAGAGAGAGAGAGAGAGAGAGAGAGAGAGGAGAGACTACTGCAGTGTTGGTCCTCCCTGGCTGAGAAGGATGGACAGACGTGTAGCAGGGGAAGGAAGAAAGGCGCAGTCCCTAAGTCTGGAGCCCTGGCTATTAAACCTAAAGGCAGCTCTTTAAGTGGAGCTCTCAAAGCATAGAGAGTGTTCATTTTCATAAGAAAGGTCAACAGCTTTTGTGTCTGGGATGAAGAATGTGGTACTTCTTCTAACAAGGCAAGGAGGTGAAATTTTATTTGATAACTTTACATGACTTTAGGCAATGGAAAGTGAGAATGATATTAATGATTTTGGAAAAAGTATAGATATAAGTGTGCTAATGAATACAACTTTAATTGCCCAAATAATTCAGGCAACAACTGATTTCTGGGAAGAACATCCTCTTATAATGACAATTGTGTCAATTTAACAACACTAATGCAGCCAAAATATGACAACTTAATGCTGATTATGTTCTGCACATGAGGGTAGCTATGCTTTCTAGTCTCTGCGTGGAGCCTAATTGAAAAAGTGATGATTTTACTTTCAAGGTTTACATCAATTGCAGAATAAAGGACAATGTGGTACTTTTGTTTCTTCCATAATGAACTAACATTTCAAGCCACAGATTTGTCTAAGCGATTAACGTGATCAAGTTCAAGGTGCAAGCTAGATAAACATTCAGGGCAAACTATAGAATCTTTATTTCCTTCTCCCTTTCCCATTAATCATGTTTGAATGCTTCTTCCACGACCAGAAACTAGTGTAGCAATATGTTTGAAAGGTTTAAGTTCTTTGTTAATTTGGATAAAAGAGGCAATCAGCATGGCCAGATAGAGTGTTCTGTTACGCACTCGCAAACAAGGCAAGGACTATACACAATACTACTGGCTTTTACTATGATGTATGCAAGTCAACATATGGCAAATAAGATATATGATTGCTTTCCTTTCATATGTTCAAAGCCCTCAATTTCATGTGGATATTGTGGTTGGCATGAGTGAAAACAATGCTATCTTGTGCCATGATATAACAAATGAATTTCCTAATCCTAGTGGCTAAACATGGCAGTTTTAGTCTAGCTGGTTTAAGTGTAAGGTAGATCAAGGCAGCCTCCGTTGTTTTGATGGGTCCACGATCTGGAAGTGGTTAAGGTCGCTGCCATGGGGAAGCGGTGTGGGCGCGCGCCCCAGCGAAGATATTTCCGTCACTTGCATTGGCTTGAAGTAGTCATAGGACCCAAACGAATGGCAAAGATGGTTACAAGAAGCTAAAGCTGAGCCAAACAGAAAGATGGTTTAGCTCAATCTGGTCAGTTACCCGCGTGTGCTTACTTTTAACCATAGTGCACATTCAGCGATGTAGTTGCTAACTCCGCAAAAGCTACCAGAAAAGGGAGCTATTCCAAGACAGGGAGTTCATTTTAAATAAGAGGAGAAAATATCTGGAAACAGGCTCACACCTTTTCATCTTACAAGTAAGCCCACTAATTAAAATCCTGTTAATTTGCATTTATCCAGTGCTTAATTGATTGTGTATAAAACTGATTCAAAGAACGAGGACATGAACAGAATTCTACAGATTGTTGATGCCTCACACCGTGGTTACTGGAAGCACACTGTCTTTAGCACAGGCCTTTCCTATCCCTCAGCTGCAGTAAAGTCCCCACTGTACAAGCCCCACTTTGCAGAATTGCCGCTCAGGACGACTACTTCGAGGCTGCCTCAAGGTGGACAGTTAAAAGCCAAGCTACAGAGAAGGATGACTAGCACTGAAAGGAAATAAACAAATGTTCATGGAGATAGATGATACCAGGTAAAGCTGAATATATGAGCTGCTACTTTCAAAGTCTGAATTAATCAACAGGACAAGAGTAGTGTTATTACTTGCTAGTAATTTATGTATATAGGTGCTTTGTGTTTTCATTTTTAACTATGGCCAATGTAAGGATGTATTGACATCTGCACGGAGACTGTTCTATGGGAACGATGAGCCCAAGACATTCTATTTCATTGACTAAACATCCAGATTACTTACATCATCAGTAATTACATTGTCTGATAGTGGCAGTTCTGCTGCTACTCTCATCTTTCCTGTAAATAAAAACTACCTGCACTCTGCAGAGTTGGGTCTTAGATGAATTTCATTATGCTAGGCAAGGATTAGCCACTTGTCATATTTTTATTGCAGAAATATTTGGATTGTAATTATATGTGATGTCTTCTGCATTAGCAGGAAACGTGAAAGATTCTCAGGGGGAGAGTTCTGATTTACCTGACTGCTGCTGAATGCAGTTGAAGAAACATTTTACTTTGCAGAGGACATGAGAGTATAATGGGGCTAGGAGGAAAAGAATATTCTAAAGGAATGCATTTTATTGGTCATCTTATTTCAGCTGGTTAAATAAGTGATTCCATAGTTACAGGCTATAGACTTGCCATTGTTTGTTATTTTTGAGATTGGGAATGCAAGCAATAACAGGTTACTGGGTTTGAATGCATCCTTTATCAATCTGTGTATTCTCAGTAGCAAGCGTTCCTCAACCTCTGCCCTAGACTTCTTGCCTGTGCCATTTCAAGTGGCTGCTTTGTCCACACCGTCTGCATTCGAATACACAGTCGTAGGTCCCATTACCTTACGTTATGTGGCTGGAGCTAGAGACGAGCCCTTGTTGTCGACTCTCTTTACAGCTTGCACATTCTGTGCACCAAACCCAAACCCCAACTCACTGCCATTGGATCGATGCCACCTAACAGTGACCCTAGAGGACAGGGTAGAGCCTCCGTGTGAGCTTCCAAGACAGGTGATGGTTTGCCGGAAGAAAGTCAGTCTTTCTCCTGAGGAGCGGTTGGCGATTCCCAACTACTGACCTTGGGGTCACAGCCCAGGACTCACTTCAATTTGATCCAAATGGAATCGATGGATTCTCTTATTTAACCAGCTGAAACCGATTCCTCACCTATCGTTCCTACTGTTGACTTTTGCTCCATTCTATCCTTCTTTATAGTGTTCTAAAATACATTTCAGAAAAATCCACACTGACCTGGGGCAGCCTCATCTCCTATCTAGCTGCTCATCCATTCATCCATCCAACCATCCAGCCATCTAGTTATCCATTCATTGAATACATATTCATGGAGCGCTGAGGTGATGGTTGACCAAACTGTGTAGAAACTCAGCAAATAGCATGTTAGGTGATCAAATAATAAAATATAGTCCTTAATTTGGGATGTCTAGTGAAACACTTTGGTCAATGCCCAGGACATCTACCACTGATAGCACACATGACCACTAAAAGTCAAACAAGAGACCTTCATTTATTAATTGCAATATGAAATTACTCTCACAGAAATTAGAATGTCAGAAGTCTGAATAATCAATATATAAGGAGTTTGTACAATCAACTCATTCTCTTCCTACAGGCAAAATATATAGTAAAAATACATACATTTTCCTACATGTAAGAAGACCAATTTTCAATGACACGTCAGAGCCGGGGAAGCCACAGAGAGCAAGTGTTTAATGGCATCAGATAAGCTGGGGTGCACCTCTTAGAAAGAGGGTGGTTTACCTCCGGGGCTCCAGCGGTTGATTATTTGTTGGACCTTGTTCTCTTTATGCTAGGGCATCTCTATTATCGTAGCCAGGAAGATTGAATTCAATGGCTAAACGGGAAAAATGACATATGCAAACAGTCCAATGGACTAATGGACCATGCAAATATCAGTCTCCAGTTGGAATAATCAACCCTTTATGATGAAAAGGGTAGCATTTGCCCAATGATAATATTCAGAGCCTTAGAAAAAAAGTGGAGACCGGAAAGACAGGAAGGAACTGGGATAAGTGATGGAACGTTGAAGCGATTATGCTGGATGAGTTGAAAGAATGTGTATATTCATTGTTGAATATAAAAGGAAGTATTTTCTCTGCAAGCCTTCACCTCACTCACAATAAAAAGTAAAGAAACAAATGAACAAAAGGTCATTGGCTAAAGCTTTCTTCTTCCTCCGCGTTTGGCAGGGCATTACCAACCTTAGCTCTTTTGTGTTTATTTCTTTTCTCCTGTCTCTTGGCACATACTGACACATGCGTTCTCTTGAGTAGTGGTTCTAACTGGGAGGTTGTATCCTTTCTTTCCAGTGCGCATTTGGTGATGTGTAGAGACATTTTGTTTTTCACAATTTAGGTAAGGCAGCTGACATAAAGACTAGGGATGTTGCTCAAATGATGATGCACAGAACCTACCTTTAGTAAGGAACTACCCAGTTCAAAATTTTAATAGTGTCAAGTTTGACAAACCCTGCTCGAGAGAGGCTACTATCGTCAATCTGTTACATAGCTTTGTTGATGAGTTATTCTGAGCCCTAAAATGGCTTTGCACATCATATTTTATCCACTAAATGTAGATACCAAATATAATTTAAAACAATTGAGTATAATTTACCTTTTATAAGTATTTGGACAGCTGACTATACACTATCTTTTGCATGTAACATATCTATAAAAAATCATGCAATATATACATTGTACACATAAGAAATTAATACAGTAAGGAAGTGTACAGTTTGAAAAAAAACATTTCCTATATGCATTATTTTGTTTAAAATGGTAGTCCTAAGAGAACCGTAGGGTTGACCCTACCACAAGACACGAGGTCCCCTTACTGACCCACAGCACTATGGGGGTAGACACAATGTGAGAATTGTGCCCAGTCTGTGGGGCATAACACGAAGGGAGTGCAACAGAGCAGCAAGGGGAGCAAAGCAACAAAGTACCTAAGGAATTTTGAAAATTGACGTCGGACTCAAGGGACAGGGCTTGGCACTGTATCAGGTCTGATCGGAAAACATTCATAAGGGTCAGCAGACAGACCTGGAACTATTCATAGACCTTTTCTTTTTTCATGTCTATCTATATAAGACAGGCAGGATAAACAATCCTAAGGACTGATGGTTCCGAGGGGACAGAGGAGAGGAGGAGGCGGGGGAAATGAAAGGGGAGCCAACAAACCCAAGGATAAGGGAACAACAAGAGATCTAAAATTGATGGGCAGGAGGGTATAGAATGAATGCCTGGTGGGGTTCGATCAAATGCAATGTAGCGGAGAGGAAGTACAGAGAGTTGAATGAAGGTTGAACATGATAGTGGCACAGGAGGAAAGTAAAAAGAAATAGAGGAAAGAACTAGGAGGCAAAAGACATTTATAAAGGTATAAATATAGGCATGCATATATGTAAATATATTAATATATAATGATAGGGATATAGGTCTATGTAAATATATTTATAGATTAAGTATTAATGTAGCAGATGGATATGGGCGTCTACTCAAGTCCTCCCTCAATACAAGAACACTTTGTTCAAATAACCTGATGTTCTGTGATGCTCACCTTTCCAGCACAATCACTAAAGACAGAATGGGTGCATAAACGAATGTGGTGAAGAAATGGGTGCCTGGCTATTAGAAGATATAGCATCAGGGGTCTTAAAGGCTTGAAGTTAAACAAGAGGCCATCTAGAAGGGAAGCAACAAAGCCCACATGGAAGAAGCAAACCAATCCTTGTGATCAGAAGGAGTTGATAGGATCAGGCATCAGAAGACTCAAAACAAACAAACAAACAAACATTTTGATGCAAACGAGGGGGATCAGAATGGAGACCCAAAGCCCATCTGTAGAAAATTAGCCATCCCTTCACAGAAGGGTCACAAGGAAGGGACAAGCCAGATAAGGGCAGTGTAGCACCCATGAAACACACTACATTTTCCAAGTTCTTTTATGTTTCCTCTTCCGGACTACCAGGACCCCGGTTCTACCTTACAAATCCAGCCAGACCAGAGCATGCTCACTGTAAGAGGTCTCAACACACAGAGTTCGGGACAGATAACCCCCTCAGGACCAATAATGAGAGTAGGATACCAGCAGGGTAGGGAGAAGATGGGGGGGGGGAGGGAGAAAGGGGGGCCAATCACAATGACCAATGTATACCCCACTCCCATCACCCCTCTCGCAGGGGGTGAACAACAGAAAGGTGGGTTAAGGGAGACAGAGAACTGTGTAAAAAACAAAAATAAAAATTATTTATAAATTGTCAAGGGTTCATGATGGTAGGAGAGTGGGGAGGGAGGGGACTAAAGAGGAGCAGATACCAATGGCTCAAGTAGAAAGAACATATTTTGGAAATGATGATGGCAATGTATGTATGAATGTGCTTAATACAATTGATGTATAGATTGTTATAAGAGTTGTTAGAGTCCCTAATAAAATGATTTACTAAAATAAGAAAAGGTAGTCCTAAGAACAAGGACTACCATCCGATTGATTTTTTTTATACTTCTACCTTGTTCCCTCATCATCAGACATAAGGACCTTTATAATAATAGGCAAACTTATTGAATGTTTACTTTTTCCAGTCACTGTTCTGATTATCTAAATTCATTTTAACATTCATGAAATATGTAAAATTCTATTCACATTTCACACAGAGACTAATTTACTAAGGACACCTATTAGAAAACTAAAAAGCTGGGATTTAAACCCAAGTCTCTTACTGAGTCATGTTACATGGGGCACTTAAATGAATTAAGACACTTTTAGCCATAATCTTTGTAATTTTCATTTTAAAAATTGAGCGGAACCTTGCAAGGTGGGTGAATTTCCTATTTTTCTGATGGGTCTGGGTAAGAGAAGGTAGAGAAAGATGCTGATAGAATTATATGATTCAGTTGTGAGTGACTTCTAATAGGGTTAAGTATAATCATAAAAATTTTGCATGCTATATACAGAATTGACCAACTTGGTCATCCTGTGGGTATCAATGAGCTATCTGAATGCCATGAAGTGAGAATCTCACTACCATCAAGAAGGAAGAGCCAGGAGGGGAGTGTGTCATTTGGATCCCAAGATCCCTGCATCTTGAACAAACTCATCCATCTGAATGACCTACACACACTGAGCTGGGGCCAGCCACTCTGTTTCAAAGATTAGAGAGGGAATCCGACCAAAGGATGGGTTGCTTTAGAAACCCGAGGGTCTGCTGCCATGCCCTAAACCTCTGTGCCGCAGCACCAAGGTGAAGACTTCTCGTGAAATGTGTTTCACAGAAAAAAAATAGAGTCAACATCATGTAAAAAAATATTGCTATAACATACCTATGAAACTAATTTAAGGGTGTTGCTTGGTATGCAACAATGTATAATATGCCCATCATTTAAGTTAGAAATAAGAGAGAGCTTTAAAATGTATGTGGCAAAATGGCTTTAACAGAGAAAGAAATCTGTTCACTAGCATTTTAAATTATATATCATTATCCTTAGAATTATCAAGTCTCCTGGAGGTTATTTATATTGTTTTTCAAGAAGCTGATAATGCCGCCTCTAAATTAGACCATGATAATCTCTATCTCCATAGTTATGTTAATATCTCCTTATGTTCACGCTTGCATTTATATGCCCACACGACACAAATACAAACACAAATACAAATATAATTATGTATCTTAGATACATGAATGGATTTTGAGGACACACTCATTCCAAGCCCTAATTAAGGAAGTTTAGCTCAGTACTAGCCCTTATTATGAAGATATGGTGCAATAACAAGGTGTAGTGAAAAATCAAATGGTACCAGGCAATCAAAAACCATAGCTTCAGCGTTTTTAAAGGGTTGTCATGAAACAAGCAGCCATCTAAGTGAGGGGTCAGGGAAGTCCACATGGAAGAAACATCTCAACCTGTGTGATCAAAGGATTATTATTAAATTATTATGTTATTAACAACATTATCCAGGCTCAGAGGAGGGGGATTGTATTAGAGGATAGATTCTGAGCACTTCTTTCGGAGAAGGCTATTGATGGCAGGGAAAGGCCCCAATCCATTTGTAGTTTTCCTGTGGTTTAAACCCCATTGAATTCTTTCTATTGTTAACTAATGAACAGAAAATTCTTGCCCTCAGGTAGAGTGCAATAGAAAGTAGATAATCTTCATCCCTCTCCAGCCATCCATCCAATTGTGTGTCCTTGATGGACGGTACCAGAGGCCACATAGTCATGAATCATGCCCCATCAGTCCTGCCTTGACCATCTTGGTCAGGTAATCCTGGACCAATCTTATAAATTCTTTTCTCTGACATAATTCCTTAGTCAGATAACCCTGGACCAATCTTGAAACTCTTATCTATAACACAATCTAGAACCCAATCATGGTTCTGGTCTCATATCTGTTGTCCCTCCTGGGACTGGAATGGATTAATGTGCCACCAATAAGGAATCTGTGAGTTTCCTTTATGCCAGGCCTTATTTGACTAGGGTCCTGACCATGAACATGACTAGGGTCCTGACTATGACAGCATTTTGGCCTTGTGCTAAATGGTCTCCTTCATGTGGATGGTGTGTCCTTGTCTTATCTTTGCCACTTTTAAGGCTTAATAAATTGTGATAGTTTTTTTGTGTGCCAATGTGGCTCCTTTAGGGACATGTGGGCAGATTTTAGCCTGTCAATCCGGTTGCAGCTTGATTTGAGGGCAAGTGGAAAAATGGCTGGAGGCAGGCCACTTTCTCTGCCTTCCCTTCCTTTGATGAGCCATATGGAGGCCTGCTCTGGCCTGAAGATGCTTCCATAGAACTCTACACCCATTGGTCTGGGATTTCCCTGAACTCTTGCATCATTGCTGGTGGCTGTGTGAATCTGAAGAGGGATTTATGAACTAGTATTAGGCTTTTGGAATAGTATAGGACTTATGGACTTGATCTGGACTTGGCTGGGGTGTTTTCTTGATATATAATTACTTCTCAACATAAATCTCTCTTACACATATAAGACTGTCACTGAATTTATTTCTCTAGTCAACCTGCCCTAATACATAAATATTGTCCTGAGATTATTTAAAATGAAATCAGGCTACTGATAGAATCCATTATAACACCTAATGTCTTCAAGAAAACACTAAAAATCTGATGTCATGTATTTGTTTGAGCTCTAGGCTTCCAGGCAGAGCACACAGGGGTAGACAGACACAAAAACTTATTTTAGGCCCAACTGGCTGATGGATTTCCACTACAGATTCCCTGGATCCATTGTTCTCATTATAAGCATTTTGTTCAGTGATCCCAAAGGCTTCAGATTTATCTAGGGTTAAAAATGTGGGGTTCTAACTATGAACAGTGAGGAAGTCTACCAGAAAGGGACACATCAAGAAAACTTAGCTTTTCAGGGATTTCTATGTTACTTTGTGTACTCTGCTTTATTCCCTTTTAATTCCTCTTTCAATTCATAGATATCTGAAGCGTATATATGTTAAAAGCAGGCATGAGCTAACTTCCCCAAACTGAATTCTTAGTGTGCAATTAAAATTTTACACATTCTGCCTTCTCTGGCCTATATTATCACACTAAGTCTACCAATCCTTATGTTATTAAATAGAGACAAACTGTTTCACATTATTCTCATAATGAATCTCTTTACAACATCTGGAGACTGATAGTGAGCTTCAATTACGATACAAGGCAGTTATGGTTATTTGTACATATTTTGTTTACTCATCTGTAAAATGAAAATAATGGCGGATCCATTGCTTAGCTTTGAGCGTCTCCACACTAAAGCTCACCATCATCCAGTTAGTGTTGACTCACAGGGACGCTCCAGCACAGGGGAGGACTGCCCCGTGGATTTCCAAGACTGTGACTCTTTAAAGGAGTCGAAAACCTCATCTTTCTCCTGCAGAGTGGCGAATGGTTTCGGATTGCTGACCTTGTAGTTAGCACCCAACATAAAACCACTGCACCATCTGGCTCCTCTTCTAGAGCATCTAGTAAAGATTAAACCCTTGAGAAAAAGTCTTGTTTCTTAATCACTCCACACTTTCAACAGCCAGCTGGCCACATGCACATAGTATCTTTCTCGAAATGTTAGTACAACTAAATTAAAATAAAGTAAAACACACTCAGAAAGTGTATGCACTCTCTAAATGTAATAGGCTATTAAGAATGCTAATGACAACTTAAATTAATAATCTCATCTTTGGCAACCAGTGAATTTGGAAGATAACTTTTCATGAATATCCATATTATGAAACAAAACAAAACAAAACCCCTTCCAACCTACAGGATAACTGAACTTAAAATGTTTATGTTTCTATTAGAGAACAAAGTTAATGTTAGGTCAACACATGGTTTGATATACACGTTTCCTTTATTCATTTTTCACTTGTATATGCATTTAGAAAATATGTCTCATCCTATTGAGAGACCCACAGCCTGACTCCTCAGTGAACTTCGAGGCACAGAAATAACGTAGCACGCATGAAAAAGCTGCCAGCGTCGACCTCTGACCGCCAAGGCGGTGCCACTCAACGCCGAAAGCATCTTACTTCTTTCTAAGTATAATTAATTTCTGGAGTGCTTCAACTAATATATTCAACGCCTCACTTTTAATTAAGATTCCTTTTCTTGCTCCAGTTTTAAATTATGTTCTGAAAGCAATTTTTGTCAATTGCTTTTCCATGTGAGAAATATAATTATGAAGCAAATTTTGTTGGTGTCACATTCAAAGTTTTTTTTTTAAGAATAACAAAGTTGTGAATAAAAAAATGAACAAAGACTCCAATACACACTTAAAATATCTCATTCTATAAGTAGAGCAGAACAACGCTAAATATACTGGTAATGCTCAAGTCCTCTGGTTTTCTGCAGGAGAACTATTTTTTTCTGGTAGATGTTATGTAACATGTTAATGGGGACGGGGATGCCATGGAGTTGAGTCTGACTTCAGGTGACTACCATGTAGCTCGTAGTGGAACTATGCGCCATGAACTATAATCACTGCTCTTTTGGAAGGAGATTGCCAGGTTCTTTCTTCCGAGGTGCCTTGGCGCAAACTTGAAGCTTCAACGTTTTGGTTAACAGCTGTTAACTGTTTACCCAATCAGAGTCTCCTGTCCATCACTAGACGAGTATAAGTAGAAAAGTCAGGAATATTACTTAAAAACAAAAATTGGAAATTACAAATCACTTCCTGATTACCTATATTGCTGTTATTATTTGATTATAGATTGGTCAAAAGAAGGAAAAAATGCTTAAAGTTCTACTTTTAGGAAATCAAAGGTCCTGGAGATGCAATATTTTATACAGGATAGTTCCAGTGTTCCTTTCTCGGCTTCTTGAAGTTTGAAAGACAGGTATTGGGGACACATTGGTGTTGGCTACTAAGCGAAAAACCAGAGGTTTGGACCCTGCAGCTGCTCTATGGCAGAAAGATGCGGCAATGTGCTTACATATAGATCGGCAGTCTCGGCAATCTTATGGGTGTGTGTGTGATTATCTCTCCTATGGAGTCTCCATGGGTCTGGATTGGTAAAGGGTACCCCACACCCACAATCTGGAATATGTGTAACCGTAGCGGCATTGTTCCCCTCCAGCTTCCTGCTCTCTAGATCTCAGCGGAAGGTCTCTGTGGTAGCAGCTACCCTGCTGAAGCAGTTCCGCTTGAATATTATTATCCCACACCTATTCTGTTACCCGTTTTCTCCCTAGTTATGCCAGAAATTTTGCAAGCAACAAATTCCCCGAATTAAAATTATTATGGCTTAAAATACCTTGAAAGTTTCTTATTAAGTAAGCATACTTCTGTATGATACACCACCATCTTGCTCTGTTTTGTAGGCTGGACAAAGCACAAAGCGTGGCAGAAGTTAAGTTTTTCTGCCCACCCATTGACAGCTTGGTGATTTGTGTTGCTCAGTCGATGCCTGATATTCCTGTGCTTCCCACTAGAAGCAGAATAGGAGCTTTCACCTAGCAGCCAGGAAGGAGCCAGGAGGAACGGCTCGGCATATGTTTCAGTTTTGTGTTACTTGGTGAGCTCATCAATCAAAGGGTTCCAACTGTGTCATGCTCACCCATCTCCCAGTGTGAGCTGGTCAGAGGTCTAGGCGTTCTGAGCAGCTATGAGTCTCTGAGCACACGTGATAGCTGGGCAGTAGGGAACCAGTGATGCTGAGATGGGACAGTGGTGGATCTCTTTAGCAGTGCAAGAACCATGCTTTCTCTGAAAAGATCACAACCTCTGCGGTAGACAGCCTTGCCACCTCTAGTTTGGTTACCTCCATGTGTAAGAGCAGTCAGGATGAGACCCTGCCTTTGCTGAACAGCGCCAATCAGTAGAGACTTGGCTTCCTTAGAATCTTTGGAGTATTGGAATCTTGGAATGTTAGTGGAGTTCCTATGGAATTATGCACAGCAGCGTCAAGAGGCAAGTGTGAGATGTAAAGATCTGGACTAATTCACTATATTTATGATGCTTGCTGCTTTTATGTAAACACTGGGTAATAATTGTAGGTACATAACAAAGCATTATTCTGCAGCCTCCTATAATTTGTTCAGAACAGTCAAGGAAATCAGAGCTATCCTGCCTAAAGAAGGAAGATGACACAATCAAGAAATACATTTTAGCATCAGATTGAACTAGACTTGAATTCTTCCTTATCTGCTTACTGTGTGTTTGGGATGGTGTCCTTAAGTGCCCCAGGCCTAGGTTTCCAGGCCTACAAAACGGGAACCACAAAACACTCGTTAGAAAATTGCACATACTTATATCTACATATTTAGTCCATGTAAACTTCAACCCCTTCTTCCCACTCCTATCCCCATTCTTATTTGCAAAAATATTTTTCAAAATTACCAAGGTGAAGAACTGGGAACTTGCATAAACATCTGTTGTATAGTCAGAATTTTAGACTTATATTTGAATGTGGAGTGTGAAAGACAGGAGAAAGGTATAGTATAGCTCAGATCAAATTAATTTTTACAAGCAAGGCTCAGAAAACAGACAACTTTTTAGATTATTTGCATGTTTGATGTTTCTTCTTAGCAAGGTATGTACTGTAATAAAATCTTTATTAGTTACATATTTTGTTTACCTCAGCTTACTTAGTTTCCATGCCAATATTGTTGGCAATGATGTGCTAAAGAAGTATGCTACACAGGGTTCTCTAGAGAAACAAAGCCAGGACACTTATTATATATATATATATATATATATATATATATATATATATATATATATATATATACACACACATATACACACACATACACATATACACATGTACACACACAAAATAAGCAGTTAATTAGTCTACAGAGCAGCACAAATGGCTCAGTGCAACTCACTTCCATGAGACAGCTAATACACTGGCAGTCTTTCAAGTCTTGAGGGCTGCCAGGTGCAAGTCAAGGAAACAGACAACTGAGTCCTCTGTAGAGCAATTCAGGTAATCCAGCCACAGGCAGCAAACAGCAAGGCAGGTCACCAACAGTCAGCCAGATGACAGTGTCCTACAGTCCCCATATCAAGTGATATATACTCCAGTAGCATGGTGAAGCAGGTCTTGAAGGAACCTCAAACTACAGTGCCACAGTCCACGGGTTAGGTGTCCCACAGGTAGTGTAGCTTGCAAGTTGGGGCAGAGAACCAGTTAAGGCAGCCGCACACTGGTCTGATCATCAAGGAGCAAGAGACAGTAAAGGCGAGGCTCGCCAAACCATTTATCTCTCTACCCTTCAATATATCCCACATACGTTCATTGGCCACGTTGGCACAAAAAGCCTACCTATCACAAGTAGCTCCAACATAGAATTTGATCGAGAATTTCTGTGCCCACCTCCTGGTAAAAAATATTTTTATCTGTTGATGGGGTCCCCTTGATATTTTATCAGCTATTCTATGACCACACAGTTCATAGCTCTTCTTCTTCTCCTGCCGGAGAAGCGTCAATGAAGGTCTTTGAAAGCACCCTCCCAGGGTACCTGACTCCGGAGTTGAATCCCCATGGTGGTCTGACAGTCAGACTCACGGGGGCTAGAATCTCTGCTGTTCCACTGACTTACTACAGGTTGTTAGACCAGTTAGTTTAACCTCGAACCTTGAATGTGGCCAATAGCAGGCAAGGTCATAGACCTAATAGGGATGTAAGGAGAAGTCATGAAGTGATTGACAGTAAACGTATTTCTTCTATGTAGGGAATATTCAGTAAATGATGACTACTTTTTTAAGGACATGTTCATTGATGCACATGTGGTCTGATGTTAACTAACGTTGACTAAGCTCACTAACCATTCCCACTTGTGGAATGCAAAGACGAATTGGATCCAAGACACCGATCTCAGTTTCCCTTGGGATATTCCGGTCCCTGCACAGGTTTCGGCAGAGACTAACACCAGAGGCTAACTACACACACAGTAAGACTAGCTCTCTAGTTCATGCTTGTCTTTGGGACACGCAAGGGATTGTCACTAATGCGCACAAGTGGTGTTCACTGGGCAGCGAGTGAAAGTATAGCTTGAATCCAGCAGAGCATGTGCAGATCACTACCGGTACTGCGCATACAAGAAAGAGCTCTGTGCAAGCTAGCTTTTTAAAAGGAAAGGTGGTGGGGATTGGACTAGCAACTTGGAATAGAACCTGGGAGTTTGGAACTAACTGGAAATTCATCTAATTCTAAACGGATTTGCTTGAAAAAAAAAGGCAGCATCAATGCATATTTTGTAAGTGAATCATATGCTGATCCTACAACAGGCATACTTTGTAATAGCCGGGCATGAGAAATCATAGTTATATAAGTAAACTTTGCATTTGCGCTCTCAAGACTCCCAATTGCACTGAGCACTGATGCAACCTTCCCATCTCCAGAGCTGGCCAGGCCTCTACCCAGGGCTTTGCACCTGCATAAGTAACGTGTCTTCAGAGTCAACATTAGAAGATGCTATATTTTCTGGTAAGCACCCTCTCTTAAAGATTACAATCACATTTTTCGTAACAATACACCACATGCTTCACAAGTCTTTATGTCACATTCCGACTCATTACACATTCAAAGGAGGGGAGCAATTTTAGAAGCTTTGTATTTCTCATTATGTTTATTTTCCCATCCACTTACCGAGACTGGACCATATTTCAGAGTTCCGTGAACAGTGAAGGCAGATTTCAAGGAACATCAGAGTTATGATGACATCCTTAACTTGACATTCATAGAAAAATCTGAAAGTACATGCATGACTGGTTTTATCCAGAACTGCACTTAATTTAAAGCCAGCTCTTTATTTTTCCCTGAAGTGTCTGCTGTGTTTGATAGATCTTCAGTTTCCATAAGCTGTTTACACCTGCTCCATATCAAGGGCATTCCATACGCAGAATAATTTAAGTCAATTGGATGAACTGATTTGAATAATGATAAAGAGAGGCAAGCCAGTGCTATCAGAGAAAAACAACGTTTTAGAATAGAAACAAGAGGGTTCACTTCGTTCCCTAACTCGAGTCCTTAAAAGGGTAAGTCCATTGTCAAGGCCTTCTAGCTAGTTAGTGGCAGAGCCTCGTTCACATGAATGGTTTCCAATTTTTAAATTAGTGCTCTTACTACACTGCCATGTTGCCTAGCAGATACAGGCCGGGGTGTTACTACTTACCCTGAGCTAGCAATGCTAAACTGCAATGTTAAACTGCAGTTTAACAATTTAACTCGTGTACTAGACTATCAGTCATTTTAATGACTGTTTCTTTTCCTTTTTACCTCAAGGGCATTGGGGTCAGGAACTGATGGGCCTATTACAAACCTACAACTTTAAAGTCCCATGAGAACACTGACTGCCATTGGCCTACTGTCTTTCCTTGGCTACATAACCATCACAGCTCAGTTACTACTCAACAGCCTTTGGGCAGTAGGTTAGGCTTGACCTTGACAAAGTTCTTCTCCCATCCCCTCGCTAAAGGGTAGGTAGCCCTGGTGGTGTAGCGGTTACCCATGGAACTGTTAACTGCAAGGTCAGCTATTGGCAAGCACAAGCCACTCCATGGGGAAAAGATGGGGCTTTCTATTCCTCTAAAGAGCTATGGTCCCAGAAATCCACAGGGGCAGTTCTACCCGGTCCTCATAAGGTTGCCATGACATCCACTTGACGGCAGCAAGTTTAGTTTTGGAAAGGGTTCTGTGAGGTATAATTCAGATGCGTTAACCTTGCCTTCAAGGAGCAGATTCCGTCTCTCCCACGAGAGGAAGCATTTCTGTTGACACTCAGAGCTGTCTTTCTGGGGGTGGAAAATCGCGTCACGGCCTACCTCTGCTGGTTCTGTGGCCGTTGCAACATGTCAGGGACATTCCTGTCCATGAGCCACAAACTCAGATTTCCTTTGGAAAATCTTCCTTTTAGGAGGAGGAAAGCACCAATCCACAGTGAAAATTCCAGGGAGAGATTGGGTCACAAGAACAGGAAAAAGTCAATCTAGTTCGGGCACCGGCAATTCTATGCTGCTGAGACGAACACATACGTTGCTCATTGTGAGTGTTTATTGCTTTCCTGTTGCCCACAAATGTTCTCTTATTCTTAAATTAGTGCTCGGTGGTGTCAAAAGGATAAATCAATACAATCATTTCAATGTCCCTTGACTCCATTTTAAGCAATCTTTGAGAGCTGTTTCTCCCCCGAAAAGTACCCTGTCAACCAAACCAAGCGATGCTTCTATCTAACCAGGCAAGCTGCTTTCATTTTGATCAATGAAAAGAGCGCAAAATCTATTGTCCTTTCAAATGTCTGACATGAAGCTGGATTGTGCTGTTCTTGGGAAGCTAGATGAGAAAGCGTCAACTCAATCTAGCTTTCTGTAAAGTAGCAATATATTTGTCCTCGGTGTACTAGGCCTACATGCGAATGAGTAAATGAATAGAATTCTTTCAAGAATTTGCTATGGTTCAAAAACTTTTGTTGTTGGTGGTGGTATAAATAAATGTTCAATGCAGTTTATAAATCTTTCAAAAGTTGAGTTCCATTTGTTTATAGATTTCCTTCTATTTGGGTTTACAATGCTAATTAACAACCATATTTGCTAACCCCCCTTGTTCTCAATGCTTAGCACTACATATCATGAGGCTATTTTTTAATCATATAAAATAACACAAATCTGGCAACTTGATTCTGAAATCATTGTAAAAGAATCTGATTCACATTTTAAAAGCAATTTAAAAAGAAACCTTCTAAAACAAGAGACAAAGATTTGAAAGATGTATAATGTGCAGCTGTTATGTTAGTGTAAAATTCAGTTAGAGGTCACTTTCAACCCAGAACATGTCACTGCACTAACTCTTGGGGGAGGAGGGAGGGAGCGCGGGAGAGCTCTGTAGCCCCTGGGTTGTTGCCATCATAACTTTTCACGCGTGATTGGAACTTTACTTTCATGTTTAAGTTACAATTATTTAGAAAACCTCATTTAACTAACTCCTGCCCACAAAAAATATTTAAATCCCATATGTTCTTGAGGCTTATCTATGTAAAATCTTCCCCATTAGTCATTATCACATTCCAGATTACAAGCTTTGTCTCATCATCGCTTATTCATTTCTCCTGAAGTTCAATTACTTTAGAACACCGTATATCCTGAAAATGAAAAGACTCATTCATAATCGGACTACATTAAAGTGACAAACTATCACTGTAGGCTAACACAATCTTCCTTACCCTTTATTTTCCCATTACAAAATATACAATTAGCAACTAAGCATACAGAGTCAGGTACTATCTTTTGCCTTCCATGGCTATAAGATAGGAACTGACTTATGCTGTGCAAAAAAATTTTAGTTTCTGTAAATTTTCCCCATTATTTAATTTAAAATAATGACGAAGTCATTGCAACAGAGCTGTGTGTGAACCCACAAAAGCTGTGTGTGAACCCACAAAAGCTGTGTGGCCAACAATGCTGTCTCAGTCATTGAGGGGTTAGCCCTACCTCCCTGCCTAGAGGTGCAGATGCTTTAACTGTTGAAACTATTAGGTTCTGGGCCAATGTTATTAGAAAATAGGATGGCAAGTTTAAGAATACTGAAACCCTGTTTATGGGGCAGGATTGGAGAGGGAGATTGATGGGTTTTATATTATCGGTAATTAAGGTCCAGTATTAACCTTAACCACTTCCCTCACAAAGTTAGCTCATAAATCAACTTACATTAGCTTCCTTTAGCTAGAAACACAGAAGCCAAGCTGAATTGACTCTGTGTGTGTGTGTGTTGTGTGTGTGTGCACACGCGCAGGTGTTTGAAGACATAACCCCAGAACTCTCTCTAAAACAGCAGATTTCAATGACGTCCAGTTCCTAGGCGTTGTTCCTTTCTGCCTAATTGTAGCTATTGGTGGTGAGGAGATATGCTGGTAGTAATCAGAATTATTCAGTTGGGTTATAGATTTTGTAAAATGTTAATCCTCCCTCAAAAGCTACATATTGACTATGACTTAGTTTCCAGGAGGCTCTGTAGAGTCTATCCCTGCTGTCTTTTTCAGTGAGTATGCCAGTGTCCGTAAAGGTGCATCCATGTTTGTGAGCAACGCCATGCTTTTCATGACTTTCCTTTTACAGATACTGGATTTATTAAAAACAAAGACAAAATCAGTGAGAATTGTTTCTGGTTTGTTTGTTTTTTAATCCAGGAAAATATGTGGCAAATGAGACTCCACACCCCAGGTCAATGGATGAACGTGAATCACACGGGTGCTTCTAAGCAGGATTTCTTAACCTTTGCCAGGCTGGGCGTTGGAACAATTTATGACAGTGAACTGAATCAACTGGTGTACTTTCCAAGTCCAGTCCAATTAATCGGCATAGAAGTGATTATGAATAATATAAAGCATCCCTATCAGAATAATTTTTATCTCAGATATACTTTGTACTTGTATCCCACTTTTATGTTAACTTAAAAACCATTGTTAGTGAATGGTGTTACTGAAATTGGCTATTAAAAATGTTGGCTGCTAATTCAAAGAATAATTGTTACATCATTATATCCAGATTCATTGAGTTTCTAATCATCTCCTATATAAGAGCTACTCAAGGATTTCTAATTGATTTTATGACCTTGTATTGAAATTACATCTCTACACTCATTCTGTTTACTCATTTAAGTCTACTTATTTTACTGTACTATTTATTTTACCTCACAGTCTTGCTTTGGTTCTTTAAAGAGAGATGACTTATTTAAGATCTAATTAACTAACGCAAAATTTACTTCTCTTATGTTCATATTTAATTAAGCCTTTCTTATTTATGTCATCTCTTTAGCAAGGGCTACAAGTATTCCTGAATGTCAGCCTCTTATCTCTTTTCCTCAGCTTTTAAACATAATAAAGTACCCAGGTTCTTTATTCAGTATTTCAGATCTCTTTTCTTTCATGTCACAAAAGATAAATTCACACGACTGCACTGACAACATCACAGCTTTGGAAATGCGTCCACCTTATAAATAGTTCAGTCACTTAGTTCAATCCATCTTCTTCTGCCCATCACTCTACTGTCAAACTCACAAGTTTTAAGAAAGCACTTCTCCCAACTTCTGGTTTTAAAGCTAAAGTCCAAAAGTCTGTTCCCTTGACTAACATTCACTGACAGGAGTATTATTTTGGCTGACAAGATGTCCGTCAGCAATCATTTCCATTTACGAATGGTTGTTAATGGTGCCCTGGTGTTTTTGTTTTGATGAACCTTCAGAGCTAACAATGGCAAGAGTCCCTAAAGGGTATGGGTGGTGAAGGGCGCCTCTTCCACTTCCTGTGTGTTTGCAATATTTTAATATGATCACCCATGTTCCATACCTTTTATATTGTCTGGTCATTCAAACTTATAATATTTTGTTATTATATTTCTTTTTCATTTAATTTGACCTAGACAAGGCTTGTGTTATTTAATATTATCAATATTTAAGAGTCCATACTTTGAGTTTCTTATATTTTTGTGAAAAACATAAAAGGAACACATACAAAACTCTTGGACCAGAGCCTCGAGAGCGTGGACAACACCTGGAGTTCAAGCTCATGGGCTCTACCTGAAAATAATGGGTTTTGTAACCATGGCATATTTAAGACCTGAGTTGAAAACCCTTGATTTGTTCTCAAGGCAGCTGAGGATTCTTAAGTAAGCCAAGACCATGAGGAGTAGAGGTTGGCTTGCATATGTTTTCAGTTTCCCAGTTTCTCTCTTTTGAGTTATCGTGTGGAAATTCACTTATGGCATTTTCTGAAATTGGTGCCAACATTCGGTCAGCATCACCAGGCCCTCCGAATTGTAGAACAATGTGGCTTTACTTTTCGATGCAAACTTTTCTTCTCACTTGAGCAGACTTTTTGCAAACCGAAAATGAGTTTGAGGATCATTGTATCGCTCCTATGGACAAAATAATTATCTCACCTAATACATTGAATTGTCATTCTCATGTTTCCTGATGAGGACTTAGACCCCAATCATGATTCATTCTGAATCACCACCAGGCTGGAGGAGAAGGATTATTTCTCAATAGTAATTTGACAAATAATTTAGGTTTTATATCTTGAAAATCACAAGTCACTCTGACAATCACTTCAATATAAGCCACCCAAGTACAAGTGCTCATATCTTAAGACATCTGTATTTCAAATAATCTCTTCCAAAAGTCCACCATAAAAAACCAGTGTCACTTGACTTTTCTTTTAAAGCATGGATATTCATGATGGATATGCAATTAAAACACAGAAAGAAAATAATGTCCCCACTGTACTCACAGGGCACCGTGCGGAGGTAGAGGTTATCACGGATGATTTGCTGAAGTTCGTGGTCCACCGAACCCTTCTGAAATCGTAAGTTGAGGTAGTGACGAAGATCCTTATCAACAATTCCTCCTACAACAATAAAGTATCTTAATAAAGAATACTGTAAGGTACTTTATGTCTGTGACTTGATTCTGTCCTAAATATGTCCATGTGCCCATTTAAAAGATGTGCTGTTTTATATTACTCATTTAGCCCTCTAAAATCTAAAGATGAATGAAAACACGCTGCTATAAACTCATATAATCTTTTATTAAACAAACAATAAATCAGAATGTGGAGTTATTGTTTCTTCACATAGGCTCCTTCTAGATCTATAAACAACTTGGAAAGAGATGTTTTCATCTCCCTAATAATCAGAGAAACTGGAGCTTATGAAGAAGAGTTGAGCATCAGGATGGGAGAACAACGAGAGAACCGTGAGGACAGTGCAGGGCCACAGTTGTCTGTTCTGTTGGACACAGGCTCGCTATGGGTCGGAACTAACTCAGTGGCACCTAGCCACAACCACAACAACAACCACAACCTTTTGTGAAGAATTTTGGGGACTAGAATTGTGTCCCTTTCCAGTGTTCTTTGAGTTTGGGGGAACCAAAAGACCTCTGAAGGGGTAAGATCAGAGATGCAGGGTAGGTGGGTCATGGTCTCAATATGGGATTCTCAGAGGAGAGCCCTTGCTACATCTAGCAGAGCAGGTGCAGTGCTGAAATAGAGGGGAATTAAAAAAAATCATTGGTGCAGTGTTCCTGACCCTTTTCTTACCCAGGTAGAAGTTTCACATTTTCTTGAATTTTTTTATAAATAATGTCCCATGATGGTCCTAAGTCCCTCAAGAAACTCTATCAAGATGACCATTTTTGGATTCCCCAAACAGTCACCCAAATCTTCGGAACTGGTCTCTCAGCCTTACATGATACCGGGCCAGCATGTCCCCTCCGATGACGCTGCTTTAGTTGAACCTTTTATTAGAAGGCGTTAGAAGGTGACTTGGACAGTGGCATTGTTGAGAAAGCTGACCAAAGAAGCATGTTGAAACAAGTCTTGTTTAGAATAAACCCGGACATGTGAATTCCAACTCTAGTAGCAATGCCTTTCGACTTACCCTCATATTTGTTGACATAAAATGAAAACATAATTTTCACTGAGATAAAAACTGTCTACCAGTTCTATGTTCAGTGTTTTGCATGCATTCTTTAATTTATTCATTTAGTACAAAATGTGGATTATGGCAAAGGATATATTTTACATCTGAATGAATATTGAAGCATCATAGTCTCTCTTTGCCTGGTTAAAAGATACTTTTAAATTGTTCGAAGTTACTACTTCCATAGGTACAAAAATATAAACTGTTAAAAGAAATCAAGTTACAGAAATATTAGTGCTTTCACTTTATAAGATAAATAACTTCCAAGTATTTTCTCTGTTGGATAAAATATTTGCAAATATTTTAACCAGAGTTGAGAGGCAATACAATTTTCTGGAAATGCTGTTTGGCACAGTTGTAAAGCACTGGCCAGTAGTCAGTGTATTGCCTTTCTCAAGCAGTTGATGAAGGACATTCTCTTAGCATTCCCATTGTAAGGTTTTCACACACTTGGGTCACTTTGTGTTGGTCCCACAGAATTGAGTCTGACTCAGTGTCCCTGTGTAAAAGAGAACTTGGAAATGCTGCCTGGGCCTGAAGCAGCCTCACAATGGTTGCTCTGTTTTGCAGCCATTGTGTCAATCTGTCTTTGAGCGCCCTCTTCTTCTCTGCTGACCCTGTGCTTTACCAAGCAGGACACCTTCTCCAGGGACCAGGCCCTCGATAATATACCCAGAGTACTTAAAATAAAATCTCATCAGCCTCATTTTGAAGGAGCATTCTAGCTACACTTCCACCAAGATGAATTTGTTTCACCTTCTGACATCCCATGATGTATTCAATATTCGTTGCCCACACCATAATTCAAAGACTTCAGCTCTCCCCTGGTCTTCTCTATTCATTACTAGCGTTTCGGTGCATATCAAGCATTTGAAAATGCTCTAGCGTGGGTCAAGCTCACTTTAGTCTTTAAAGTGACATTAGGTTTCAGATTTTAAAGAGGTCTTTTGCGGCAGATTTGCAAAATGAAAAACAGAGGTGATTGGGGGAAGGAGATGATGTCAATGAGCCCAGGAAGAAAAATTATGTTTGGAAACTGATTGTGGAAACAAGTGTACAATTCTGAACAATTAACGCGATTGAACTATGGAATGATATGATATTTGTATTAACTCTCAAATAATAATAAATTAAAAGGGGAAAAAACCCATAGAGCCAGGAATGGGTTCACATTAAATCTTTGCTCCAATGTCAGAACAATTGGTTCTTACACCACGGCCCTGCTCGGTACTCACCATCAGGAGGGGAATCCACAAGGGAGGGATTGGAGAATTATGGTTTACAAACCGAGGGCCTTGGAGAGAGAGTATCGAAGACCAAAGGCATAAGCTTGAACTGCTAAAACTTTGTCCATTGATTCCCCCCTCTGCTGTACGCTGGACCTGATTTGGTTTTCAACATTTTCTATATTCTTGTTTGTTCTGGTTCATTCACATTAGGGTGTATCTCAAAGGTGTTATGTCCCTGGAGGTCCCCCTCTTGAAGTGGTGTTCTATGTTTTCCTGTTTTCCAGTATACAAAACCCCGGATTGGTGAACCTGTAGAGACAGCAAGTAGAAGAAGGGCGGTGGTGGTGGTACAGGGGTGGTTGTGGGGAAAAAGGGAGATGAGTTCAAGGAGTTTTGGGAGAAAAAGTATGTTTGGAAACTGATTGTGATAGCAATTGTACAATTCTTCTAGACATGATTGAACTATGGAATGATATGATATTGTATTAATTCTCAATTAATGGAAAATATGTATATGGTTTGATTTTTTGAATTGCTGCTTTCATGGGCATTGATTGTAGACCCCAAGAAAAAGGAAACCCTTGACAATGTCAATCTTTTCTCCATTCGTCATGATGATGTGTATTGGTCCAGTTGTGTGGAATTATCTTTTCTTCATGCTCAGATGCAATCCAAGCGGAATGGTGTAAGTTTTCACCTTTATCTATAAGTGCTTCTAGTTTTTTCACTTGCAGCAAGCAAGGTTGTGCTATCGGCTTATATGAACTAACCAATTAGCTAATCCATTGCTATTGGCTCGACTCCAACTTACAGCAAACCCAAAGGACAGCGCAGAACTGCCTGCTGGTTTTCTGAGATGTTAGCTCTGTGTGAGATCAGACAACCTCATCTTTCTCCTGCAGACTCACTGGTGGGTTCAAACCGTGGACTTTGCCATTAGCAACTCAAAGTGCAACCCACTATACCACTAGCGCTCCATCTGCATGAATACACTGACATGGCTTCTTCCAGTCACAATATAGTGTTCTTCAGCTAGGAAACATCTATAACCATTTTCGTAGTATACAGATTGAGTTTTATGATAAATGAATACAGTCCTGGCACACACTGTTCTTAATTTAAACCACGCACGAGTCCCTTGATGAAGAACTACCTTTTGGTCTACACAATGTTCCAGATGAATAGTAATCCAATACAACTAGAGACAGTTCCAATGCCCCCTTAGCTCATAATAACTCAAATTGCCCAATTTCTAGAAAGCCCAGTCGACTTGACTAACCCCTCTAGGCTTGCCCTTTATAAGCATTCTTCTTTAATCCCAGCTTGTTTTGCTGTCTTTTCCCAAAGTACAGCATTCATGTGGCCCTGAGTATAGTGTCTCTGTGTCTGGGAACCTGAGTTCATTAACCTTCTCCTTCTCATGTTTCATGGGCTCCTTCTTCCCATGTTCCACTTCATTTACGATTCCATAATTTGTTGGAACAACCGAATTAATCATGATTTAGGACTGCTTTTTCCTTTACTAATAGGAATAATTTTGACTTTGTCATTGTAATCTAATGAAAAAATGAACTAAATTATAACTAAGCAAACCAATACTGTTTATATATCAAAGATTAATATGATATTTAAAATATTTACATTAAACTAGGAGTTCTATTAAGATATATTTTACTATATTCATGACGTACTGAAGAATAGATATATATTCTGTATATAGATGTATGTATATGTGTGTATATGAGAGGGTACAAAAAAACAGGTAAAAGCTCTGCTGGGCTTTCAGAGTGCCCATTTTCCACACTACGAGAGCATGGGGAAACTCACTCTGAGTTAGGCCACCTGGGAAAGTCCTCTCTGGTCACAGTGAATTTTGTTCGTGAAAGCAGTTTCCTTCAAACCTCTTTTTTAATTGATGGCCAATTTTAGAAAACACTGTGTGGCTATGAAATTTTGTTTCCTGCTCAGGAAAAATGCTGCAGAAACTGTTGTGATGTCGAACACCACGTACAAGGACAGTGCTATGGGAAAAACTTAAGGGTTTGAGTTTTTTTCCCTTGTCAAAAGAGGTGAAATGCCGATTATGTCAAACCTCTTGTGGATGTCCGTCAACTGCCCAAAGAGATGAAAATGTTGACTCATGGAGCATTGAGAGTTCGTTCCACCAGGTCAGACCGTTAATCAAGCGTTCTATTTAGAGGTTCTGAAAAGATTGCATGGCAGTGTGCGACAAACAAGGCCTGAGTTGTGGCAGATGGGGGACCACAAGAATGCACCTGCTCATGCAGCCACCTCAGTGCACTAGGTATTGGCAAAAAAAACCCCAGCATTCCTCCCTTGCCCCACACACATTACTCACCAGGGAAACCCTGAGTTATTTTCCTTTTTTTTAAAAGGAAGATAGCAAAATAAGTTTGGGGACCTCTTGATGGGAAAGAAAACCAGTGACAATCTCCCTGTGCTATTGTTTTCTGTTTTCAACAATTTTCTTGAAGTCAAGATCATTGGCAGAAAATTGACTTCAGGCATTGTGCTGTCAATTGAGTAGTCTCTGCATGTAACTTCCAAAGGAGGAGGAGGATGGCTATGCCTTAAGTTTTACCCAGGAGTAATTTCAAATATATTTTATACTAATTTATTGGCACATGGAAAATCAAGGAATAGATCGTGGGAAGCTACTATGAGGCTACGTTGCTATGTTCCTTTTCCAAAGTAGTTTCTGCTTGGCTCAGCTAACCATAGATAGATAAATCACAGAAAAATTGCTTCTGCTAAGCCCACAGGCACAAAACAGGGGACGGACATATCTAATCCAGCTGGCCAGCACAGCCTCCATCCCCTTTTTAGGTTTCTGAGGCCAAGAGGCCCAGCTCATTTTTTGGGTGGCAAGAGGATTATACAAAAGCACTGTACAAGATTTGATTTACATTAGTCAGTCTGTAAATGGTTCTTCCCAGTAATTCTCATTTGTCTATTTTAAATGGGAGCTTGCATATTATGTTAATGATAACTGCAATAGAATGAATTACCGTATATACTTGAATATAAGCTGACCCAAGTATAAGCCGAGGTACCTAATCATTACCTGGGAAACCAGAAAAACTGATTGACTTGAGTATAAGACTAGGGTGGAAAATGCAGAAGCTACTGGTGAGTTTCAATAATCAAAACAAATGAAAATGAAATTACTAAAAATTGAGACATCAGTGGGGTAATGTATTTAAATATTTATTTTAAATAAAAACATAAATAAAATGACAAGTCATTTAACATTAGTAAACCAGCAGAGTAAGTGGAAAATAACTTCAACAAAAACAATAAGGTATCAACAATGATACCTTAAGAGTACTATTCCCTGAGCTTAATCAGCAACCAAGCTAAAATGTAAAGTTAAAATCCTTCAAAACTGGATTCCTCATCTTCATCCATACCCCAATTCAGAGCTTCAGGTGGTGTGAGTTCATCATAGATGCTGTCCTCGCTGGGGTACCACTGACCCATGTATAAGCCGAACCCCAGTTTTTCAGCACATTTTTTGTCCTGAAAAACGGATTATACACGAGTATATACGGTATTTAATGTGATTCCTCAAGCCATAGCCTTTGCTACTTCCAACAATAGACCTTGATTTTCCTGATGGGCCTAGGTAAGAAGGTGGAGGAATATACTGATTGGATTATACAATTCAGCCGTGAGTGATGATTAAGAGAATTAATTATGATTGCCATCTTGCTGGATATAAAATGAGCCATCTCAGAAGCAGGAGGTGGGATTTTACTACCAGCAAGAGAGATAAGAGTCAGGAATAGAGCACATCTTTTGGACCTCAAGATGCCTGCACATTGAGCCCCCTTGATCCAGGAGTCAGCTTTGACACCAGGAAAGCTGGTGTCACCTGTGACTTATGACTGTTTTGGGGGAGGTGGTTGTCTGGAGCGAGGTGCCTCTGAGCACTTAATAGAGAGAGCTGGGTTGGCTGACCCATGGAGTCGCAGCTGAGTACCTTCCAGTTGAGGTTCACAGCAGAATAGCATGCCCTCAGCGCAGCTATTGGCAGCCCTACAAGATTTGGTAGAAGCCGGGTTGAGGTGCTGAGGGCAAGAGAGTCTTGCCTGTGGACACAGCAGGGGAGAGACTGTGCTGACTGAACCACTGTGTTCTAAGTGTTTGTAACCTGTTAACGTCCCTAATAAACCCCATAAGAGTGAGCCTTGTCTGTAAATTCTCTACTGCCTTTGCAATGACTTCTCAAATCTAGCCACCCACCGAAGTCGAGTGCTGTGGGAGGAATGGTTGGTGTCAGACTATGATAGTAAAGGGAAGAAGGGTGGAGGCAGATCTGCCCTCTGACTTATGACATTCCGTCTAGGGAGTCAGAGAGGTCAGATGTGTTCTCTACACCTTTGCTACAATAACTTATTGGAGATGCCTGGTTGACTTTGTTTTTCTATCACTGGAAACATTTAGTTATACTAAAATTTGTATCAAATTTTACTAAAATGTTAAAAAGCAGTTTTAATATCATTGTGTGCCTTTACTTCAAAACTTTAGAACTGTAATACAAAAAAAGACAATAAACTATATCAAACAGTTGCAGATCATTAGGACATTCAAAACTAGAGAGAATAATTGCTATTTCAGGAAAAGACAGAGATAAATGTAAGCAGTTTATACTATTCTCTGTTTCTATTGAACATGGCTTCTTATCATTTCCTTCCCTCCACAATAGCACAGATGGGATATTACAATTGAATTTCATTTGTCATTGTTAGTTTGGATCTCAAAGTAAATGTTAACGTTTTTCCGTTAGCTATTATTATAGACTCCCATGGAGAAGAGTGAAGTAGTGCTCAGAATATGCCAGGCAAATTCCCCTACATTTCATAATCAGGAAATGTGAAGAATGGAAATATAATTGAAAACAAACTCGTGTATCTACCTTTTCAGTGCATTGGATGGCTATTTCAATCAAGAGAGAGAGCTTTTCCTTTTAATTTCTTTGACCATCTCTCTTAAACATGAGATTTTTACATTAAAATGCAGGCTATCACAGCAAATAGTGTAATAAAAAGACATACGAATAAAAATGGGCATAATAATCATCTCCAATTTATTTCTCGAAAATAAAAAACCCAATACTCCAAATTAAATACAAAAGAGAAAACAACTATGATAGCTATGACTGGTTTGGAACTAATTAAGGGGTAATAAACCTCAAATCTGTTAAGCTTCTGCTTAAGACATTAACTGAAATTGCGAGGGTCAAACAATCCAGCAGTCTCCCAATTTCCAGATAATGGAACAGACCTTTCTCTTATAGCTTTGGTTCACTGCCTCGTTAACTCTAGTGCAATGGCTTAGTGTCAATATAAAATACATAGGGATGAAGTATTACGTTTTATCTGTTGGAGAATCCATTTTAAGAATTTACTCACTCCCCCCCCCAAATATGTAGAAATATTACATGTGACTTCCTGAGTGTGAAAAGACTTACAGACTTGTATCAGGCTTATGGACTTGAGTTGGACTGAGCTGGGAGGTTTCCTTGATATACAATTCTTTCGTGATATAAAGCTTTTTATTTATCCACATATGAGTGTCTCTAGATTTATCTAGTTAACTTTTGCCCAATACAATCCCCTTTGCACAGATGGAGTATGTATATTTCCTTAGATTTTATCTGTTGATATTCACATGTAACATCATTTGTAACATATTTGTAACAAATATGCCTCCAATATTTGCATCCACAAATCCACATGAATGGGATTTAAACAAATTCATGCTTATTTTTATATTAGCAAGTTATTTTCCCTTCTGACCACCACTCACCTGTCAGCTTTTTGCCCTGTGATGACTGTGTGTTACTGTACTGCTGAGGGCTTTGCTACCAGTATTTCGAACAGCAGCAGGGTCACCTACGTAGCACATGTTTCCATGGAGCTTCTAGAGCAAGACAATTGAGGAAGCAAAATGTATATTAAAAATATTTTTAGGAAGGCTGGTGAAGCGTGATGAATGGCAGTCGCACATGGTCTGACATAGTCCTGGATGATGAGCCGCGCAGGTGGGAAGGCACTCGGCCTTGGGCTTGGGGGAGACGCCTCCCCAGAGGAGATCTGACCTGGAGGATCTGAGTGGAACACAGCTTTTGGAACTTTTATTTCCTGATGAGACACGATGGAAAGTGAGTAGAAACAGGTGCAAACGCCCACTAATAATTGAAATATGGACCGTACAGGAAATGAATTTGGGATAACTGGGAGTTGTCAAAATGAAATAGAATGTCTGAAACTTGATATTGAAGGACTAGGAGCTCTTTTGACTTGGAAGAACACATCATCTCTTGTGTCATGAAGAGGACTGACATCTCATTCACTGTCAAAGAATATTGAAGATTACACTGCAGTACACCACTCACGGTGACTGTGTGGGTTTTAGCCTACACCTACAAGGAAGACTAGTTAATGTGATTGCTGGTCATCATTTAAGCACTAGTTACTAATAGTAAATATAAGAAAATAGAAAATTTGTATCAGCTTCTGTCGTCGTAAAATGATGAAACATGCAATCAAGATGCATTTATAATTCCTGGTAATTAAAATATGGATGTTCAAAACAAAGAAGCATCAGAAGTTGGAAAATATAACCGTGTTGCTAGAAATAATGGAGGGGATGGCATGGTAGAAACTTGCAAGACTAAGGACCTTTTCATCAAAATTCCTTTCTTTGCCAATACAAATGATGTTACATGTGAATATCAACAGATAAAATCTAAGGAAATATACATACTCCATCTGTGCAAAGGGGATTGTGTTGGGCAAAAGTTAACTAGATAAATCTAGAGACACTCATATGTGTATAAATAAAAAGCTTTATATCACGAAAGAATTGTATATCAAGGAAACCTCCCAGCTCAGTCCAACTCAAGTCCATAAGCCTGATACAAGTCTGTAAGTTCCTTTTCATACTCAGGAAGTCACATACAATGATGCAGCATGCAGGAATATCATAGGCTGGTGTGTGCAAAGTCCTGTGGATCCAATGGCAAGTGGACACATCTCTAGGGCTCTGGCAGGTCCCAGTATGGCTTACCAGAAGGAAGGAGATGGCAGAGACAGAGAGGAGAGGTTCCCAGGACATTCATGTGAAGGCTATTCCTACAAGGAGTCACCATCAAGGCTGTAACCTGATTGACAGGTTGACTACCACCCCTACACTATTATATATCCTCAAGTTGACATTAAATTGTGTAACTATCATAAGTACTAGGGAAATCTCAGTAACTTTAGTCCGAAAAAGGCTATGGGGTGGCTTCAGAGGAGACCATCTATTACTCATAGCAAGCTCAAGTTCAAGCTGAAGAAAATGGAGATGAGTCGAGGTTCAAAGTATAATCTTGGCTATATCCCGCCCGAATTTAGAGACCATTTTAGGAGCAAAATATTGACTGAAACAGGGAATATCCAAAGAAAATGAAAGGAATTTACAGTCACTGCTCCAAATAGTACAGGGAGCCCAGTAAAGCAGTGGTTACTCATTAGGCTGAGATTCCCCACGGTCAGCAGTTCAAAACCACCAATTGCTCCTTGGAAGAAAGACAGGGCTTTTTACTCCTGTGAAGTTAAAATCTTGGAAACTCACTGGGGCAGTTCTACCCTATCCTATATGGCTGCTATGAGTCAACATCCACTGATCACAGTCAGTTTAGTTTGTTTTGTGTTCAAATAGAATGGTATACATTCAGTCACTTCAGGAGTTAATGTATGATCACAAACCAATGGTAATAAAGGAAAGAAATTTAAGCTGTACTGAAAGCATTGGCACACACACACACACACACACACACACACACACACCCATTGTACTCAGGGGTATGTTTTGTCTGCTCAGAGACAGAAACCACAACTTGGTCAAGGGCATTGCTCTGTGAACAAGAGCCATCTCAGACAGAAAGCAAGCCCCGGACCATTGGAGGAAGAGCACAATCCAGACCTCTTTCTGAATTGGTGTATCCTGCAGCCAGAGGCATTGGAGACTGGGTGTGGAGACAACAGGGCCAGGCTGAGATCGGAGGCTAAAGCAAAGAAACCATGAGACAGCACTGGAACTACGGAACTATGGGAAAGAGCAGCAGGAGGGCTTCCTGTCCACAGAGTCAGAGGCTAAGGGGCCAGATGGCTGAGAGGCTGAGAGACAGCTGGCTGGTTGGGGAAAGGTGTTGCTATAGACCAGTTGCTGTATCCTCACTGTTTACTGATCCTCATTTGTGGTGACCTGCTAACTTCCCTGACAAACGCCATGATTGTGTTGTGAATGCTGTCCGAGTTCCCTGTGGCCGCTGTAACTGATTACTGAACCCAGCAGAGGTGGACCTGGTGGGAGGAATGGTGGATGTCAGAACAGGTATTGAAGGATGGACCATGGAGGCCTGTCTGACCCCTGCCTCGTGGTAATAGGGAAGCCAGAGGAGGTCAAATGTGTCATTTTGCACTTGTGCTTCATATACTATGCAAAGTCATTCAAGTGTGTATCCTAATAAATTACAGATAGCGCTGCAAAGAATAGGAACTCCAGGCCACTTAACTGTGCTCCTACGGAAACAACACATAGACCAAGAGGCACTCACTCAAACAGAGTAAGAGAAATTCTGTGGTTTAAAATTAGGGCAGATGTGTGTCAGGGATACATTCTTTTCCACTATGTATTTAATCTGCATGCTGAGCAAATAATCCGAGAAGCTGGTCCACATAAATTAGACAGCGGCATCAGGTTTGACGGAAACCTCACTCACCCCAGAGGCAAGACACAGAGAACAAGCCTTCCTTCCTGGAAGTGAAGGAAACGTTGATGAAGATCAAACCACATAGAGTCTTCCATATGGATTACACTTCAGCATAAAGAAAATAAAAATCCACACAAGTGGACCAGTAAGCAATATCCTGAAAAACAGACCAAGCATTGAGCTTGTAAAAGATTTTATTTGACTTAGATCTACAATCAATCTCTATTGAGATAGCAGTGAAAATATTAAATGTTCTATTGCATTGAGGAAAAAGAGCGATCGAAGTAGTCTGAGGGCTAAGCTCTGAGGACTAGGTATGCCTGATTCAAGCTATGGTAGTTTCAATCACATCAGATGCATGTTAAGGTGGACGGAGAATAAGCAATGCCAATGAGAAATGGAAGCCTTTGGGGTTTGGGGTGGGCTAAAACTATTGAATATCCCATGAACTGCCAGAAGAAGACGCACCTCTGTCTTGGAAGAAGTACAGCCAGAGAGTTCTTCAGCAAAAGAAGCTGGTGAGTTTCACATCAGGCATTTTGCATATGTTGTCAAGAGAGAACAGTCCCTGGGAAAAAGAGGGAGAACCTTAAGAGGACCGACACAGAGCGCTGTGACCTAGTGCCTCGAACGTGGATAGCAATGCTCCTGAGGAGCAAGGGCGGCGCAAGGCCGTGCAGTGTGGTGCTCTGCTGAGCACAGAGTTGGCTTGTGTTGGAACTGACTTCATGGTACTTATCTACCACAGCACCATCCCTTGAAAACTTGTATTTTTAAATTACATTTTGAGTAAAGTTAGTGACAATTAATAGAATTATACTTATAAGCATTTGACATTTCTTATTTTGATACCTATGAAGTGTAGTCTTGTTTTTTTTTCTTTAAAATTGCTTTAACTTAAAAACGACCAGATAAATTGGTACAATAGATTTCCCACTAAAAATTGCTTCATGCTGAATAAAATGATAGTCTATGCTATTCAAATCAACTAAAAGACCACAGCTTTATTTATTAACTCATTGTACAATTATAATACAAAGAAATTTCTGAACGAGACTGATTGCCAAAGGACAGACTGATATTTGATCTGCAGATTGTTTCATGGTGGATTTATTCGAATGAATTTATACCAATTTCAGGCATATGATTTGAACTGCTATAAGAATGACTTCAAACAATAAGGATTGTGTTTCAAAAGTTATATTTTGGAATGCAAAATGATTTTCCCTACAGAAATAGTGTTGTGTATTATAATTATGTCAATTGCCTGCCTGTAGGTCTTTGAGTTAATTATATATATGAAGTAGCATTATTCACAGTATCTTTGCAAAACGTCGTTACACATTGCCATGTGCCCTGGGTTAGGCTTGGCGAGGTGAGGCACGTGGGTGTGTGCCTAAAGTTCCAAGTGGGTTGGCAGAGTCCAGAAACTCAAATGAAGATCCGCCATTTCTCATGTGGGGAGACAGAAGACCCTTCCTAGCTCCAGACCTTTCTGGGGAATATTTGCTGCTATGAGCCGATTATTTAGGCAAGGATGGCATTAGGAGTTGATTAGAGAAGGGCAACTTACGGGGGGCGGGGGGGGGGGACTTAGAGAAAGAGTTCAAGGACGATGGCCACCTACTAATAGACTTTCTACAGCGTGGGTCAGCTAAGATTCTCTTTTCCTTTGATGCTCTCAGTCCTCACAGGTGACCTCAGTTTATACATACAGCACCTCTTTGGTCTGACTTCATTGTTTCCTTATTTCTTTGAAGCAAATGCAGACTCATGTTATGCTTGTGATCCTTAGCATGTTAAAATTATTTTTGCAATTCATAATTTTAAAAATATCCAGAATACCTTTCCCTGAGGGGAGAAAATGAGTCCTTAGGCTTTTATCTACTTTCCAACTCCATATGTACATTAGGTGCATACATACATATAGATCCTCCAGCAATGGCAGAAGGAAGATCGTTTGGGTGGCAATGGGTAGAAATGATTGCAATAGTAGGAAATACTGCAAAAGGCAGAAAGTAGAGTTATATTTAGGTGTCAGAAGAAATGTAGGCTTGGTTGAAAATGGACTTCAAGGAATAGGATATGATAAAAAACATACACATTGTGCGCATGTAGAGGTGCATATGGACCGGGAGCAAGGAGAGGGAGGAGGAGGAGGACCATAGCCGTGGGTGCACTCTGGAAGATTATTAGACTGGTGGAAGGGGAAGGGCAAGGGAAGATTCCCTCCTTACTCTTTGTTCTCCTGAGTTGTTCACGCTCATCCCTAGACAAGTCTCTGATCAAACACTGGTGAAACGTGAGAAGCTGAAACTGAATTGAATTGTACCCTTTACTCCCAAATGATTAATTCCTAGCCCCTATACTGGTGAATGTGATCCTGTTTGCAGAAATTGGGTTGGAAAATTAACCATTTTATTGACATATTTTGTGTACATAAATCTATTAACAAGTTGTGTACAACTTTGCTATCAGACAGAGATGATTGCAAATGTGATTATAAGAATGGAAATACAGTATAATATGACACCTGGTCAGTTGACCTCCTTCTTGGCCCAACCTGAATTTGTTCTAGGTCATAATATCTCTTGTTTGTTCCAAGGCAGCAATTTTCTCTCTGGCTTATTTTAATATTGATAGTGCTTTTTCTTTCTTATTCTTTACTTTTATTTTGTCCTGATATTGTATTATTATTTTTCATTTTGTTTGTTGTTTCCATTAGGTTTCCCAGAAGTGAATGGCTAGAGTCAACAACGGATGCAATGGTGTGTCAGGGAGAGGAACGTGGAGTGAAGTTAGGGAGCAAACAGTGAATGCAGGAGGCAGGAGGGAATGCTGGAACTAATTATTATGAAGTATGTACAACTCTTTTTCAAAAGCAACAGCTATGGAAGTATATGATATGTGAATTTTGAATCAGTAAGACTATTTAAAAGCAGAACACAAACAGTATATACTCCTGGATACATATAAGATTGTAAAAGTATAGGGGGGACTGGAATGATGCGTGCCAAAATTATGCAAGTAGTTACTTGCTGGAAGGTGGGGATAATTTGTTCAATTAGTGAGAACTTTTATCGTACAAAAATGAAACAAAGAACCAAAAAATAAACACAATTGTCTTTAAATGTAAACAATAATTTTTAAGAAGCAAAAAGAACTAAAATCACATTTGATTTACAGATAATTATGAATGGTAGAAATATAGGCATTTAAGTTTTCTTTCTTTTTAAGCTTTTCTCATCAAATATCCCCATAATTTTTGTTTAATGAAAACATTCTAAGGAACAAAAAAAAGGTGTGAAATCATTAATCAATTTGGATCATTGTTTTCATCCTTGTATTTATTTTATCACTGCCCTACTGCCTGCCAACCAGCCCTGTCATACGCTAAGGGATTTACTCATTCCATTACTGTTTCTATAGCTTTATCTGCCCTGGATTTCATATCAAGAAGGTCATCTAAAAAGAACCCCATTGGCAACAACAAAATAAAACACAGATAAACTGATAGCCCAAAGAAAACAGAAAATACTAAGCACCCTCACTAACTCAGTGCCATCGAGTTGATGACTACTCATAGAGACCTCGCAAGATAGGGCAGAGCTGCCTCCGTGGGTTTCTGAGGCTGTAACTCTGTAAAGGAGCAGATGGCAAGATACTAACTTTTAAGTTAACTATATGTGTAGTAATCCACTTGCTAATTTACTCTGAGGACTAAACTATTCCCGTAAATGGTCAATTGTCTCATAGAGTTCAATGGAGACCGAATCCACATGGGGATGCTGCAAATGGGTTTTGGGGTTTTCACTGTTAACCACAGTACACCAAGTGGTCAGATTTAAGCTATAATTTCCTTCTCTGGTGTTTTATTTTATTATTCACAATCTTGGACCACATGGGTTTGTATGCTTCTTCTCTGTGGATTTAGCTGATAATTCACTTAGTTGCTTATTTTAAGACAAGCCTTTAAGACCCCAGGCTCTGTTTGTTTGTTTGTTGTTTATTTATAGGCACCATCTGCTTTCTTCCCTACACTTCTCTATAGCAGCTATATCTCCAGTCATCGCTTCATGAGGGCAAATATGAAGCAGGACTAAATCATAAGGGTAAATTATTCTTAAATTAATGTTTATGATTAAGTGAAAACAAAATTGAAACAGGATTTTCTCCCTCCCCCCCTTTCTAAGGGGCTGCACCACTCCCGGATGCACTGTGATACCAGGCTGATGCGTGGAGCGGATGGAGCAGGCTCCTAGTCCAACTCCTTCTTACAAAAACACATTTAATACGTTGTCCTCAGATAGAGGACGTATCAGATAGAAAACTGATAAGAACAGATACTACACTTGATCTCAGCCAAAAGGCCGAGAAGCGATGAAACAGGATTTTCCTTGCAGTTATTATCAGTTAAGTTAAAGAGGGAATATTGGAATTAATGGTCTTAATCCTTTCTGAGTGGTGATTTACAAGAGGAGAAAAGTCACAAGAGGGTCAGGTAGGACTGGGATTAAATGTTGTTTGAAGATATGCCTCTAAACCAAGCAACACCTGGAGACTCCCGAGGCTAACAGAATCTGGAAGAGACGAGAAAGAACCTTGTGGAACAAGCCGAGAGCGGGGGCTAGTTCTGCTGATGTCCAGATTTGGACTTCTAGTCTCCGCAACTGTGAGAATGAAGTTCCGCTCCTTAAAGCCACTCGCTCTGCGGTATTTTCTTATTTCATCTCTAGGAAATTAGGACACTGGATTTGAGATTGACTCCACAGTGTAACAGAATGGGACAAGACAAAACAAAAATAAAAGGCCAAGCTGTCAGAGCGGAAACACCAGATGGCAGTCCATTGTGCCACAGTGGCTGTGAAGCAAGCATCGCAGACCCCGTGAAAGTACATGGTAGCCTAAGAGACTCTTCCTGAACTATCGAATTCCTTCTGAGAGCAGTGTTTAGAGGCTGTTTATATCCTTGCCGAGAATAACACCATAAATTAGTGCATTCCCTTGTCCATGCCTGAGGACCATGAAGGACAGTTTCCTAAAAATTCACTCTTAGACATCCGGAGATACAGGTAAGGCTGAGCCAGGAATGGAAAGAAGAAACAGGCAAAGACGGTCTGGATTACCTTCTGCCACTTGCTTACACGCAACGTCACACTTCATTTTCAGACTGATGAAAGGATGTTTGTGGACTGTGATTTTATACCATCCCAGATTATCCCTTCTATGGCATGCAGTGAACACCTACTCACATTTGAGCTTCAATGAACTACTGTTATTTGTTCTTATCAGCAAAATATTTACATTAAAATGTCATGTGATTCTTTGCCCAAGAAACTATTTTGAAACTACGGAAAAGAATGAAATATTGTAAGCTTCATTGGAAACAATATTTCATGCTTCTAAGAGAAAGTGACGTGTCCTAGTGGTGTAGTGGATTACAGCTAGGCCAGCGGTTCTCAACTTGTGGGTCATGACCCCTTTGGGGGTTGAATGACTCTTTCATAGGGGTCACCTAAGACCATCAGAAAATACATATTTCCGATGGTCTGAGGAACCGAGACACTGCCCCTCTATCCATCTCCAGGCGGGTTCGCCCACCTGCAGATAGGCTCACATAGGAGTACCCGGCGTGAAGACGGTCACCGTGCAACACCATGCATCAAGACATTTCATTGATTTGTCTAGAAATAAATACTTCACAATATATAATTCCATATTGCTTTTTGATGAATCACTATGCTTTCATTTTGCTCAATTTGTAACAATGAAAATACATCCTGCATATCATCAGATATTTACATGACAATTCCTAACAGCAGTGAAATGACAGTGATGTAGTAGCAATGAAAAGAACGCGGTGGGGGGTCACCACATGGGAGGAGCTGTATGAAAGGGTCGCGGGTTGGGAAGGTGAGACCCACTGTGCTTGGCTGACTACAAGGCCAGCATTGGGACCCCCAGCCCCTCTGCAGGGGACAGATGAACAGCTGCTGGATGGGTGTGGACCACCAGCAGGCCAATGCTTGAGCATTGTGTCCTCAGGATTCCTTTTTGAGGGGTCATTGTGGGCTGGTTGTGTTTACCCTGAAGAGGAATGAAGAAAGCTAAAGTTTAACTACTTCCTGCGGGTCTGCCTAAGGCACAGAAGCATACTTTTGTTACCCTGTGACTCACCACGATCACAAAGTATAATTATTGCTTGATGAGAATCAGGTGATATGGGCAGGAGGTGACAGATTTTGCTTCTCTTCTTTGTGACAAAATTAATATTTCTGCCTAATACAAGCTTTAATCTTTAAAGTGTAGGATGGAACCTTATTATTGTTTGAGTTTCAATATTAATATTATATGAACTTCATTACTCCTCAATTTATTACTTGGACAACGCTCTCAAAATCCACAACCTGTTTTAAGTATGTAAATGCATATGTAACAAAACATACTCAGTATTTTTTGTGAAAGTCAATAAATGCTTCATATTATGAAAAGGTGCCTTCAGTTACCTTTTTATTAAATCAATATAATGAGCCATTTGCTCAGTCATAATGATAGATTTGAAACATGCAATTGGTGTGAATAGAATCACACTTTTTCTCTTTTTAAATATTCACCTTTAACTCCAACAGAAATAATTTTATTCTTAAAAAGATTACTATTCATAGTATGAAAAACATAAATATTGTATTTTTAAATATTCTGGTTGTGTTATGTTTTAAAATATATATATGAGCAAGAATACATTAAAAATTTCTAGAATATTAGCACAGATTATCCCAGACACATATTTTTTGTTGTATAAGTGAAAAAAATATTGCTAGTAGGCTTTCTATTCATTCATGCATGACTTTCTTTTTTTTAAAGTGAATAAATATATCTCAGTGATCAATGGATGTCTGCAAACACGTCCTCTCAGCAATAGACTTGTCTTACTTTCAATCGAGTACTTTAAAAAGAGCTCTGATCAAATTAGTGGCCTTTGACGGGATCTGTTATTATGTCAAGTTATGTCAACTGCATTTTACGAATTCCAAAAGAGTCATCTTTGCAAAAGGCACAGGATGACCATAGGAATTTATTATGAAGAAGGTTTTAGAAACTTGAAAATTTCTTTGGTGAGAAAAAGGCTAGGGAGTTTGCACTGAGATTTTCCCCCTACCCTGATGATCTACCTTCTCCTTCATTGAGAGTAGCGAGGGCTGTCCTATGAGAACTGTCTAAGAAAACCTTACCCATGTGCTCCACAGCCCGGATCATGCCCCATCAGCTACCTTTTGTTCTCAAAACTCAAAGAACATCAGGAAGACATAGGACTATAGGTCCTTGAGATTGCCAAAGCTGCTGTTTGGATGTGGCCGAAATAGAAGAGGATATAATTCTTGGGAAAAGGTCAAAGAGATCGAAATGTCTTCTTCAGATATGGGTAAACCTAAATGGAGGATGTGTTGAGAAACAATAGCCTCATATTTTGTATTTTTGTTTAATAACTATAACTATGATTTTATAGCAATACTTATCTACTTATCTTCATATAACTTAAAATCATTTCAAAACAGGAAAAAAGTGACGTCTTATCGTCTCACTTCTGAATCATCTCATTTACCAAAAAAAAAAATCTGTCGACTTTCCAAAAATCTAGCAAATGCCTAGGTTTTCATCACTTCCAAAATAAACTATTCATTATAGTGATAGTAGAGCTCTGGTGACAGTGAGTTAAGTGTTTGTCTGCCAAGCACAAGACCAGCAGTTCGAAACCACCTGACGCTCCACAGAAGAAAGAAGTGGTTTCCTACAGATTTCCACAGGGGCAGTTCCACTCTGTTCTATACGTTGCTATAAGTTGGGATCAACTGGATGGCACTGAGGTTTTTTTTTGGTATATTAAAATATTTTATAGCAATAAAATTACATAAATAAAATTACATTACATAAAAAGTTAATACTTTTACTGAATGATAATACAGACTTTTGCAATAATTCATTACAGGTTAAGTGTGGATTTAGATACGTGATATTGTGAAGGTGGAGCTTCCATTTGCTACAGGTAGCATGGTGTAAGTAGTCTCTCCTTAGTTTCCTACTGTTGCTGTAGCAGAAGTACCACGATGCAATGGTTTAAAAACAAAATTTCATTCTGTTGCAATTTAGAAGACCAGAAGTTCAAGTTCAGGGTGCTAGCTATAGAAAATATTTTCACTTCTCACACATTCAACATCTTCACTCCTTGGCGATCTCCATGGGTCGTGACATCAGTCCTACCCTGGCTCTCGGAGGTTCTCAGCACAGAACCCTGGCATCCCAAGCACACATGCTGCTCCTGCCTCCTCTTTCTTTGGGTGGTACTCAGGCTCTTTCTCAGTTTGCTTCTCTCTCCTTTGACTTCTTGTGAGATAAAGAGTGAAGCAGGTCACACTCAAGAAAATTCATTTTTTATGGAGCAATGCTGCAATCCTCTTACAAGGGAGTAGATGACATCAAGGTGTGATGCAATTATATAACTGCCAAATTACATAATTACATAACTGCCAAATCATTGAGAAATACCACCCAGACAAATGGACACATACTGTATGGGACATTATTTAATACATGGACCCACCTAAGTGAGTTGTTAGTTTTGTAGCTATCATCCTTGCTGTTACGAATGCTGCTGAGTTAATCCTGAAGCATTCCAACCCCAAGTGTCCAGAGAACTTCTCCAAAGAATTTTCAAAAGCAGGGCTGCCTTCTGAGATGCCTTTTGGTATGATCGAACCACCAAACTTTGGGCTAGATTTTGAGTGCTTAACCATTTGCATTACATAGAGTCAGTCTTCAACTACCATACCAGACAGAAATATTCATACTTTGTGGATTCGAACACTAGGACAGGGGATATCACTATTTTTTAATTTTTAAAATCATTGTACTGAGAGCTCTTACAGATATAACAATCCATAATTCAATTATATCAAGCATAATTGTACAGTTGATGCCACCATCATTTTCTAATCATTTTCTTTCTTCTTGAATTCTTTGATATCAGCTCCCTTTTATCCCCTTCCTCCCCCACTCTACCCCCCCCAGGAGCCCTTAATATTTTATTGTCATTGTTATTATTATTTTCCTGTATCTTATATCATCTAATGTATACATGCTCCTACAACTCTTTTATTTGTTCCCCTACAGTGAGGTTATGTAGTCATCACTATTATTGATTAAAGCCCCTCCCCCCTGCTTTCCATTCCCTCAGGGAGTCATTACTCCCATTACTAATTATACACAGTTCTCACAAGATTAATGAGGTAAACCTAAAACCATAATAGTAAGGGCAGGACATATTAAAGAACCAGAGGATATTTATGTGTGTCATCAGCGCTGTACTGCACCCTGGATATAACATCCCTTCCATGTGGCTCTTCTGGGAGGGTCTGTCCAATTGTCTTACAGGGGGCTTTGTGTCTCTACTTTGTATACACTTCTTCACATCAATCTGATTGTTTGATTTTGAATCCCGTCAACTTCTCATGATCACGCAGGCCAGTGTGCTTCTTCCATGTGGGCTTTGTTGCTTCCCTGCTAGATGGCCAGAATGATGTCACTTTAAAACTGACATTTAGCTCACATTTGCTATCAAATTTGAGGCTCAGAGTAGTAAAATTAGATAATTCAATATTTCGTACATGTATGTCGACTAATTTCAATAATACTGTTATATATAAAGTATCATTTATTTAAATGATTTTTAATATTACTGCAATTGATTCAACAGGATAACTGTAAATAGGGTGATGTTATGTTTACAAATGTTTAAACCAATTTAGAGATTGACTTGCCAAAGTTCATAACAGAGCTGAAACTTTTGCTGCAGTCTGTTGATTCTGTGTCCAACTCTTTCTCTCCATGAAGAGATTCAAGCAGCTAGAAGGGGGTATAATCTGTGCACAGAAAAGAGCATTTCCCTAAAGGAGATGGATCAGAAATATCTTGTTATTTTACACATGGTCCACAACACTCCTATGAAAGTTCTCTGCAGATGAACCTTGTTTAGACAAGTGGTTCAAATGCTCCATGCCCCCTCACCCCCAAAAATACCTTGAAACCCTGCTTGATGTGCAGACTCGATGTTGTCAAAACAAAAATGCTGACATGAGGAGAAAATGGTGACTGGATAGTAGTTGACATTGAAATGACACAAATCATTATCTGAGATTTTCAGGCAAGCAATTCAGAAAATGACAGTACATTGATACCGATCTGTTTATTGAGAGAAGGCGGTGTTTTCATCCGTTTTGATATTTAAGGGTATGGCAAATGATAAATCACATGAACATAAGTCTCTGTGTAACCCCCCCCCATTACAATTGTTTATTTGGAAATAGAATGAACAGAGAAGATTAAAGGTGTAAGTAGATGAATAACAATAAGGTGACAAGCAAAACAACCTAGTTTACTGAGAAGGAGGACATTATCATTGGCATCATCTCACTCTCAATTGATCTTACATTCCCATTAGCATCATAACACAGTGGGTAACTTTGAACAGATATTCTAGAATTCTCCTTGGGAATAGGCTGTTTCCTTGTCCAAGGATGATGCTTTCCAGATCCTTGGTCTTAGATTGTTTATTTACATCACTGAAGGATAATGTGTATGCAAATATTGTTGATAGCAGTCCACGACAAAATTGCAACACCAGGAATACTGATATGGAACTCATCACTGATTACCTTTACAAGGGGTTCTCAGGAACTGAATCTCAATAAATCACTAACATTTCTTTATTTTTTATTCATCAAAACAAGTATCACCTCATCAGCATGCAGAAATTCAGAGAGAGCAATCATGTTCTCCAAGAGCAGGATACAAATAACTGAGGCGCTGCAGAAAAGATCTCCTCCCACTTAAATAACATGTTCTGAATTACTTCCTCTTTGCCGGGCTCAGTTGGTTCATATTACCGCTCAAATATCACTCCTTACGCATATACCTCAAATTCATCCCCATCATTCCCTAGACTCCTATTCTACTTGTAGCACCTGCCACTACCTTAAATTATACTACATATATGCCTACTTATCTTTTTATTCTCTAAGCCATCTTCTAGAATTAAATTAAATGCTGGAGCAGAAGCTGACACCTAATAGCTATTCAACAGATATTTGTTCAATTATTAAACAAAAAAAGGATGCAAATAAAAGGTATTTGGGGAGTAATTGTAAACCAATATTAGCCTCAAACAATGAAAAGCTTGCATCCCATCACAATACCTAGTTTATATACATTAGAATTGTAATAGACGCTGTTACTTATTTATATTGTACTATAGCTTAAATTCTGAGCGAGCACCCGGTTTGCAAAACGCTATGATGGCAGGGATAGCTCAAAATCCCGTTGCAGACCCTCCAGAAAGATCAAACCTCCCTGAATCGTTTCTGATCTCTATCAAGGATGTATATAATTTTGCAGTCAGGTAGAATGCATTGGAGAATAGATTGCTTTTACCCTTCTCTGGCCAGTCCAGAGAAGGGGCTTGGCGAGGTTTGCCTCTGATGGAAGTCACTGTACTGGGGACAGGATTGGGATTGTTAGGTTACATGGGCGTTACACCTGTATTTGCCCATCTGGACCAGGTGAATACAATTCAGCCAATGGGTTGACCAGGATCATCAACCACGCCTCCCAGTGGAGGACCTGAAAAGCCAGTATCCAGAGCCTTGCGGCCACTTTGGCTTCTCAAACTGCTCCTCTGGGGTCATGAAGAGATCGCCTCTGGCCTCAGGACTCCGTGTGGGGCATGAAGTGCCCTGAGGCGCCTGTGTAAAAATGGAAGCTGCTTCTATCCTTTACAAAACTCACTTGGATCCCAATCCAGGTTTCAGTGTGAATTCTTTCTCATGTGAAGCCAAGGACGAGGTATTTCCCACCTCGAGAAACCTAACCTATGGGGGTACCGCGACTCCGATATACAGGCCTGATGAAAAAGTGGCTCGGCTGGACTTTCAAGAGGTACGGCGTGTGGTTTGGAAAGGTCTCCAGCACAGACTGTTCCTGCTACAGCGGTTGCCTGCACTGTTCTGTGGTGCCACATGTACTGTTGAAGCCCCATCCCTTCGTGTCTGTCTTTCTATCTCTGCTCCCTATTTTTAGGAGAGGCTAAGGGTCTGCCTTTCTGTGTTTCTTGGGACTTGCATACACTCCCCAGCCACGCTTCCTGGGATGAGATGGAAACAATGCCTTCTTGATTTTCAGTGGTCTGTTTTGTGCTCCGGCCAGCTATGTGGCCACGCACATGTGCATGCATGCACCCGTGCACGGGTACACCCGCCTGATCTCTGCAGGGCTCTGGATTCAGTGGCTTGCTCCCTGCCAGTTGACTAGGCTGCGTGTGGAGGCCACCTCTTTCCCGACCATGTGACTCTCTGCTCCCCGTCAAGATGGTGCTGCCCATGGCTGCTGCCACTTTTGTTGGGGACAGCTGAGCACGTGACCCTGACCAAGCTGGCACCTGCTGCTCCAAACATGTGGCAGGGGGAGCGGGGTCTAGTGGGCTGGCTGTTTGGGCCCTGGGAGTTAGCCCCTTCCAGTCCCGGCGTCCAGCTGCTTCTCTTCCACCCTTCCTTCCCCTTTAGCTTTCTCGTGGGTTTATAAACAAGATGTTTAGTCCGGCAGGGTGTTCACTTTAGCGTGCTGCCAGTGTGCTAGTCGGGATTCTTTTCTTAGTGGCTGGTTTTCCCTTACCAAGGCCTAGGCCAAAGGCATTCGGGAGCCAAGCCCCTGAGTATCTGTTCACGGTCGCCTTTCAGCAACACCACCTTCAGCACACTTGGGGTCCAGCTAAAATTCCAATTTTCCTAAAATGTTCCCTGAGCTAATGACCAATCATTCTTCCTCTTCCCAGGTTTGAGAGCTTGCTCCCACCAGCATTCGCCTTTGAAGGTTCCTGGAAGGCCACTCCAAGCAGTAGTTTTGCCTTCGGAGGTCAGTGAATTACTTGTGCCAGTAATTCCCACCCGAGGCCCTGTGAGGTCGCTCAAGGCGGTGGCCAATGCTTGCTGTCTTGAAAACAGTTGGGGCCCAGTTTGCCGGCAAAGACTGGGGTCCCCGAACCCTCCCTTGAACTGGGGCCTCGAGGCCCCAGTTTCACAGCACCCTAGAGGTGCACACTGAAACTACATTATTAACCTTGAGGCATCAGGCTCCCAGGAATTTTTTATTGTGTTTTCTAGATGGGAATCGACAGTTTGGAGACACAGGGGCAGTAGGGAACAGGAGCTGCAGGCTCAGGAGGGGAGAAGGAGGGCATCAGACATGCCCAAGTGCTGGCCGCACTTGCTCACTGTCTGTCGTCAACCACCTCCCAGGTTTCCCAGACCCATGACCCAAGTGCCAAGTGCTATGTGTGTCAGGAACCAGGCCACTGGTCACGGAACTTCCCTAGCTGGAATAGGCTGCCAAACGGTCATGCCCCGCTGTCTCCCCTACCCCCCTAGTAAGCAAGCTGGCCACCAGGGTGTCCCTTATCCTATGGCAGATAGCCAGGAGGGAGGGCGCCCACAGGCCAGAGAGCAGTTGCTCATGGAAGATTGGCCCTGACTGGCCAACAAAGCAGCCAGAGAGCTGCAGCGGGCCTGGAACCTCCGGTGAGCAATCAATGTGACAGCAAGGTCAGTGTGGTCCTCCTAAATACCGGGTTGCCTATCCGGTCCTCACCTTATTCCCTGGACCCTGGGCCCCATTCACAGGTGAAATCATGGGAGCTGTTGCAACCAGACCCCTCAGAAGTGGAGCATACAGACAGGAGAGCTGTTGGGGGTGTTTCCCTGGCACTCCAGGACAGATAAGGGTCCCACAGAGACTCCACCTCAGACCCATTACAGTCTCTGAGGCACTGAATGCTTTTACCCCGTTCCTGTGTTTAAAGTGAACTAGCACCCATGCCTGTCAGTCCTAGGATTTCCTTTTGTCTAAACTTCCCATGCCACTAACCCACCCCAAGGGCACTGCCATCTCACAACCTTACCCCTGTCTCGCCTAAAATGTTCACCTGCTTGTTTTTTCAGATGTTCTTAGGTTAGCAAGGTCTCTGAACCAAGTGTGCCAGCTCCAGGACCACCAGCTCCTGGACCATCTCAACCTCATCCATCCTGGGCCCCCAATGGAAAATCTCTTCCAGCAGAGTAGGAAGCCCCACTCTGCCCCCTTTGCCAGCAGGAAGTAGCTAGAGATGTTGCCTAGCACCCCAAAGATTTGGGTCCACACCTTGTCAGGTGGGGGGATGTGAGGAAGCTGGCACAGAGACTGGGGCATCCATTGCACATGCTCGAGGTTCAAGCTTCTGGCCAGGAAGGGGCGGTACACCCAGGTGGGCATTACTACTGGATTGGCCCATCTGGGCCAGGTGAATTCAATTCAGCCAATGGGGTCGGCCAGGATCATGGACCACGCCTCCCAGTAGAGGACCTGAAAAGCCAGAATCCAGAGCCTTGCGGCTCTTCTGCTTCTCAAGGTGCTCCTCAGCGGCAGTGCAGCCATCTCCTCTGGTCTCAGGACTCCACGTTTGGGGCAAAGTGCCCCGAGGGCGCCTGTGTAAAATCTAAAACTAATTCTATCCTTTATAAAACTCACTTGGATCACCATCCAGGCTTCAGAGTGAATTCTTCCTCGTAAGGAGCCAAGGACCAAGGTATTTCGCCTACAGAGAGCTCTAACAGGGTTGGACAGCCCTGCGTAGTGCTCTATTAGTCTCTACCTGACAGTCTTAATCGGAAGGTCCTGATCCAATCTTGTAAGTCCTTCTATCTACAATGTACGTGTCCCAATCAGGATCCCATTCCTGCCTCCGTGGTTCCTCCTGCAATTGTGATGTACTGCTGTGCCACCAGACATGCTTTGGGAGTTTCCTTTGCCCCACTACGCCCTGTGTATCTGGTCTCCCAATCGTGAATGCTCCAATGGTATTTTAACCTCGGGCTAATGATCTTCCTCATTCAGGTGATGTGCCCCCAAGTCTTTGTGTTTAGTCTTTGTTACTTTTAAGACTTAATAAATGTTCTCCTTAAATTATAGTTGAGATGGGGTCTCTTTTGTTCCCTAAAACAATATTAAGAGCTACATTAATATCTACAAGCGTGAAGGGCAATTAGAATATTTTATACCTTATATCAACATTTTACATGTGTTCACAAATGTTAAATGATAGTATCTTGAGGTTAAGTGTTATATTATGGTTAAAGCTGTCTTTAGATATAATTTCATTTGTCTTTATATAAAACTGCCTATAACTGCTTTATATTAATAATGAAAAATAGCTTATAATCAGAGCACATTTGTTTTTAAAGAAATATTTTTTTTGTAGTGAAAACATACAATGATTTATTTCTGAGTTAGTGTTATTTCTTGCTGAAATCTTATATAATAGTTGACCTGGAACTGCATTAAAAATTCAAAATAGGAAATAAAAATCATCAAATACAGACTAGAAACAATCTTTACTTCCTTAAACATTTTTAAAACTGTATGAAAGCTGTTTAGAACACTGGCTGTTTTGCAAGCTTACATAACATTGACATATTACAAGAAAGCACCATGATTTCCCAAACAGGAAATGATGGCTAAATTTAAAACATCATTGTAGTTTTCATATTAAATAAAAATGAAAACATTTGGTCAAGTGAATCATCATGAAAAAAATGGATGACAAATGCAATTGATTTAAAAACATAGTTATTTTTTATTCTTCAGAACAATATTTGCTAATCAAATATCCTCTCATTCCCCTGGTTTCAATCAGTGTAAGATTACAGGCACATTACCCATTCTGAAAATGGAACACTGTGTCTGGGCTTAAATGCATTTCTTAGGCATCAACTGAATTTCAAGTGTTAAAATTTTAAAATGTATAAAAATTTTGATATGGAAGCAATCCATCTGTAGCTTTTAGAGGATCTATTATTAAAATTAAGCCTGCAGCAAAGGACATGAGTCAAAGAAAGCTGTTTCTAAACAAAATATTGAATGCTCAAAGTAGAACATGTCTGGACAAAAAGTAGGAATTTCATAGCTATTTATTATTGGTTCTAACCAGAAAAAGATTTAGTTTTCTTATATTAAAGATGAGAAGTTAGTATAACTTTAGCATTGTTCTAAAGATATTTTGCTTCCTCTGACAAATGATTTCCAAAGATAACTTAAAATGGCTATAGACAAAGATAGACTTCAATGGATAAATACATAAGTCTTCAGAATATATTGTTTGTGTGTCTTAAATACTAGAATGACAAGTCCAGGCTTAGACGTTCTGGTTCAAGGGTGCTCTGTGATCTGTCCAGATTATGGAGCTCTGCTTTGGCTTACTCCTAGCCATCGTTTCTTCTACACAAAGAACGTTTTCATGTATTATCAACACTGCAGAGGGTTCAGAATATCATAGGCTATAGGCAAATGCACCTTACCATGTAACTTTCTTTAATCCAAGTAGTGTTTATAGACTTGTGTTTACTCATTTTTATTTTATTTTTACTGTTTGGTACACCCAAGCAAAATAAGTGTTTCTTTAAATCCAACTCAAATAATCATGCTGGCAACTTTTCATCATCTCAGACTTTTAAAATATAGTTGTCTGTATTTTAATTTTTTATTAGTAATACTTAGGAATAAACATTGTGTTGTGATGTGATGACTATGTATGTATACGAAAAATGAGTAAGTTCTGATATACAGTAAAATTAGTATTAAAGAACCATAATTAAGAATCAGTGCTCCAGACATTATTTAGATATTTCACATGTTGTCTTAAAATGTCATAAATTAGCATCACCGCCCCCCCCCCCCCCGCTACCATAGAGTCCATTCTGACTCACACCAACCCTGTAGGACACAGTAGAATCACCTTTGAGTTGCTGGACACTAAGGGCGAACTGCTGATCTTGTGGTTAGAAGCCAATGGCTGACCCACATTTCTACAAACACAACCAAGAGTGTTCTGATCATATAATTAGTTAGAAAACCTGCAGTGGCTCCATTGTAATGACATTGAAAAAAGAAAAACACATGAATACTTTGGCCTGATAGTCTGAAATGCTTGGAGTAGTGCCCTTGATCTCAAGATCAGTGCTCTAAAATGTTATGTATTGTATATTATTAGTGAGGATGGTGAACCACTTGGATGGATTATCTTCAGATATGTGCAGAGAGTAAGACACACTTACAGCAATTTGGTTTTATGTTTTTAGATTAAATCTAACAATTAAAACAAGCAGAAAATAGGGGCTCAACAGTTAGTAGTTTAAGATATTTTATTTGTAATTAATTTTGAAATGTGTTCTCCCAAAGTATTACTCTATGCTTGCAGCCCATTGCAAAGCCACTCCGTGGGTGGGTGCGGAGGGGACATATAGCCCCACAAGTTCCCTGATAGTCACTCCAATATTTATCAAATAATTTACAGGATGTCAAGCAGCTGAGGTCATTTTTGCCACCATCATCAATTCTTGTTCTTATTTTGAAAAACATTTAACTGTGTATTTCTCGTTGGTGCCTATTTGTGTTGTTTTGCTTTTTCTCCAAAGGCCCAGAGGTATTGACTCATTATTAGGAGTGTGAACTTAACCATACACAATCTTGGGACAGAGCAAAATGACAAAGGAAGTTATGAAAGACAATCAAGGAAGGACCTATAGCTAACTCTTCATTCCCAGCTGCCTCACTTGTCAACTAGCCAGAGTGTGACCCGAATGGCAACAAGCAAACCTGAGAAACTCAGTCCCAACCATAAGCACATACGAACTCACTCACCCTCAGCCTTGATTATTGTAGAAGTCAGCTTCAGAAATACTTTCAAATACAGCGGATATATAATATGGCGATAGCAACTGGCAGCTTTCCCAGATTTAACTGTTAGCTAATCTTGCATTAACTTCAAGAAAGACAAATTTCCTAATAAGGAGTTAGGACTCCCAGTAGCTGTCTAGAGCAGACTGGTAATTTGAATGATAAGCTAAATGTAAACCTTAATGATTACCACTCAGACATTTAAAGTTCTGCAATTGTCCCTACAAGGCATATTACCAGGGAAATAATCACCTCTACAGATGTTTCCTAAGACATAATAAATTGAAAAGTATGCAATCTTTTTAAATAAAGTATTTGTTTTGGAATATCTCTTTTTCAAACACATGGCCATATTTAAATCACGATGTTACTAGGGGAAAAGTTCCTGCTCTTAAATTTAAGGTGAATTATTGTTGCTCTGTGAGAGGTTACGTTTTGCTTTATTAGACACAGGAATGAAAGTGATGCAAAGCTATTGACACTCTAATAGGAATCCTGTTGGGTGGTTGTGGAGATGGTCCTACAGAATCTTAACATTTGAGGTTTTATCTATCAGTCTGATATCAGCCATATATTTTCCTGTACAAAAAATTTCCTTAACATGGCAACATTATTAGACTAGTAAATTAAAATATAAAAATAACTCAGAAATCACCTTGGTAGGAAGTCCCTTAAAAAGCTGATAATCATATTATTATACAAAGTCCTTAAGAAATTATTTCAATTAACACTGTACAGCACTGAGAAATTTGGCTCAAAGTGGGTTAAGATATTAAAATATATATAAAACCAGAATATATTATTTCTCCAGGTAATCATGTTTTCAATCTATTCGTTAGCAATAAATTTCTTATTTTTTTAATTAAGGTGATTTTCCTTTTAAATAGCAACGTAGAACTCATGATTCCATTTAGATCTTCAGACAAAATTAATTTACCAAGCACATAGGAAGAAGGTGATAAAAAATCAATTTGTAATCTTACCAATTATATTAGAAAATGTGGTTTTATTCAAGTTTTGTTCAAGAAAAACAATTGAATTCATCACTTCTCAAGTGAATTTTGGTATTATTTAAAATTAGTCTTGAATATCATAGTGGTATGCTCTTGTACTCTCACACATGTGTGGTTCCCATGAGTCAAAACTGACTCCTAGGCAAGTGGACATGGAGGGAAGATAATTGTAAAGTACTCACCAAAAGAACAACCAATCAGAATGTAACTAACCTGTTCATAAGTGATTCTCTACAACACTTCAAACTCTACAGCTGTTTTGTAGCACAGGGCACCTCCTCCACCTATCTCAGGAGCCCCTAATGCACAAGACAAAACCAGACCCCAGCACATGAAGGCATGATAGAGTTCTGGATGGATCCAATGGGCGTACCAAAGAGAAAAAGAATCAAGTACAAACCAAGGCATAAAAGAAATAAATGCCATTGCTAAGTTTTAACATTGGTGAGCCCCCATCAAAACTCAAATCTAACGTATCAATGGAAGAAATTTTGAGTTTCAGAAAATCAAGCCTAAACATCACAATGTAAACATATGCCATGCCCACTTTTTAGACAAGATGCCCATGCTTCATTCATATTGGTAGCCAGTATCAAGTAAAGTTTAAACATCAAAGAATCAAAGATAAAAGTTTACATATTGACCCTTAAACTTTTCTATTGACACTTGGCCAGAGCTGGGAATTCTGACAACCATGGTTTCTTGACATGACGACAGGCATGTGCAAAGCATCTTCGTCCTTCTCTCTTATTGTAGCGGACAATGCACTGATGAAACCGGCATTTCCAAAGAGTTTTCTCACAAGGGGGCAACAGCTACAATGTGGGACAAAACAGTCTGTGCTCAGAAAACCTGGAGCAGCATCTTGTCAAGTGGAATGGAAAGGTTTTCATAATGTTGAGCGTTCTTGATCTTTAAAATTAAAGTGGCACCCGTTAGTGTAATAAATGCAATTTTTTTCTGGGTAGGGGGTCTTGTAGGAAAGGAGCCCTTGAGGTGCAGTGGATAAACCATGGACTGCTAACGCAAAGCTTGGCAGTTGGCACCCACCTGCTCGCTTTGTGTGAATCAAATGAGGCAATTTGCTTCCATGAAGACGTACCGTCTCAGGAACCCTATGGGGAAGTTACCACTGTCCCTTAAATTGGAATAAACTTAAGAGAAGAGGGATTTTTTGTTAGGACTATATTTTAGGTGAGTGTATGATGAAGTATTGTCCTTTGGAAAGGCTTATGTATTTTTAGCTACAGAAAAAATCACCAAGGGCCTAGACATTTTTAAAGAGCTACCAAAATGAGTGGTAACAGAATAGCATTTGTTCAAAAATAGGATCATGACGTGGTAAAATTATATGTTCAATTGTATGATAATAAAATGTGTCATTGTTGTTAGGTGCCGTCGAGTTGATTATGACCCATAGAACCCTTATGACCCACAGAGACCCCACAGAGAGCTACACGTTACCCGGTCTTGCGCCATTTGTCCTGTGCCTGAGACTGAGCCTGATGTTGCAGCCACATCGTCACTCAGTCTTCTGAGGGCCTTCCTCTCCCTCTCTGCCCCTCTACTCTACTAAGCATGCTGTCCCTTTCCACGACAGCTCTTTCCGAACAGCATGTCCAAAGTCCGTAAGAGGAAGTTTTGTGGTCCTTGCCTCTGGGGACCACTCGGGTCATACTTCTTCCGAGGCAGATGCGTTCACCCTTATAGCAAAGGTCCATGATGCTCTCAGTGTGCTTCCCCAGCACCACAATTGAAATGCAGAGAACCTCCTTCTGTCTTCCTTATTCAGCGTCCAACTTTCACATGCATATGAGGCCATGGGAAATCCCATGGCTTGAGTCAGGCGGCTCATTAGTTCTCAAAGTAAGACTCTTGCTTTCAAAATATTCTGTTGAGGTCTGGTGCAGCAGATTTTCCTAATGCAACACATCTTTTGATCTCTCCATTGCTGTTTCCGTGAGCATTGATTGTGGATCCAGACTAGAAAAAAATCCTTGACAATTCAACCTTTTCTGCAATAAAATGTAGCACTGTGTTCTTTTCATTAATTATTAGACTTGAGAGGAGCCCTTGTGTTGGACTTGTTACTGAAGTCTGCAAGGGGTTGGCAGCTGGCAACCACCAGCAGTGAGGTGGAAGAAAGGCAATGCTCTCTACTCCTGAAGCAGTTACAGTCTTGGAAACTCATGGGGCGGTTCTACCTTGTCCTGTAGATAGGGTGGCTATGAGTCTCAATCAAACAACTCAATGGCAGTGAAGTTTTCTGAGTTAAGAGTTGAGAATAGACACTGCCCTGCACAACTTTCTGTTTCTACTGCATGCTCATGACACCGCAAACTTTTATCTAAAATTTGTTTTGGATCATCGTAGAAGAAAAATAAACATATCGGCATGATGCAGGGAACCAATAGAGAGGTCTATGGGGCTGGCCCAAATCCCAACTATGTGGACAGCCCCACTGCCCTCTCAGAAGAATGCAGTACACAGGACAGCACTGAAGCTATAGCTCAGGGAGAGAAACATGTCTGATCAGTGCACACAGGAGAAAATGAAGAGGGACGGAGAAAGGGTGGAACACATTCTGGCCCACCAAGCTCCGAGAATGATATTCTGTTTAGGGCAGCCAATGCACAGAGAGGACTATAGGGGCAGCCCCACCATGAGACAAGATGTCCCTCAATGACCCATATTGCTATGAGGGACAACACTGGAGGCACCGTGCAGGAATTGTGCCCGATCTGACCTCACCACACCAGTGTGAAACACTAAGTGCATGCAACAGAGCAGCAGGGGATCAAAGCAATGAAGTCTCCGGGGTCATGGCATGGCACCCCAGCAGACTCGACGGGAAAACACTCCTAAAGTTCAACAAACAGACCTGGAACTACTTATAGGCTTTTCTTTTTCTTTTTATGTCATTGTTTTTTGTTGTTGTTGTTTTGTTTTCCTCTGTCTTGTTTTTGTGCTTATTACTCTCTCTGTATGCCTATCTAAATAAGGTAAGCCAGATAAAGAATCCAGGGGAGAAAACCGTGGGACTGCTGGTTCCAGGAGGACACGGGAGAGGGGGAGACGGAGGGAAAGGAAATGAGTATTAACAAACCCAGGTACAAGGGAACAACAAGTGATCTAAAACCGATGGCTAGGAGGGTTTAGGATGCATGGCAGGGCTTAATCAAGGGCAATGTAACTTAAAGGAATTACTGAAATCCAAATGAAGGCTAGTGGAACAAGAGGAAAGTAAAAGGAAATAGAGGAAAGAACTAGGAGGCAAAGAGCATTTATAGAGGTCAGAAAACAGACATGTACACATATAAATATATTTATATATAATGATAGGGATATAGATCTATGTACATATATTTATATGTTAAGTATCATGATAGCAGATGCACATTGGGCCTTGACTCAAGTACTTCCTCAACACAAGAACACTTTGTTCTAGTAACCTGGCATTTCATGATGCTCACCTTCCCGACAATCGCTGAAGACAAAATGGGTGCATAAGCAAATGTGGTGAAGAAAGCTGATGGTGCCCAGCCATCAAAAGATATAGCATCTGGGGTCTTAAAGTCTTGAAGACAAACAAGCAGCTGTCTAGCTGAGAAGCAACAAACCCACATGGAAGCAACCCATCAGCCTGCATAATCATAAGGTGTTGATGGGATCAGGTACCAAGCATCAAAGACCCAGAACAAAAAAAATCATATCTATGTGAATGAGGGGGAGTGCAGAGTGGAGGCCCTAAGCCCTTCTGTAGACAGCTGGATATCCCCTTACAGAAGGGTTATAAGGAAGAGACAAGCCAGTCAGAGTGCAGTATAGCACCTATAAAGCATACAACTTTCCTCTAGTTCTTTAATGTTTCCTCCCCCACCACTATCATGATCCCAATTCTACTTTACGATGATCCAAACCAAATTTTTAGATAAAAGTTTGCGGTGTCCGGCTAGACTAGAGCATGTACACAGGTACAGATAGGAGCTGGAAATACAGGGAACCTGGGACAGATAAACCCCTCAGGACCAATAATAAGAGTAGCGATACTGAGAGAGTAAGGGGAAACTGGGGGAAGAAAGCGGGAACCGATCACAATGACCTGCCTATAACCCCTTCCCTGAGGGAAGGACAACAGAAAAGTGGGTTAAGGGAGACATTGGTCAGTGTAAGACATGAAAAAAAAATTAATTTATAAATTATCAAGGGTTCATGAGGGAAGGAGGGGAAAAAGTGAGGAGCTGATACCAAGGGCTCAAGTAGAAAGCAAATGTTCTGAGAAGCATGATGGGAAGAAATGTACAAATGTGCTCGACACAATGAATGCACGTATGTATTGTGATAGGAGCTGAATGAGCCCCCAATAAAATTATTTTTTTAAAAACGAAGAAATGGAAAAGGCATTATCTAATTTTGACGACTGTCTAAATTTCACACCCCCAGAAAACACCACTGTCATGGGGTCAACTCTGAGTCTTGGTGGTCTCATAGGGCAGAGTATAACTGCTTCGAGGGTCTTCAAGGTGTCGATCTGCATCCGAGCAGACGTTTCCATTCTTCTTCCCTGTAGGGATTGGTGGGTTCCACCCAACTGGTGGCCGTAAGGCTGGCGTAACCAACTACGCTACCACGGCTGCTCTGTCTAGGCAAGTTAGGTACCATGAGAACCAATTCGACACCAGGGAGTTTTCTGAGTGTAAAAAGGGCATTTTAAACTAAAACACTGTTTCGTGGAGTTACCATGTTTCATAATATCCAATTATGTTTCATGAAATAGCAGCGAGGTCTTCTATCTAGATTTTAGAAGGAAAAAACTTTTCATTTTCTTCTTAAATAAGATCAAATTTGACTAGCATTATAAAGCAATCATTTTTAATGAATATATAGAAACTAGAAAGAATGAGGACAAGCTTTAATTCTCCCATTTGGGAACAGAAGTAGAACATAATGAGGCTATTTTATTAATGAGTTTATAAATGAGCATCAGGCTTTGTTATGACAATGTGACTATATTAACCAGCAAGACATATTATTAGTTGCCATATAAAATTTTACATATTTCATGTTACATCAATCAATCTATTGAGAGTTGAAGGTGTGCAATCATTCTCACACAAAATAGTGTAAATGTAGACACAATGTGGATAAAGTTTTAAATTATTCTTCATTAAATTAAGAAGACTGTCAGTTATACAATGATAAATGATAAATCTATAAGACTGAGAATGCTAACATTTATAAGACTATAGACAGCGAAAAATAATACTATGACCTAAAATTCATTGTATGTTGGTTTAACATTTCTGATATTAAAGGGGGAAAAACCATGTTTGACTAAAGCAAAAGAAGAAAATGTCTACAGGTAAACATGAGCCTAACTGTAATGGTGTCTATGGCATGGCTGTGCATCACAATCTGTGATGGCAGTGGGTTGACCTATTCATGAATAAAAGTACATTTCATAGCACAACGAAATACAAGATATATAATATGTTGATAAAGTTAGTGATAAAATATATAGTTATTCCAAATAAAATAGAGATATGTAGATTTTTATGTACACGACTTGACTAGATCTAAGATTATGTACCTTGCTGTATGATTATTCAATATTACTCTAAATTATTTTAGCCCTACATAATCTCTGTGTTTTAAGGGTCACTAATGAGTTTAATTATCTAGAGGACCTTTGTTTATTTTCCACCAGGTCCCCTTCTCCAGTAAGTGGAGCTGGCAGATGTGCTATGGAAGCTGTGAAAGCAGGTTTTGAGAACTCGATAATAAATACCCAACTCTTCTCCAGTGTAGTCTCCATTGGAGAAATGTAACTCTCTACTATGATGGCTTATTAGTGGAGTTATCCAAGCATGAAGGTGAAATGCTGTCAAAGAATGTGCTTAGGCCTTTGCTTGGAATATCCTTTAGTTTAAAGTGTAGAATATGTGTGCCTGTGTAATGCATCTTAATAAAGACTGCATTCTTGTCGTTGCTTTGCAATCTCGTGAATCTCGTGTGGGTTACCTTATAGAAATCAGTTATTCAAAGCTGATTCTTATAATTCTACGAGTACAATCCTTTAGGGGAGTAGAATATCAGAGCAAAGCCTACATGAAATAGGTAAAGCCTTAGAATAGTCATTAAATTATTTTCCTTTTCCTAGGAACTACAATAATTGATAATGGAATATCACTGGAACAAAATTTTACATACACAGCATACATATTTTTGTCTGAAAAACAAAAGCCAGGATAATCTACCAATTGAATGTGTGTGTTGGTGACATTTTACTCTTAGTTTCTGCATATCTTTAAGTCAGAACCATAAATAACTCTTCCCTTCTCATGGGAAATCTCATTGTTAAAGTGTGTTTTACAGTGCATTTTAGCTTTGAACTCATCATACTAAATATTTAGACATAAATACTAATTAATACATAAATATTTCACAGATAAATTGGTGCTTTAAAAAGATCTAAGTATTCATTTCCTACCATACTATTAGTAGAGGTTTTGGTTATTTTATGCTAACAAATCATCAAGCTTGAGCACTGTCTCAAATCATTTTCTTATATCTTGATGCCTATCCAATTAGTGCCGACAAGGAATATAGATTAACAAAATAAAATGAACATTTTGCTAAACACATACAGTTTAGGAGAGCACAAAGAACACAATGCTTGCTTCCATAAATCCCAGGTGGCAAATGTTAGTGATGTCAAGAGCCTTATGTAGGCAAAGGGCAGGGAAACGACATCCAGCACAAGCAGAGGAAGCGCTGCCTGCAGCCCACGGCACATGTCAGTCACCCGAGGACGGCGGTAGTGCCACTGAAACCAGGAATGAATTGAAAGAGAGTTTTTCCATTCCAAGACACATTTTCAATACAAATATGCCTCAGACTAAATTCTGCTAGAAAATCAAATATCATCACAATGACATTTTTTATTGCCTAAGACCCATAAGAGAGACGTACTTAATATTAAATTTATAAAATTATATGAAAAACATGATAATCAAGCATGTAGATGAAAGAAGGTAAGCAGATATTCAGAAAATCTAAGAATTTTCCAGGGCTTTGGGGAAAGAAAGGCCCTCAGAAAGAAGACACAGGCTAAACCTGAAAGATCCTCTTATGTTATATACACTGCTGGTTTACATTGGATGCAAATCCTACATTCCTTGCTTAAGTCAATATTGGATTTTTCCAACATTCATCTCTGTTTAATAATTGCTTAATAAACTTTAAAAAATAATAAATAAATCATAAGCTGATTTGTATTTATTTCTTAATTTATTTGGTTAAAAGTTTAATTATAACCATACATTTCCATAAATTCACTACTGGAAGGTTTTTAAAAAATATTTGTTAATTTTGCTTTCTTAATTCTTATTTATATTTTATTTATTTATTAAATCATTTTATTGGGGGCTCTTACAGCTCTTATCACAGTCTATCCATCCATTGTGTCAAGCACATTTGTACATTTGTTACTATCATCATTTTCAAAACATTTCTTTCTACTTGAGCCCTTGGTATCAGCTCCTCATTTTTTTCCCTTCCTCCCTCCACCCTCCCTCCCTAATGAACTCCTGATAATTTATAAATGTCCCCCCTATGTCTTACACTGACAACTCTCTCCCTTTACTTACTTCTGTGTTGTCCACCTCCCTAGGAAGGTGTTATATGTAGATCATTATGATCACTTCCCCCTTTCTCTCTCCAAATTCCCCTTACCCTCTCGGTATCTCTATTCTCATTATTCTTCCCGAATTCACTGTGTTGCAAACTCTTATTTGTAGCAGTGTACATGCTCTGGTCTAGCCAGATTTGTAAGGTAGAACTGAGGTCATGATGGGGTGGGGTGGGGAGGGGAAAGAAAGCATTAAAGAACTAGAGGAAAGTTGTATTTTTCAATGGTGCTATATTGCACCCTAACTGGGTTATCTCTTCCTTGTGTAAAGGGATGTCCAATTGTCTACTGATGGGCCTTGGGTCTCCACTCCGCATTCCCCTCATTCACATTAATATGAGGCGTTTTTCTTCTGGGTCTTTGATATCTGATACCTGATCCCATCGACACCTCATGATCACACAGGCTGATCTGCTTCTGCTATGTGGGCTTTGTTGCTTCTCAGCTAGATGGCCACTTGTTTGTCTTCATGCATTTAAGACTCCTGGTAATATATCTTTTGATAGCCAGGCACCATCAGCTTTCTTCACCACATTTGCTATGCACCCTTTTTGTCTTCAGTGATCATGTCAGGAAGGTGAGCATCACAGAAACCCAGATTATTGGAACAAAGTGTTCTTGTGTTGAGGAAGTACTTGAGTTGAGGCCCAATGTCCATCTGCTACCTTAATACTAAACCTATAAACGTATGTACATAGATCTATTTCCCTATCATATAATATATATATGTACATACCTGTATTTACACCTCTATAAATGTTCCTTTGCCTCATAGTTCTTTCCTCTATTTCCTTTTACTTTCTTCTTGTCCTACTATCATATCGGGCCTTCTTTTGGGTTTCAGTAATTCTTCTCAGCTACACTGCTCTTGATCAAGTCCCACCAGGCATCCTATACCCTCCTTGCCATCAATTTTAGATCACTTGTTGTTTCCTTGTTCCTAGGTTGGTTGATGCCCCTGTTTCTTTCCCCAACCTCCTCCTCTTCCATTTCTGCCCCCACCCCCAACCCAAAGTGTTGGTTCCTGTGTTTTCTCCTCTGGGTTTTTTATCCTGCCTATCTTACCTAGATATACATGCAGGGCATTATTAACATTTTAATATATTCTTATATCATTAAATATTCCAATGTATAGCTGTTTTCATAATGCGTGTGTGATAACATCAGTACCTGGGTTTTCTTGAGACTAATTCTACAGTGTTTGTGCTGGGTCTCGCTCTGGAGATTTATTTCCTGGTGTGGTTTATTTTTGACTATGAAGTGTGGAACTCTTCAAGTTTTGGTTAAAGTTGATTTTCTTCAATTTGCTTAAACCAGGAGTTTGGGAGAACCATCAACCTATAACCAGTTTTATATTGTGATGAGCTGTGTTTACTGTTTCTGATCATGCATGCAGCATAACTTTGAGCCCCATGCACACATGTAGACTGGTTTATTCTTACAAATTCTCATAGGACGCATACCCACCCAAAGTGAAGACATGTATGTTTCCCGCTCATCTCCTGAGTGCAGCTGGAGAAACAACTATGTAGCCCCTTTGAGAGTATGCTCTATGAGGATAGCTGATTAACAGACATTCTCGGGGACTTCCTAACTATTTCTTGTGTCATTTATACCCTCCTTGAAAATCAGAGTGGATATTTCAAGTCTGCAACCTTCAGCAGACGTCTCCTGGTGAAAGTCTACTGTGACAGTAAAGGTTATGTGTCAACTAGACAGAGCTAGGATTCTCAGTGGTTTGGCAGTTAAGACAGTAATCCACCAGGATGCGGTCTGATATACTACACCCACATCCATGATGAGATATGCTATGAACAGTCAATCAGTTGGAAGGAAGCTCCCTTTGGGGTGTGCCCTGCTCCCAATGCATGTGGATGCTGTGGAAAAGGCTTCCTTATCCCTTTAGGACCAGTAGTGAGAGTGGTGATGCTGGGAGGGTGGATTGGGAAGGGGGAACCAATTACAAGAATCTATATATAATCCCCTCCCTGGGGGACAGACAACAGAAAAGTGGGTGAAGGGAGACATCGAACAGTGTAAGATATGATATTATCAAGGATTTATGAAGAGGAGGGAGCAAGAGGAAGGGGGAAAAATGAGGAGCTGATGCCAGGGGCTTAGGTGGAGGACAAATGTTTTGAGAATGATGAGGGCAATTAATGTACAAATATGCTTTATCCAATTGGTGTATGCATGGATTGTGATGAACCCCTAATAAAATGATCTAAAAGAAGGAAGAAAACAACAACAATAACATAAAGAAAAAAATAAAGAGTAAAAAAGAAAAGACAACAAAAAAACGTGCTTGATTTTTTTCTGGGTCATTTGGACTTGAGTCAGCGGCCTGCTATTTTACCTGCCATTTTACCTGCCAACCTCTGAGTCATTCGCCTCATCTGACCTGTTGATCTTGGGTTCATCAGTCCCTGTCGCTATGGGAGTCAGGAGATGTTTCTAGCCTAACATCTGATCACAGGTTTGCAATTTGTGAGCCTCTACAACTGTGTGAGCAAGTTACATCAAGATAAGTACCTTGAACTCGTCCACATATATAAACTTCACTTATATGTATGTAAATGAGAGTCAGGGAGATAAGTAAAGGTAAGCGCCAAGGAAAGCAGAGGTGAAGGAGCGGAGAGAGGAGAATGGCAGACGTCTAAAGCTCCCGTGGTATCTGGGTGGCGAGGAATGGCTATAGACTCTGTGAGGCCCGCAAATCTGAAAACGTGGAGCCCCTTGTTCAAAGTCATTAAAAATGTAAGACAGGTAGCCAAGCATGGGGATTTTAAGCAGGGAGCCGTGTCTGACAGCACATGTAACATGTTCCTGAAGTTGACCCTGCTGGTGGTATCTCTGTTTGTTCCAAGATATGGTTCTATGATGTTTAAATTTCCTGATATGCTCCCGTATCACTGACTTCCCACTTCCCATTCTATCTCATTGCCAGGGCACCAAGCGATCATTTGACACCCTTTCACTCATTGTGTGTGTGTGTGTGTGTGTGTGTGTGTGTATAAAAGAATCATATTTGAAAACAAATGGTGATATAAATGAACTAAAATTTCTCTGCCTTTTATCAATTAATATATATTAATTAATACACACACACATTATAAGGATGAAAACCCACTAGTAATCTCTCCCTGTAACTTAATGAAAATACAGCAGATAATTGGCGCCTTGTCTGAAGGGATTGAGAAATAATTGGAATATTCCCAGTCTTATGAGAAAACATGGATGAGAGTCTCTTGAAACAATTTTCTCATTAATCACTAGTAAATTCAAAGTGAAGACAATGTTCTTCTAAGTAGAGGCCCCTTTGCTCCTACGATTTAACACTCGTTACTACAGTACAGCTCTTGAATGATGTAGAGGAAAAGGGCTATGTAACTTAGGCACAATGTAGATAATACCAGGCTCTCGAAGGACAAATTTATAAAAGTTCTTTTTCCTAGCAAACACTCAACTCAACCAGGAAATCGTAACTCACAAACCCTCTTTGAGCTCCAATTCTCAATTTCCATGGCATAGCTTCACTGATCAGTAACTTAGTCAACTTACCTGAATTGAAGAGGAAACAAACTATATTTATCACATGTTTCTTATCCCAGAAAAAGAACTCTATCCTCTCTAATATATTCATCACTGTTAATGATAATGTCTTTCTTCCTCTTTCTATCAAGACAGTTTTGATTTCCCCATCTCCATTGTTGGCACAATCTGTCACTGATCTTCCTCAGTTACCCGGAACTGCCTCTCTCACCCAGTTCTTCCTTTATTGCCACTTTGTGCACACCATCAACCATGACTCCTTAACTGTGACTTGGGCCACTTCAGTAGCTTTGCTCCTTTCCCTCTTTACCCCATATTTACATCTACTTTTACTTGAAGTTTCATCTTTAAGAAGAGGTCTCATCATATCATCTTATCTCTTAAAAGAGCAATTGTTGTCATTGCTGTTGTTGGGTGTCAGTGATTGGGTTGAGTTCTTTATAACTTTGCCTGCATCCTTCTTTGCCTCCTTCATCTTTGGACTGCAGAATGCACTTCCATCCACAACTCGCATTGCGCCTCTGCTCCAGCTCTACACACCAACTAAATGGGACCACTCATGTTCCCTAGATCTATTTTGTTTCCTAGGCTTTATTTCTTTGTTTCTGTGCTTAGAATATGATCAGTCTAGGCTAATACAGAGGCATAATATGGGAGATTGCATTTACTTAGGTTCACAACAAGATAAACGCTGGGAGAGCATGGATGTTTATTGCTCTCTTGCTGCTAGTTTCTGTTTGCTGATATATGATAAGTGCCAAGAACTGAGTCTAAAAATAATAGGTATCAAATCAATAGTTGTTGAATGAATGAATACGATTCTTTTAAGGGTCTCAAATTCTAAAATAAAGTTGCTTAAAAGCCTAAAGTCTGAAATTCTAACTAAACATTTGTGCTCAATCCACAAATGGTTTGTACGAGCTCTTGGCAAAGAATATTGATAGTACCATGGCCTCCCAGAAGAATGATTCCATCTGTCTTGGAGGAAGTGCAGCTGGAATGGCCCTTGAGATGAGGATCGTAAGACTCTGATTCGTGTGCTGTGCACATGTGCTTATCCGGATGGAGCCGGTGTGGAGAGGGACTCGATACTGGTGGAAGCAAAGAGGAAGACTCTCAATGAGCTGGGCCGACTCTGTGGCTGTAACGATGGGTCCCCACAGCAAGGCTTGAGAAGAGCTGTGGGACCAGGAAGTGCTTCTCTCCATTGTTCCTGGGGCCACTGGGAGTTAGAGCTGACTTCACAACACCAGCAGCAATAACCAGCACTTTCAGATGGAAGCATCCAGTAGTTATGATGAGACAGTTATGAACATATGTGCATCAAGGTGCTAGGAGAAGCAAACAACTAGTTTATATAATAATATTCTTATAAATAAATGTTGAGCCTGATGCTTTCTAGTAGATCTGCACTGTTAGCACTCCACTATACAGAGTACTCATTTATTCACTGCATTACATAGTCTGCCAAAGCAGTACTATATGTAACTGGACCGTATACAACTTTTAAACATCAACAAGAACTTTTCTAAAACATTTTATATAAACGTGAACTTAGAGCCTGCTCCCCCCCCCCACACACACCCAGGATTTAACACCTACTATATACTTTTCTGTTTCTAAAACTGCTATGTGTCTCTGGATGCATCACCCATGGTCCAGGGGTTCTGTGTGTACCACTTAATGAGCCTTGCAAAGTAAAGATCTTCTTCTTTTTAACCAGCTCCACTGAATCAGGTCTAGGGAGACTAAGAAAGAATGATGACTGAGGATGGTTTACAGTCAAGAGAATCAGATAAAACCTTGGCCAAGAAAAAATGACCTCAATTAAAGCCTAAAACTCTGCATATGAAAGAATACAATCTATCCAGCATTGTTATAATAAATGGCAAAATCTTACATCTTGTGTTTTCTTAGGAACACAACAAACACATGTTGGGTGAGTGATTTGGCAGAAATAACTCCAAATCTTCAAAGGAAGGGCAATCTTCGTTTAAAACCTTAAAAATGGTCAGCCAGCAACAAAAGACACTTCTCAAGTGGTGACCTTTCAAGGTCACAGTGATCTCTGAGAAGAGATCTGGCATCTGTTCGAATTCATGCATAGATTCAGTTTCATACTTGCACAGAGTCTGCTCGGGACAAACAGTTCCTCGGAGGCATGCGTCCTGGGTTTAACAGCCCTCTTCTTTTAATTGAGAAAAGTAAATGCCATTGTTTACATGTTCAGCTTAATTATATGTGGCCTTGACAATGGCAGCCACACTAATGACTAGATCTTTCAAAGAAGCCGTGGTGTCTGTGCTTATCATAACATACCGCGTGCTGTGGGCTATTACCAAGAGTAATGTGTCATGGCATTTGTGTGTGTTTACTAAAGCATTTCCCAGACAAAACCACGCACACACTAAAACGCATGTGCGTCTATGTTCAAACCCCTGTCTCCCACAGGACTACATTTCATGGGCAAATGGTTTCCGAGCTTTAAGTTCTGCCTTCTGCTCATATACTCGATCCTTCTGTTTTCTGTGGGTTTTGCTTCCTAAGAAGTAGAATGACAAATAATACATAAGCGAGATGATACCGTTTCAGAAATGTGAAGAGGTTCTCCTGGGGCAATGCCAGTATTAGTGTTGGTGCTGCAGCAGTTTAAGAAACTGTCTTCTGTAGTTCTGTTATTTGCAAACCCACACACACACTTTGCATTTCTGTTGGTTGATGCAGTGCTCAATATAAGAATAGGGGCTTATTTGATTCCACACAGTCAAAATCACACACATTTGTAAATGTAAATAGCCCTGAGCAATAATATGGTCCAGAGCTCATCTTTTATAAGCAAGTAAACAAAGAACTAGAAAGGTTACATGAGTTAGGTATTTAGGGGGAAACTTAATTGACTAAAAACACTGGCTATGTTCTCCAGAATACTTTGAACATATCCCAAAAGGCTCTGCAACTTATGTTGCAGAAACCTAAATTTAATATACCACTTTATGCTGTTTTACAAGCAAAAAAGTAGCATATTTTAAATCAATAACACATTTAAAGAAACAGCCTTGAATGCATACATGTTTTGTTTTCCCTAGAGATGTAAGCCTGTGACAAGGCCAAGAGAACAACATAGTTTGAAATATTTAGAAATTTGCCCCTGACCCTAGGGCTGTATCAGTCTCAGAGGGTACCTAGGCATGTGTCTTATTAATTTCCCTCCACTCACCTATCTAATATCACCCTTTCTCACTTCAACTCACTCTGTTCTCAGACTTGGTGTGTTTCAGTGACTACACCGGGCGGCATAAAACTGAATTAGTGCTGGGAAACCTCCTCGGGTCTTTGCATTCCTGAGAATGATTGACATCTTTTCCCAGACGTCATTGACATTTGTGTGCAAGCCTCGGAGGAAAGACCAGCCACGATGCACTGAGATTTGAGGAGCAAGTTAAAGATGGCAAGAAGACACTCCCTGCCACAGGGAGGGCCGGGCTGTGAGCCTGGAAAGAAGACAGCGGATGGACTCACCACTTCCCTTTTGTTGTTCTTGAAATCAAGAGTTAGCAGGTGGCTCTACATAAATAAATTGCCTTTGCTCAGACAGGGGCTCGGTTATATATATTTTTAATCATATTGGTTTTCATCAAATATAGACAGTGAGTGAAAACCCATTTTTCAAAATGGTAGCTTATCTTACATAGAACATATACAGTTCCGGAAATAGAACTGATAAAGGCAAAGCAAGTGGAGAAGGGAGGAGGGCTAAACGGGAAGCAGCTGATTGAGTAGCAGAGCAACAAGCCCGGGGAAAAGGAGATTGAGACAATTTCAACGGAGAGATTTATGTTGTGGATTACACAAGCACTGCGGTATTCCGTTCTTGCATGCAATATAGGGGGAAACCCGAACCAGTGACTACTTTACTAATGATGCACCTAGTAGGGCTATTTCGTGAATCACTTACTCCTGGATAGCAGATATACTTCATCTAAAACTATTGCTACATGGGAAACATTGTTTCAGAAAGTAGATGGAAAGGAGCTTAAAACAAACAAACAAACAATGCACTGCCATCCAATCACTGTGACCCATAAGCTTACATCTTGGAGAAGGGCTAACAGGGTGATATGTGTTAGGCACTTCCAAGTATTCAACAACTTAAATAAAAACGATTGTTTCTTCCACATTACGCATTATACCACATAAATGCAGTATAGTTTAACAATGCTAAGGAAGGACTATTGAATCCAGCAAACTCAAATTCATTGCCAGCCAATCAATCTTGGCTCTAAGCACCCCTTCAGGATGGAGTAGAACAGCCCCCACAAAGTTTCCAAGGCTTCGGCTCTCACAGAAACTAACGTAGTTGCTATATATTCCTACTGGAAGTAGTTGGTGAGTTTGTACTGCCAGCCTGCTGGTTAACAGCCAAATGCTTACCTATCGAGCCACCTGGCCTCCTTGGCACTAGACTAAAGGTAAATGAATGGCCTCTGATAAAGAACAGACAAAAAATGATTGGAACACTAGAAAAGGCAGAATATAAAAGTTCCGAAGGGACAGTGCTAGACTAATGAGCATGAAAAATTTATTGCAGAATATCATTGTGATGGAACGAAAGAATCTCAAAATTGCTGAAAGCCTAGTTGAATTCCGGGCTGCAGGATATGCCCTAGGTCAATTACTGATGCTCGATGTCTTTGTTCTGTTGTCCCCTGTGGTCACCATGATCCGGAACCAACTCGAAAGCACCTGACAACATCTTCATGAATAGACTGAGGCAATGATAGCCTTGGTCTCAGTTTTGAGAGGACTGTATTTAACCCCATATGGTACCTTGACTATGTCGTTGTTATTAGGTGTCATTGAGAGAACTAAAGTGATGAGCGAGGTCTCAGACTATAGAGTAATTAATAATCCACACTTTCACCTGTTTAAGCTGTAAGGAATGGGGAGGTGGGTGGCAGCTCTAGTATAAGGTCGGTAGGGGGAGACACTCTTGATCAGCTTGCAGCTCGTCACAGTCAGCATTCGGTGCATTTCTTTTGAAGAGCGCCTCAAATACTTTGTAGTGTTTATTTGTTTTTATATTTGTACTTAAAATTCCATTAACTGTGTCTGTCCACAATTGTTTTGAGTAGAACAGAATTTAGCATGACCTAGGTGACTCTAACATTTTTGATTGAATTAATGTATGAAAATGAAAAGGCATAGATTAAAAGTAAAAATTGTATCACTTATAGCCATGTTATTATACTTTAAGGATCTTAATGTTTTTACTTGTAAAATGGGGACAAGAGTAACCAAAAATTTTAATGTGGATTCAGGGAGAAAGATACTCTGATGAATACCAAAGACTCCAGCATTGTGTCTGAGAGATAACCAGTATATGATAAATGTTAACTCAACCAATTGTGTTGTTTTAGTTGAAGTTTTTCATTAAATTAACTAAATTTCTGAATTTTGCAAGCACAATTGAGTGCTCTTGAAAGAAAAGTCATAGATTTTAGAATAAAGGACTTAATCGATCATCTCTCCCCAGACAGCATGTTGCTCACTCTGCACTGTCTGATTTTAAATTTAAAAAATGTTAATGTCTACCTGTCCTTAACTGGTGAATGCATTGGGATTACCAATGTCTCACACATGGCCTCGGTCGATCCTATGCTGGGCATCCCATGTAGCAAGGCATGAGGTATGGCTGGGCCTCCGTGTGTGCCGAGGAAGCTGCTTCGCCTCATCTCCCCAGCAGATCACATGAGAAGAGAGCACACTGAGCCAGGGCAAGAGATCAATGACCTATCTCTGTCCCCCTATAAAATTAATGATGACTCTATGAAAGTAAAATATGTCTTTCTAAATATAAAAAAAGGGACATAAAAGCACTCAGACTTAGCACTGACATTCAGGGACTCATGGCATCGCCATTAAGAGTCTGACTTTTGAACTTTATTTAAGGACATTAGTGATATAAGGTCAAATGTGAAATGAAAACAGAAAACTGTGCATACAAGGTTTCATACATTTATCTTCATAGCGACACACGTGCTTCCAATAGGTATGAACAGAATCATGCAAAAATGATAGCAGCTGTTGCTAAGTATTTTTGTTATAGATGCTTTTTTATTTTTTCCTTTATACTTATTAAGGTCAACAGGATTCTCACTCTGAGGAAAGGGTTCTAGCCGTGGGAAATAAAGCTAAGGAAAGAAACAAACATTCTGGAAATGCTGTACTAGACCACATGTAAGCTCAGCTCATGAGGACGAAGGAATTGAGAGAAAGCAGAATCAATGGCTTAATTAAAAATATAGAGAGTGGAGGGTAATATAGAGAGTGGAGGGTAATATAGAGAGTGGAGGGTAATATAGAGAGTGGAGGGTAATATAGAGAGTGGAGGGTAATATAGAGAGTGGAGGGTAATATAGAGAGTGGAGGGTATATAGAGAGTGGAGGGTAATATAGAGAGTGGAGGGTATATAGAGAGTGGAGGGTAATATAGAGAGTGGAGGGTATATAGAGAGTGGAGAGTAATATAGGGAGTGGAGGGTAATATAGAGAGTGGAGGGTAATATAGAGAGTGGAGGGTAATATAGAGAGTGGAGGGTAATATAGAGAGTGGAGGGTAATATAGAGAGTGGAGGGTAATATAGAGAGTGGAGGGTAATATAGAGAGTGGAGGGTATATAGAGTGGAGGGTAATATAGAGAGTGGAGGGTAATATAGAGAGTGGAGGGTAATATAGAGAGTGGAGGGTAATATAGAGAGTGGAGGGTAATATAGAGAGTGGAGGGTATATAGAGAGTGGAGGGTAATATAGAGAGTGGAGGGTAATATAGAGAGTGGAGGGTAATATAGAGAGTGGAGGGTATATAGAGTGGAGGGTAATATAGAGAGTGGAGGGTATATAGAGTGGAGGGTAATATAGAGAGTGGAGGGTAATATAGAGAGTGGAGGGTAATATAGAGAGTGGAGGGTAATATAGAGAGTGGAGGGTATATAGAGAGTGGAGGGTAATATAGAGAGTGGAGGGTAATATAGAGAGTGGAGGGTAATATAGAGAGTGGAGGGTAATATAGAGAGTGGAGGGTAATATAGAGAGTGGAGGGTAGTATAGAGAGTGGAGGGTATATAGAGAGTGGAGGGTATATAGAGAGTGGAGGGTATATAAAGAGAAGGGGCTGAAGGAGTAGCTGATTTTAGGAAATGGAAAGCAGAGAAGGAGCCTCCTGTAAGCTGACTTAGCCCACTGGAGCCGCCCCTCTTGTTGGGGTGAAGATTTACCGTTTCTTGTATTGCTAGGGCTAATGATGGGGGCCTTGTGAGCTCATGGGAACACAGCACGAGCTATTGTGTGGAATTACTTGAGAGTCACTTTCCCTACGATAGCTTAAGTAAAATAATAGCTGAGTTAAAGGGAGAGTAAAAGTCAGCTGTTTTTTATTTTACAATTTTAAACCCAGTGGTGGCTGCAGAATTTCTACTGGAGATGTTTTTTTTTTCTAGAACTAGGTTTTGAAAAACACACTTTATTTTATAATCTGTAGAGTCCTCATTGTTCCTACTATTGTAGGGATATTAGTATAGGTTTGGGCTACTTTATGATAACAGACGTCATCAAGCTTGAGAACTGTCTCACATAGGGTTCTCATATCTTCATGCTGAGAGGGAATATAGATCACCGAAACAAAATGAACATTTTGCAAAACACATACAGTTTAGGAGCGCCGTTTCACAAAGAACAAAATGTTTTGCTTCCATAAAGTGTTCCTGTGCTTGTTTGTAAGGAGCATTCTGCTGTGCTTTCTCCAACACATATTTGTTTTTAGTTCTGGCATTCCAGGGTACATTTAAAATTCTTTACAAACATCATAATAAAATACATGGATTCTTCTCTGCTCTTCTTTATTCGTTGGCCAACTTGCACATGCTTATGAAAGTGAAAATACTGCAGTTTGATTCAGACTGACCTAGCACTCTGGATGACATCTTTGCTTTTAATACGTCAGAGAGGTCTGGGTGAGCGATTTGCACAACGCAATACATTGCTTGATTTCTTGATGGCTGTTTTCATGGGTGCTGATTGTGGATCCAAGTAAAATGAAATCCTTAAGGATTTCAATACTCTCCCTGGTTATCATGATGTTTCTCATTGCTTGAGTGGCATATGACATTGTAAATACTCAGGAACAATTTATGGAGCAGGATATAGATTAGAGAACAGATAAAAAGATGCCGTTGCTGTTTACCTTTGAGGTTTGCTTTGAAAACTCCTTACAATCCTGTGTTTGGCAGGTACTGGATGGTCCTAAGCTTGAGCCCATGGTTGCAGCCACTGTCAATCCAGCTCAGTGAGGCCCTCGTGACTGTGGGTCCCAAATGCATCAAGTGAAGTCTGACATCCTGGCCCCTAAGGAACTCTCTGGGTGTCCTTCCCAGGCAGATGTGTTTGTCCTTTTGGCAGTCTACGATACTTTCAATATTCTTTGCTAGCAGCACAATTCAAACGCATGCATTCTTCTTAAGCCTTCCTCATTCAATGCCTTTCCTTAGGTGTTTCTTTGTACAATAATTCCACGTTCATATTAAAATGCACATAAGAAGATTCATTTTCAAGCATGAATGTTAAGGGGAAGTTTTAGGATGTGAACACGGGTCCTAGCATAGTGATAAGCCTCGGTGGACAGAGGCGGCACAGGCCGCCAAACACCAAAGGTGCACAGGTCCATGTTCAGGCTAGAACTGAGTTTGTTTAAAGTCATACTGGAAAAAAATGACAAACATGAAGATGTGATGAAGCCAGGGAAAGATTTTTGTCTGTTTGTTTTCTTTATTATTGTAATAAATCATTTTATTGGGCACTCATACAGCTCTTGTAACAAGACATACATCAATTGTATCAAGCACACTTGTACATATGTTACCATCATAATTTCCAAAACATTTTCTTTCTCCTTGAGCCCTTGGTATCAGCTCCTTTTCCCCCCTACCTCCCCCACCCTCCCACCCTCTTGAACCCTTGATAGTTTATAAATTATGTTTATTTTCATATTTTACACCATCCGCTGTCTCCCTTCATCCATGTTTATATTGTCTGTCCCCTTGGGGGGGTGTACATCAAACAGTGCGATCGATTCCCCCTTTCTCCCCCTTTTACCCACACCTTCTCCCTATCCTCATGATATCACTACTCTCATTATTGGTCCCGAAGGGTTGATCTGTCCTGAATTCTGTGTGTCAAAGCTGTACCAGTGTACATGTTCCGGTCTAGACAGATTTGTAAGATAGAGCTGGGGTCATGGTATGAGTGTGTGGGGGTGGGGTGGGGGTGAGGGGAAGGGCGCGTTGAAAAACTAGAGGAAAGTTGTGTGTTTTGCCACTGTTATCTTGCACTCTGCTTGACTTGACCCTTCCTGTGGCCCTTTTGTGAGGGGATGTCCAATTCTCTACAGATGGGCTTTGGGTCTCCACTTTGACTCCCATCCTTTGCATTGATATGATTATTTTGGTTCTTCTGATGCTTGATACCTGATCCTGTCGACACTTCATAATCACAGTTGTCTCCCTGCCAGATGACCACTTGTTGAACTTCAAGCCTTTAAGACATCCAATGCTATATCTTCTAATAGCTGGGCACCATCAACTTTCTTCACATTTGCTTATGCACCCATTTTGCCTTCAGCAATTGTCAGGTAGGGGAGTATCACAGAATGCCAGGTTACTAGAACAAAGTGTTCTTACATTAAGTGAGGACTGGAGCCAAGGCCCAATATCTGTCTGCTAACCACAGAAATATTTTGAACATGGAATTTATGTTCTAGTATTAAGATGTCTGTTTTGGAGTGCCAATGAGCCAATTCTGACTCACAGTGACCCTATGGGACAGTGTAAAACTGTCCCTCATGATTTCTGTGGGAGCAGGTCATTGCGGCTTTTCTCCTGCAGAGCTGGCGGGTGGCTTTGAACCACACTGACTTTCAGATTAGCAACTGAGCACTTAAATATTGAGGCACATGCACTATTGGAACTAAGGACAGAGATGACAAACAGGTCCTACTCTACATATCAATCATAAGCAATTGATTTTAAGGTGAAGCCTGAGATGGAAAAAAAAGAAGACAAAGAAGAAGTCATGGTATCAATTAAGATCTGGCACTGTCCTGAGTCTTGGAACTTCCACCTCCAGACAGAGAAAGTCATAGATAGAGGGATGGTCCTAGGAGAAGAAAGACGCTTTTAATTTCAAAAATCTCTCCCAAGCCCTTTAATTTGGAATTTTGAGTTATTTAACATATTTCAGATTTCATTTTCTTATCACAGAAATCATGACACCTATATGCTATGAGGATTAAATGAAACGGGTAAACACTATAATAAATTTACAGGCACATAGCAGGTGTCCAAAAAATGTTAGGTTCTTTCTTCCTGGTCCTTTTTCAAAATATCAAATTACCACTCTAATAACCTGGCCATGATTGATGAAGACTGCAGAGCCCCAAATTAAAGTCCTATAATTAATTGCAAGTACACAGCCCATACCATAGATGTGTAATGTATCACAACTGCACAGCCCACACTTATGGCCCCCACACTTCCATTTCTGCCATTGGGTTGTCAGAAGAAAATGGAGGCACATCATGTTTAACCATGAAGAGATGCTTCGAAAAGAATTGTAGTGATTCTTGTGGTTAGTCCATAAACCATTGTAGCAGGTAGCTTGGAAGAAAACGGTGATTTTCCCACCTTCTTTTGAGAACTGCCAAAGAAGGAAACTGTAGGCGCAGCCTCTTCTCCTGTGCACACAGGAATCATCATTTGGCTACTTTCTCTGCTTCCTCTTTTGTCTTCCTACTCCCCCCTCCTTTTGACAAGCGTTGACAACAGTGAATTTGGTAAGGAGACAGCTACTCGGGCTTTTGGGAGGAGGCTAAAACCTACCTTCATAGCACCTATCTTAATAACGAGGTGCATGTATTTAAACTCTATTCACAAACTTCTGAAAGAAAGTTACAACCTGGTGAAGGTCAATGAGGTCACAGTCATTCCCCTTGGCTGCATCGGAAAGCCCAATGCTTAAACATGCTTCCCTGATATTGCCTGATAAATAGCAACTGACAGACTCAAGCTGCATCATTCAACAAACCCTGAATCTAAAATTTAAAAGTAAGTTGCAAAAACAGCAATAGGTCATACTGCGGAAACTCATTTGACTTGGTTTCCTTTGGCCCATTTTTATGTAGTGCTAAGCTGATGAACCCGCGAGCCCCCCCCCCCCCACTGCTTCCTTATGACTGTCTACTCTTCTAGTGATTAGGGTGCCAACATATGTGTGACTGAGTTAATGATTCCCTCTGATCTCAGTTGTCCTGTATTATCAGAGCCAACTTAAAATTAAAGTTGCAGTGCAATTGCAAAGCTAGTTTTTCCAAAATATGTTGCCTCATCCAACCTGTGAACCTGTGACAGGTAGTTTAATGTACTACATGATTGTTTTTTACATCCTAAGAATGAACCTTCTATGAAGGCTAAATCACTTTGGTATCTATCATCAAGCACAAAATTGACTCAAGGATTATTCCTCTCTGAAAAAATATGTTTTAATTTTAGTTGTCAGTTGTATGTGTCATTTCATTAGTAGAAAGTGAATATCAGAAAGCGTGGAGAGACAACTAAGAAAGAGATAGAGTCATGGTCTTGAATGTCTACTTATCTACCTATTTGTTTTACAATAACAAGCCAATGTATTTAATTTAATTTTTTTGTGTGATTTCTTACTGAAATCCAACACATGTGTAGCACAGGTGCCTATGGACATTGCCTACCTTTCTAGGATTGTAGCAGAAAAATAGCCTTCTTCTTTTTAAGCTTCTATAGTTATGTTGCCATAGTGGGAGAAAGATGAGGCTTTCTACTCCAGTAAAGAGTTGTAGTCTTGGAAATCCACCCTGTCTTATGGGGCTGCTATGTGTTAGAATCAACTCAATAACAGTGAGCTTATAGTTCAGAGGCATTTTGTTCTATCATCAGGTTAGCTAGTACTCAACAAAAATATAACAATTCTGGAAACTTTGTTTTGTGGACAAAGACTGTGCCATAAACCATGCCCGGGGTTCACTTCCTAAATATTGTTGTTTTCTGGTTCATAACGGTTAAAGTTGCCACCTCTCTACTATTAGAAGATTCTACCAGAGACTTAATTGTACTCATTTGTCTCTATTTATTTGAGTACCTTACTTTGATTCTTTAATGCTTAATATGGTGTGTGTATTAGAACAAGTTGACTGCAGAGACAAATCCAGAGACACTCAGATATGTAAAAGAAGAACTTTATATCAAAGTGTAAGTGTATATTAAGAAAATATCATGGAGAAATCCAGAACATGTTGTCTTTAAGTCCCATATTATCTCATAAGACCAATACTGGTCCATAAATACCTCTTCAGATTCACTCAGCACATGCAATGATATAAAATGCAGGAAAATCAAAGGCCAATGGGTGCACTCTTGTGGATCCAGTGGCAGTGGAAGCATTTCTGGGGCCCTGGAAGATCTTAGCATGCCTCCACGTGGCAGCTGGTCAACAGGAAGGTGAAAGTAGAAAGAGAGAGGAAGTTCCCAGAATCCTCATGAGAAGACCACACCCACAGGAAGGCATCATTGGGTTGCGACCTGATTGACAAGATAGACTCCACCCCTTCACAAGATTATATAACTACCACAGTGTGTGATAGCTGTAAACTCTACTCAAAGTATATTCGATGATTTTTTCCCCTTTGATGGTATAGAACGAACATCAAGACTGCAGTTCAGTGAATACCAATACTGATTTTCTTATAAGTTAGCTGAAAATATCCCCATATATAATACCAGAAAGAACAAGTTTATTTGTTGGTTTTTCCTGCATAAACCTGGGAAAATATGACCCTTTTAAAGTAATCAAGACGTTTAATTATCTGCTATTTAACTGGCGATGGTTTCTAGTGTATCAGATTTAGTACTCTGTTTTCCCCCGGCAGAGTGAAGACTGTTATTGTCACTGCCTCCTTAAATCACAACTACCCCTCACATTATTTTCAATTAATGGGCTCTAATTTATACATTTTATAATATTTGCTGTCTTTCTAAATGCGTTTTCCTTTTTTACTTTCTGGTAGTAAAAACATTTCACAGTTGCTGCATGAGAAAGGAAATCTGGAACTGATGGTATCAACATGTAGGGATAGTCCAGGCATACAGAATTATTGGAAATATATACATATATACAACGATAGAGCTAGCTGTTCTAAAAATAAATTTAGTGCAAGGAGAAGAGAGAATGTGTTTTTGAGTGTAATTAGTAGGACATGATCATAAATAAGCGACCAGACAGAGGTAAGGCAACAAAGTCTTTTCATGATATGCTGGCCACATTTAAGCCTTGACCACATTAAAAGGCACGGGTGCTTTGTAAAACTGTGTAATTAAATGGAACTCTTAGCAGCTGCCTTGTAAATCTCAAGAGAGGAGACAAGCTAAAGGCTGGATTCTATAGTAGTCACAGCTTTGGTTGAGTGGTCTTTAAATGATAGTCACACCTTCGGAACAAGAATCAATAATGAATTTGACAAAAACTCTTTATCTGTATCAGAGTGAGAGACACAGAAAACAAGGGCTAAGAGACAGGCTCTCTTCCTATAGAAAAGGGCTTCTGAGGAAAAAGAATCTATTGGAGTCTAATGGTTTCCATTCTATAGGAACAGATTGACTCAACATCAGAAGTGATGTGGCTTCTGAGATTAGCCACAGCAGAAGGCAATTATTGTCAGAAATTTACATGATGGAACAGAATATGGCACTGAATTTACTTGTTCCCGTTTCTCATATAAGTCCCTGGGTGGCACAATCATTAAGGGAGCTGTTAGTCAACTGAGAAGTTGGTGCTTAGAATCTACTTAGAAGCATCCTAAGAGAGAGACCTGGTGATCTCCCCCTCAAGACTCAGGATTGGAAACCCCAAGGAGTCTGCTTCTACTCTGACACGCATGGGATCACCTGGAGCCACAACTGATGGGGCAGCAAAGCGGGTCTTTTGGGCTATTTCCTTTCCCCTAACTCTTGTACCCAGGGTAGCCAGGTGCCCTAATTTGCCTAATGAGCCAACTAACTCACTGCCACCAAGTGGACTTCAACTCATAGTGATCCTTGAGGGCAGAGCAGAACTGTCTCTGTGGATTTCTGAGACTGTGAATCTTTATGGGAGTAGAAAGCCTCATCTTTTGCCCTAGGGCTGCTGGAAATTTAGAACTGCTGACCTTGGGGTTAGCAGCCGATCTTGTAACCCACTATCCCACCGGACCTCCCGCTTTGCTTTGATGTTTCCAATATATATTTGGTTCATTGGACCTTGATTATGAATTTTTATTTTCAAGATATTTCCTGTTTGAACAGTAAATTATATCATCATATCTTCACAGACCAAGTCCTTGATTTCTACTCCCTAAATGCCTCTTCATGATTGAAAGTTCTGTGGCTAACGAAAGGTTGGCGATTTGAACCTACCCAGAAGCTGGCAGACCAAGGGTCTCATGGTCTGTCTCTTTCCTCGGTCACAGGAGACGGCGGTGAGTGAAACGCCACAGCAAAGGCACCTAAACAACAGCAAGGGCCTCTGAGAGGTGTCTTCTGTTCCCCTCTGCCTGCTCGCCACACCTTCATTTTTCACAGAAGTCTTCCAGCTGGTCTCCATGGTGTTGTTGTTGTTGCTAGGTGCCATCAAGTCTGTTTCCGCACGCAACCCAATTCACCACAGAAGGAAACACCATCCAGTCGGACACCAGTCTCCCAGTTGCTCCCATACTTGAGCCCATTGTTGAAGTCACAGTGTCAGTTCATCTCACAGAGAACCTGCGTCTTTTTCACGGCCTGCTTTACCAAACCCAATGTTCTCCAAGGACTTGTCTCTCTTGACAAACTGTCTAAAATAGGTAAGATGATATCTTGTCACCACTGCCTCTAAGGAGCACTTTGGGTGTACTTTTTCCCAGACAGCTCAGTCAGTCTTTTTAGCATCCATAGTAATTTGAATAGTCTTCTATGGTCTATTCTCCTATGGTCTTCCTTATTCGATGTTCAGCTTCTGCAGACATATTGGGCAGTGGAAAGCGCCATGGCTTGGGTCAGGCACACATTAGTCCTCAAAATAACATCCTTACCTTTCAATACTTAGAAGAGGTCTGTGCAGCAGATTTAACTAATGCAATACACCTTTGGATCCCTTGACGGCTGCTTCCACGAGCACTGATTGTGGCTCCGTGTAAGACAAAATCCTGGACAACTTCAACTTTTCCTCCATTTCCTCCAATTTTCAGGATGTTACCTATTGGTCCACTTGCGAGGACGACATTGAGTTGTAATCCACACTGAAGGCTGAAACACTTGATCTTCATCAGCAAGTGCTTCAAGCCCTCCTTGTGCTCAACAAGCAAAGTGGTGTCATCTGCCTCTGGAGGTTCTTATTTAGCCTTCTTCCTGTCCTGATGCCACCTTCTTCTCCATTCTTCTCCATATATACCAGCCTCTCTGATTGTTTGCTCAGCATGAAGATTGAATAAGTATGGTCTCCATCCTCTTCTCAGCCCATTTTATATAACACCAAAGGGAGTGTTTTAAAAATAAATTATGAAACCACTCTGTGAACTCTTGCATGGTTTCACCTTGTATTTCGGCTTAGAAAGGCTCACGCTGCCTTGCCTGTTCCCTCAACCCACCTGGCGCCCTTCTTGCTCGGCTTTTCTGACTCGCTGAACAAACCTGATTGCTCTAGTTCTCTCGTTTCCTTTCTGATTCATCCCACAAGCCTGCTTTTTTTCTAGTTCGTTCTGCTGCTTCCAAACTTGTGTTCTCCCTTTCTGTCATCGTCTTCCTCCTCTTGACCCCTTTGTCACTGGTATTTCTCCTCGTCATTTTGATCTCTGTTAAAATCCCCCCAATTCTTTGGACTCGTGTTCAATGATTGACACAGACAAGAATAGGCCTCCTCGTATAATAATGTGCTCTTTATAATACCAAGACCGAACAATTTCATACATTCCAGTGTATATTGTCCATTAGTCTGAAAGTTCCAGAAGAGAAAATACATTTCATCTTGCTGTTTTTGGCTCCCTGCCATATTAGTATATAGTGTGTTTAAAAGTATTTGGATGAAATACTAACCAAACTGGGAGTTGCCTTCAAAGACAGCTAAATTTTATTATGAGGTGCATACTTATCCCTTAAATTTAAAGTCAACCTTTAAATGAATGTTGCCTATAAATTATATGTATTATCTATCTCAATTCTTCTTCATAATTGATCACTTAGCAGACTTAGCTCATAGGTATCAGGTTAAGGTGAAAGGTACAGATATTTTGGCTTATCTTCTAATTACTTCATGCTTATTTTAATTATGTTGATCTCATGCAATCAGCATGCCTATTCACAAGTTATTCCTAATGCTTTTTGGTTTCCCACTTTACATTCAATTTTGCTAAATGAGATACAATGTAATAAAATGCTCAAGCATTCAAGAAGGCATTGTCTGTAAAGGTGCTTCAGTTGGCGGAAATGCAGCACCATGATATAACAACTGGAAATGGTTGTCAACTGGTGCTTGAGCAGTTGAGTTAGTTACATTGAAATCAATGTAAGGGTTGCAAAGAAGGTATGAGAGCAAGCATTCATGATAAGAAAGTCAAACATGAAAACAGGATCAACTGGATTCTTATTAAATTGACCTTTAAAATCTTCACCGGTCCTCAAGAATTCAGTAGAAATTCATAAAATTTTCAAATAATTATGACTCATTAATCACTGAAATAGTTTGAAATTTCACATAGTAGGAATGCCAAATACTGACAATTCCAGCGTTCAGCACAGTGGTTCAAAAATACTATCAAGGGCTCAAAGTGTTTCTATATTTCTACTCTTTCAGTTGTACCTTTTCCAATCAGCTTGTAACTTGTGGTTATAAAATTGATGCAACAGCTTCACGAACGTCACAACCAAAGTGATGGAAGGAATGAAGTAGCAAGAGGTAAGGAAACTTCCCTACTGTAGTCTCTCTTATGTCATTTAGGAAGAAAATATCTGTAAGAAGCTACCCAGATGATTGGCCATCATGTTTCATTGCCTAGAAGTGGAAAACGTGTCTACCCCACATATATAGCTAACAAAAGGGAATTCAATTATATGATGTATCTTCTCAGATGAAGAGAATCTCTGAGAGGAAAGCATCACAGCATGGACAAATTTGTGCAGTCAACACGTCTTCCACATAATTCTGAGTGTCAGAGTTCTATCAGATTCTCTTAAATTAAAATTGTAATAATAATACAAACATGATCAGACAATTAAATGTCTCCTGTCCATTCTAACATAAAAAAATTCAAGGAAACATAACTGTTTTTAAAGCAAGAGGGACTATATTAAAAATAAAATCATAACCATTGTTAGAAACTCAGTTTCATTTCTGAAAATATAAATATTTAGTCACATTTAAGGACTCAAAATAATGTGATGATTAAAAAAACCTTCCTTCAGAGTCATTCCCCTTAAGGCAGACAGTCTATTGGCAAAAAGCTTTTTTGAGGTGTCTGGTTTTCAAAATGGTGCTATCGTTAACGGAAAATATGGAGCACCTTTCATAGCAAACTCTTACCCTCCCTCCACCTGCAAACAGATACCTGCTTCTGTGTTACCGTAACCCTAACTACAAAAATGCAAGTCAAATCACATCAGCCTTTCAATTGCATCTTATACTGGCTCTGGACCAACAACCCAGGTACTACATAGTTCAGTTGTAATTCAAAACAGCTGGACAGGGTTCTCAAGGTTGAATTTAGAGCATCTAATTGGAGGATACCTCATGGTCTCTGCAACAGAGCAGATGGTGAAAGTATTTTAGGACTATTTTCAAATGCTACTAGCAAACCCATATTTCTATCAATTGCCTTACATGGTTTCCATAAACATAATTTGCCATCGAAATCAAGGCTAGAGCTTAGCAGGGCCCTTCTGAGATGCCATTATCAATGATGACACACCGAGGATTTATATTCCAAGTTCAGAGATGAGTTGGAGGAGAACAAGCAATGGATCTCCTGAGATAAATAGATAGATATTGATAAATGATGTTATAAAGCATATCTTATTTTCCTGTATGAGAGGAAATCGTTTCTATCTCCTGTTACAGTAGACATTCAAGCTGATGTGTCTTTCGGAAAATAAGCAAAATGTAATTCTTTGTGACTTCCTCAGTGACTAACAATGCCACACGCACAATAGATGTCCAATGAGTGGTGCTTTTATTTGCTGTTTGGGTACAAATTTTATTTTTGTTTTCAAGATAATACATTTGTGGTGGAAATGAGCGATTTGGGGCACTATCAGATATCCTTCCCTTCTATTCAAATTTCCTTTACTCCTTTGGCCTGATGTTATATTTAGAGTGTACTTCCTGGGGACTGAGTTTCAACTGTCGAAGTAGGAAATCCTCAGATACGTTACTCCGTTTAACCCACCACAGCCTTGGGGTCAGGCGAACAATACTGTTATCCTATGACTTTGAATCTTAACTGATTAAAAATGAAAGGAAATATGAAGTTCATCTCTTATAGCAGAGCTGAGAGCAGATGTGATTGCTGTCGTGGTGTGCTGTCAATGCCAAGATAACTCATTTTCCCCCTGATGAATTCCTCTTTGCTTACCTAAGTAGGCTTCAGTTACTTGTAATAACACAATTAAAAAATACAGAGAAGCGAAATTAGATTAAAAGTATTCTGTTCCATTTAATGCATCTTGAATATTTTTATATTTAATAGATAATATTTCCATAATTTTAATGGTTATCTACTATATACTCCTTATGGAGATGGATTGACACAGTGGTTGCAACAACACGATGCAACATAGGAGCAGATGTGAGGCTGGCACAGCACTGGGTGGTGTTTCGTTCTGTGCATAAGGTGGCTGAGTTGGAATCCACTCAATGACAGCTAACATCAAGAACAACATTTAAATTGCATGGATGTCAATTTACTATTGTAAATAACCCATTGATGAGCATCTTATGTCTATATAATAATTTAAAATTCTGCTTTTCCCCTTAGAATACCTTCCTAGCAGTGGAGTTGTTAGAATAGTTGAGGCTTTGAATCATGGACTTTTCCTCACCCACGTCCTAAAAGGTTGTGTGTATTTACTCTCCAACCAGCAGCATATAAAGTTATCATTCTAAGGAGATCATATCCATAGTCTCATTATAAGATGCTACATAGAGAAATGCGACCCTATTCAATTTTACTTGAAGAATGCACTAATTAGAGAGTCATTCTTGTTTGGTTTGAAAAGTCCCATGGGATAAAGGAGGGCAGTACAATAGAACTTAGTGCACATATCATAATATTTAAGAGTTCGCTTGAGTGCTTAATACAACTTAAGGCAAACCAACTCCACAGGTGTTTTGGTGGGTGGACACTGTCAGAGCTTCCATAGCCAGCGAGAAGGAGGAGGAAAGATCCATTAAAAGCCAATCTGTGCTCATTATTCTTCACAGCTAACTGCCTCTCTGAGACCCAGAAATCGGAAGTGAATGAATTCTAGAGCTACCTGAGCTAGATTTTCAAAGAAGGCACCACTAAAATCCATTATACAGTTGGGATACCTAGACGGTGATTGGTAAACACAAATTCTAGATGTGGCCTTCAGTGTTTTCTCTACCTAGTTCTGGAAAAATCATATTCAATTTTCTGGAGTCAACTAACCTGTATTGGAGATCATATAAACATGTATTTTCTGACAATAAGATGTCATTCAGCTAGGTCTGTAATCAAATGAAGGAGCACAATGGATCAAGTGTTGGCTAAATCAAAGGTCAGCAGTTCAAACCCATCAACCACTCAGGGAGAAAGACGAGGTGGTCTTAAAGGCTCAGAGATAAACAAGTGACCATCTAGCTCAGAAGCAACAAAGCCCACATGGAAGAAGCACACCAGCCTGTGTGACCACAAGCTGTTAAAGGGATCAGGTATCAAGCATCAAGGAACAAAATATCATATCATTGTAAATGTGGGTGAGTGCAGAATGGAGACTCAAAGCCCATTGGCAGCCAACCGGACACCCCTTACTGAAGGGTTGTGGGGAGGAGATGAACTAGTCAGGGTGCAGGGAAGCAATGATGAAACATATAACTTTCCTCTAGTTCTTAAATACTTCCTCCCCCACCCCACTATCATGATTCCAATTCTACCTTACAAATCTGGCTAGACCAGAGGATGTACATAGGTACAGAGAGCAACTGGAAACACAGGGAATCCAGGAAAGATGACTCCTTCAGGACCAGTGGTGAGAGTGGCGATGCCTGGAGGGTGGAGAGAATGTGGGGTAGAAAGGGGGAACTGATTGCAAGAATCTATGTATATATAGCCTCCTCCCTGTGGGAGGGACAGCAGAGAAGAAGGCAGGGGGAGACATTGGACAGTGTAATATATGAAAAAAATAATAATTTATGAATTATGAAGGGTTAAGGAGGTAGGGGGCAGTGGGGAGGAGGGGAAAATGAGCAGCAGATATTAAAGGCTCAAGTAGAAGGTGAATGTTTTGAGAATGATGATGGCAACAAGTGTACATATGTTCTTGACACAATGGATGTATGTATGGATTGTGATAAGAATTATACCCGCCCCGAATAAAATAATTAAATAAAAAAATTTCCAGCCTCAGAAATCCTAGAGAGAAGTTATACTCAAAGTGAACATCTGATGGAATCAACTTGAAGGCAGTCAGTTCGGTTTGGTTTTAGTGCTCAGATAATAGCCTCTTGCAATCAAAGGCTAATAAGAACCAATATTCCTAAATTAGCAAAGTAGAGGGGCAGTGAAAGAGAGGAAGCCCCGCAACAAGATGGATTGACCCAGTGGCTGCAACAATGGTCTCAAACACTAGACACATTGTGAGGATAGAGCAAGGCTGCTGGGCTTTTGAACTTGACTGCACCTAACAGCAACAACAGCTGTTGTGTCTAAGAAAACACACACATAACCCCCCACCCCTTTAAAACTTTTTATGTTTTCATGACACTAATGGACATATCTGCTTACTGGTATGTGTGCATGTGAATGTAAGTGTGTGCAATCTGAATACGTCTAAGAACCTCAAGATGACCTCCGTAATGAAATGCTAAGTTCAGGCAAGGAAAAGGTAATTAAAATACTGAAATTCTTATTCATTCTCTCACAGATAATGCATTTTGTTGTACAGAAAGTATCTTGAGAGTTCTTTTCCTCCCAACCCTGATTTTTCTCAGCCTAGCAGCTGTTTGCTGATTCATTTCTCCAATATCAATCCCCGATTGTTGCAAATGCAGCCCAAGTGACTTCTATTTCTGTTTCCTCCTCACTTCCTCTCTCAGCTACTTTTCATGTAGAATTATCTAGTCTCTCGGGCTTCTTAAGTATTCTCTCTGAATACCATATCTACTTATTCATAACAAAGGTACAGCCAGATGTTGACCTGCGAAACAGCTAGAAGTTAGGAAACATGGGGAATATTGTGAATACCTAAGTATCAATTGATTTAATTCAAATTATGCATTAATAATTTTATTCTTTATATATTCATATAACAGGACAGAACACAGCTTCACAGTAAACAAACAAAAAACAAATTCAGTCAATTCTGATTCATAGTTCATATAATCGTGTTTTGAGGCTGTTAATGCTTATAGAAAAGGATAGGGTCGTCTTTCTCTGGAGACGCGACTGGTGCACTTGAACCACCAACATTATGGTCAGCAGTCAAGCACTTGGCTGGCAGTGCCACGAGGGCTCCTTTGGTCTGCACGGTAATAGACAATTCCTAGACATATATTCTTAGAGAAAAAATAAACTTATAAACACAGAGATACAAATACAATTTTGTCCTATCTTTCCAAAAATGGCAACAGAAAAAGATACTTTAATGTTATACTAGTAGATTTATTAATGGCTATCCTGTTAAAAATCTTTTTCCTTCTTAATCGAAGGGGAAACATCCTGAAAACGATAATCAGTTGGGTATCAAATGTCTAGTTAAGAAACTACAAAATTTGATTATTAATAAAGCAGTCACAGATGCAAACAGCTTAAACAGTCACAGGAGTTAGACTAGTGAGGGTGATGCTGTGGTACACTGAGGGGCCACGTGACTATGACTATGCATTGCCTTATTTCTAAGGCAGCAATCTGTATTGTAGGGAACCTGGATTAGAACATTAAAATAAAAGAATCCGTGGAATCCTCTGTGTAAAATGATTTTCACAATGTATTATTGGTACCTAAGCTTTGCCTTTTTCTTTAAAAAATGGTGAGGTACTCGTATAATTATGTTTTAGAAGGGGAAGAGAGGGTAAGAAATTGCCAGCACTCATGATTTGTCAACAGAGTACATCTCTTTGCAATTTAGCGTTAGCTGTAGATTGAGGTCTCGCGCATCCTTTTATTTCTACCATAATTACTTAACCTATTTGACTGCTCCAAATGCACACAGTGACCCTTCCTTAATGCTCATTTTTATTTTATGAAGCATCTGTTTAGATGCATATGCTGAATTAATGACTTTTATACATTCCAAATTTATACTGATATCATAAAATAGGCTCTGTATTAATGAAGTTCATTTTTCTACTATCCAGAATGTACAACAAATGATAAAATGTTTCTCCAGGGAACAATAAAGCTAAACGTAATTAAAGTATGCTGGGCAGCTAGCTCACTGTGTCTTTGAGCAGGGGTCAATTATGTCTATCCTGCATATCCAATTGCTGGCCTCAGCAGTCGCCTAACGACCAGGTAAGATAAATAATTGCTTAGTCACACTCAGACCTGTAATAATATCTGCTAAATTATTAGTGGAGGGTCACAGATGTCCTTAATCATTTTTGAGAGCTTTATTTTTGTTATTAGTTTAACCCCATACATTATCAAATATCTATAGATTATCTTTTGTGTGCAATATGCCTTAGCACATAAAAAAGATAAGAACATACGTGCCTTCAAACATCTTATATTTTAATAGGAGAGGAAGGCAAGTCGGTGACAAGAAGTATAAGCGTAATAGGGTATGGCAGATACAAAAGATTCTAGAGTCTTCCCTTCTTTCACGTTTAAGATCAAACTTTTATTTTCTCCGACCTCACATCTGCTAAATTGCCTCCATGTTTGACCATTCCGGTACAGCTATGGAAGAGCCCATGTTGCTCTCTCTAGCGCCTCCTAACTGCTCTTTACATATTCTTTCTTACTTCTCCATATTCTACTGTCCACCAAGCAAACGAACAAAAGTCCTTGTCAGGCGGTCAATTCCAACGCACAGTGACCGTACAGCAGAGGGTAGAACCGCTCCCTGGCTCTCCCAGACTGTAGCTCGTGAAGGGACTAGAGAGCCTCATCATTCTCCTGGGAGCTGCTGGGTTCTGAATTACTTCCCTTGGGGTTAGTATTCAGCAGGGCACCTCTCGATTGTCTACAGCAGCTACATATTCTTTATAAAACCACATTGAATGCTCTCTCCCTTCCCTTTTGCTCCTCCCCCTCTCCTATATGATCCCTATAGGACTTGCATTTGCTCTCAAGATAAAAACCCAAATCCTTTAGTCAGCCTCAGAGATGTGGCCCCTGCTGTTCTCTAATTTCATGTAGATCCCCCTTTTAGAGTGTGCACACAGTCTTCTCAATTCCACCAGCCTAGGACATTCTTACCGCTACCTCATCCAGCCCATCCCTGATTCCTTTCTCTTTATTTTACTAATCTCAGCTCAGAAAACACCTCCTAAAATATGAATCCATGATATGCTGGCGTAGATCAGGCTCCAGTGATTCATTGTCCTAACGGTGATTTCAATTGTTCTCTTTGAAAAGTGTATTTATACTTTCAGTTACTTGAATAAGATATCAAATTGTAAGTGCCATAAGGCAGGGATATTTGGTTTCGCTGGCCATTTTTTAATTACCAACACATGCATTACACAACTCGTACTTATTAAAAAATTGGGAAAAAATAAGCTCACAGAGGAAAATCACTTTTATAAATGTGGAGTCCAGTTCTAAAATAAAAAAAAATACTTGATAGTCTATTTTAGTGAATATCTCTTTTGTATTTCAAAGGTTAAAAAACAGACGAAGTTCCTAGTGCAATGAACAAATACATACAAAATCAAGTCTTTTAAAAGTACTGTGTCTTCTGTTCCCATCACTCCTGCTCTCAAAAGCAAGAGGTGATTATATTCCATTCTAGCTCATATGAGAGCTCTTTTTCATATGAGACTAGGTGGGTTTAATGAAAGAAAAATTGAAACTTTCAGCCGTAGACACGTCATAAAAGCCACTTCAAATCTCTAAAGATGAAATGACGTTGACACTCCAAACAATACGTCTTCAGTCATTGGTTTAAGGGTTTCAGATCAATGAATAACAGGGGTTACAGCCACTGCATTGTCTGCTACTAAAATTTCTATAGTTGCTTTTCTCTCTAAAACTGTTTTGCTATATATGTATATATTTATTTTTTTATGTATACTATAATATATCATTTGAAAAGAAAGCATCATTAGCAATAATAACTAACTTTAGACCAGGAAGTTTAACTAACTTCCTGCTTCTGCAAAGGTTGATGGTCTCAGACACCCAGAGGAGCAGTTTGTGCAATAGCCCATCCTACAGGATCGCGATGAGTCATCATTGACTCTGTGGCAGCGAGTTTGATTTGAGTATAAATAATGTTGTTATGGGTAGTAGTATAAAAGCTTTTGCATGGACAAAATTCTTCATTTCTCTTAGGTATAGATCTAGGAATGAGAGTACTGAACCCTATACTATACAATATTTGGAAGAACTGATGCGTCATTTTAGATTCTTGCCAACAATATGAGGGTTTTAATTTCTTCATATTTTTGGTAACATGCATTATCGTTGTCTGTCTTTTGTCCCCCCTAATAGTCATTCTAATGAATGCAAATATTTGTTTAAATCTGACTTAGAAGAAGCACACCCAGAGTGCCCCTGCGAGGTAAGGATGGCAAGACTTCCTCTACTGTACTTTGGACATGTCCTCAGGTGAGATAAGCTGCTGGAGAGAATATGTTTGGTAAGGTAGACAGTTAGTGAAAACGAGGAAGACCTGCCATGACATGGATCCGCACCGGAGCTGCCAGTGGGCTCAAACACGCCAACTGTGAGGAGGCGCAGCAGCGGGCAGCGTTGCTCTCTCTTGTACCTAGAGTCACTAGGAGTTGGGACAAGCTGCGCAGCTCCTGAAAACAACAATTCCGTAAAGCCAATCATCTTTCTTATGTACGGCCATTAAAATCTCTGCTCAGTTTACCTCAGGGACCAAGTACTGAGGTGACAAAGGTGTCCTTGAAGTTACTTGAGCTAGTGAGTCACCGAGTCCAACTGAGGGTCTAGGTATTTATGTTACAGCACATTGTTATACATCTAGCAGCTAGTTCACAATTCGGCTTTCTCCTCCATCTTCTACTCGTGCTGAATCTTGAGGTCAGGAGGAGATTCTAGATTAGGGCCATCTCACTTCATTTCTGTGCATGTTCGAAGTCTTCCTCCTGCACATTTGTTTCTAGATTCCCAGAAATATGTTGGAATTTTCAAAGTGCCTCATGGGATAAATCCCCAGTGGCTTTGGTATTTTTAATGTTATCTCCAATGATTAATACAACCTCCAAACCAAAAACCCCACTAATGACTCAGAGTGACCCCTGGTGTGTTTCTGAGGCTGACTATTTACAGGACTGGAAAGTCCCCCCTTTCATGGAACTTCCAGTGATTTTAAACGGCTGACCAGGTAGTTCGCAGCTGCCCAACATGGAACCGCAATCCTGGTCAACAAAGGTCCTGAAGAAGGATGAATCCTCTGGTCAGGCCACATAAATACCAGCCCCGAAAATGGAAATATGTAGCCAGCTGTCAACGAGACATATAGCGACAATTCTCTTGTAGTTCTGAGGGAGTTCATCGTCTGTCCTGTCCCCTTCTATGGGTGCTAGGATGTTGGATTTCAGAGACACCACAGTTAGGCAGTTGCTTGTTTTCAAAGTTACCATCTGTAATTGGAAGATTCTGGAGACAAAATATTGAATGATCCATGAAATATCAACAGAAGATGGATAGAACACACAGAGTCCCTGGACCAGGAAGAACTAGTTGACCGTCCAAGATTTCGGTAGGTAGCATATGAGCAAGAACCAGTGGTGAAGGAAGAAGTTCAAGCTGCACTGAATGCATTAGTCAAAAACACAGCTCCAAAAATTGACAAGCTCCCCATTAAAATGTTTCAGAAAACCAAAGAAGCACTTTAAGCACACACTTGTCTATGCAAGGAAATTCAGAAGCTAGCTACTTAGCCAGCTGACTGAAAGAAATACATATTTGTGCCCTTTCCAAAGAAAAGTCCCAACAGAATGTTTAAACTATAGAATGATATAATTGACATCGCACACAAGTAAAACTTTACTTAATATCATTGAACAACACTGCCAGAGAGTTCAGGTTGGATTCAGAAGAGGATGTGGAACAAGGGATTTTATCGTTGATGTCAGATGGATCTTGGCTCAAAGCAGAGAATTCCAGAAATATGCTTACTTATGTTTCATTGACTATGCAGAGGCCTTTTACTGTATGGACTGTATTAAAATATGGGTAACCTTGAGAAGAAGGGGAATTCCATAACACTTCATTGTGCTCATTAGGAACTTGTATATGGATCAAGAGGCAATTGTGTGAATGGCAGAAGGGAGTATCGCATGATTTAAAATAAGGAAAGGTGTGTATCAGGGTTGTATCCTCACCAAACTTGTTCAATCTATATGCTGAACAAATCATCACAGAAGCTGAATTATATGAAAAGTGTGTCATAAGGATCAGAAGAGGTTTATTAACAACCTATGATAGGCAGATGTCACAACCTTGCTTGCTGAAAGTGTGGAGGACTTGAAGCACTTGCTGATGAAGATCAAGGAATCTAGTCTCCAGGATGAATTACAACTCAATGTAAGGAAGACCAAAATCCTCAAAACTGAACCAATAGGCAACATCACGATAAATGGAGAAAAGGTTGAAGTTGTCAAGGATTTATCTTACTTGGATCCATGACCAACATTCATGGAAGCAGCAGTCAAGAGATCAAAGGACATATTGTATTAGGTAAATCTGCACAAGACCACTTTAGATTGTTGAAGAGCAGGGATGTTTCTTTGAGGAGTGAGGTGCCCATGAACCAAGCATGGCATTATCCATTGCTTCATATGCATATGAAAGTTGGACACTGAATAAGGAAGACCATAGAAGAATAGATACACTTGAATTGTGGAGCTAGAGAAGAATATTTAAAGTACCACGGACTGCTAAAAGGATAAATGTTCTGTCTTGGAAGAAGTAAGCCCACAGTGCTCCTTAGCGGCAAAGATGGCAGGACTTCGGACATATTGTTAGGAGAGATTGGTCCCAGGAGAAGATCACCATGTTTGGTAAAGCGGGGAGGTGTTGAGGAAAAGGGAGGCCTCAATGAGCTGAGTGACACAGTGGCACATCGATGGGCTCAGGCACAGGGACAAATGTGAGGATGGCATAGGACAGTGCGGTGTTTCATTCTGCTGTGCACAGGGGCAGTATGGGCCAGCGTTGACTTGATGGCACCTAATGACAGAAAGATCTATAACTGGGGAAAGGGCTATGGGGTTGGGAAAGAGAAACATGTCATGAAGCTCATTGTTCATCTAAAAATTCATCTTTTTTTCCAGTCCTCGGAGTGCTGCAAGTGTTTAGTTAGTTTCCAAAGTTCTAAAAGTGTTGATTTTGCCATTTCCCCCATTTTCTTACTTTTTCTGGAGCAGTGTTTCCGGGTGTTCTTCACCAGTCTTAAACTGAGATAGTGCTACCCCGATAAGCCTTTCCCCAAATTGGTGAATATAACTTACAAATTTTCCTAATTAAACAAGCCTAAGAAAAATAAGATTTTTGAAAACATATGGACTATACTATTGAGTTAGGCCAAGTTGACTAGAAAAGCAAATTCAGTGCTATTGATATATATGTAAGAAAGAGTTTTATATCCAGAAATAGTTATATATCAAGAAATTGTCCCAGCAAGTCCAACTCAAGTCCCTAAGTCCTTAAGTCCAATACTAGTACCTCTTCGGATTCATGCAGTCGCATGCAATGATGCAGAATGCAATAATATCACAATCAGGTGATTGCAAAGTCATGTGGATTCAAGGTTGGTGGAAAGATGGCAGGGGTCTGGCAGCTCTTTGGGTCACCAGCGAGCAGGAAGAGAATGGGTGAGGTTCCCTGGGCCCATCTTATGAGAAGGCTGTGCCCACAGGGAGGCTCCATCAGGCTGTGATCTGATAGACAGTGAGATAGTTTATTGTGCCAGCCTGGCCGGTAAACACAAGTAGGATTAACTGAAGGGCAGAGGGATAAATGGCTCAGTGTGCCTCAGTTTAAAGGGGTATACTACCTGTGGGATGCCTAGCCTGTGGACTGTGTCGCTGTAAGTTGAGGTCCCTTTAAGCCCACATGATTGGAATGTTCATCTCTGGAGCTGGGGACTGACAGTTGATGACAGTTGGGGACCTGCCTTGCAGTTTGCTGCCTGGGTATATATAGCCCAGCTCTCTCTACAGAAGGGGACTGGCAACTGGCGGCTCTCAAGCCTTAAAGGACTGCTAGTGTCTCACTGCTTTATAATTTAACTGTTAATTTCTTGTATTATCTATCTGTATATAATTTAACGGTTCATTTCTTGTATTATATATCTATCTTTATAAATATATTTATATATAATTACTAGCAATCTGGTTTGTCTCTCTAGAGAACCCTGTCCAACGCAGACAGGTTGGCTATCACCGCTACCATTTTTATAACTTCTAGTTGACGTGCAATCATGCAACTCCCACAAATCTGAGACAGTACTCCCATGTAGGTTAAAACCCATCATATTACTGAGTTTATTTCACTAGTGCTAACTGAGGGTTTAACTTATTCAAAGAGGTACAGACATTTTAGTCCTCAATTTCCTTAATTGTGCTTCTCGATTATGCTAATATCAATGTTGCCAAGCTGTTCACAATTTAATTGAGGCCTATAGATAAAAGCAAAATATTAAATTTATTGATTCTTAGTAAAGAGAATACTTTAATATCAATTATTTACTCTCAGTTAAATGAAAGGAAAAGTAAGAGAAAAGAAACCCTATTTGTTGGTGGTTTTAGGATAGTTTCGCTAAATAGATTATAACTTAATAACAATTCTCTCTGGGATTTTCAACCACATTTTATTAACAGTGGTACTCACATAGAGTATGTGAGTATATATGTATATATATATATATATATTTGATAATGAAGCTATAAGTTATCTTTACAAATAAAATAGACCAAGATTCACATCCTTTCTGGAATGATAAACATCACATGATCTGTGCTTGTTAATAAATGAAAGAATAATAGTGTTTGAAGATTTATTACAGTTGTCCTAATGGTCATTACGTAGATTTAATACTCTAAATTCAAGCGTATTGAAAGAAATATTTAAGGAATGTTTTTAGAGCTAATGTCAATGAATTGTTATTAGAGATTGCTCATCATAAAGGCTTTGATTAAACATGGAAACAAACCGACGAGTCTTTTCATTTGGTGACTTTGTTCCTGTATGTTAGATAATATTCAAGTGATTAGAGATGAAAGGTTTCACTTCTGAAGTCAATTGCATTTACTCCTTTCAGAAAATCGTGTTCCTTCAGTCTCTTTTGTGACAACAGAAAACCATAGGTTCATTTGTGTGTGTGTGTGTGTGTGTTCACTTTGATTTAGACTGTTTCTTCCACATGCAAAGGCCATAATTGGTTATATAACACGGAAGAAAACATCCAGAGCTTTCAGCAATTTCCTGTTGCTCATAAAAGATAATATAGGAGAGGGGCTTCAAATATTTGTGGCGAGATAATGGAATTTTTCCATGAACCTTTTAAAGTCCACTTGTATTATATACATAGATCATTGTGCTTTTTCTCTGAATTCAGATTTTTTTAAAATTGCCTTCATAATTTCAAAAGTGCACCATATTATGCATTCCACTATACAGTGCAATAGAAATACTTGGCTGTTACATCTGAACACTTAGAGGATGACCTAAAAGTAGGACAAGATTCATCTGAGAAGTGTCCTATAGCGGGTTACAATGTAATCATTCCTTGATTACTGGCGCATGATGTAATTTATTAGCTGATTGTCTCAGGATATTTTCTTAGTGGTTTTAAATATCTAATGACTAGAAGCATTTATCTTTATGAATGCAAATATGTATTCATAGTTCAAACTATGTACATACTAAACATCATATATTAAGTGTGTGAGGCCCAGGGTGAAACTCAATGGGAAACTATGTCCAAAAGGCAAGCACCGTATATTTGGAATTCCAAGTTTTCTGTCACAGACAGGAAAGCTTTTCCTTTTTATTTGAAGAAGCCAAGACAATGTTACAGATTATGTCCACGATACCTGTGGGCGGTATCAAACTTTTATTGTGGTTGAGTTCTGATACTGTGACTGTTATGTCTGATACGTGGGGGGCCACTTTGATTTATCACATACTGTTCTCACAGCTCAGCACTTTCTGTCTTTTTCACTGCAGAACCACTTTGGTATTAAGATGTAAAAGCTTCCCCCCCTTTATAAAACTCCTAAATCTTCCTTTTTCATGATTCTTTAACAGTCTGATCTCTTACTAGTTGTTCAACATTTACTTGTGGAGAACTCCACTTTCTAACTCTCACCTGGCCTTGGCCTTCAGAGTGGGCCAGGTCTTTCAGTTGCGATGCTGTTCCTCGAACTTCCCTTGCTGTCCACTCACTGACAAAACGAAGCAAACGGTCTCACCCCAAAAGAAGCCTCTTATTTCTATAGTTGCCTGGATGTTACACCAAGCAATCTTTCAGAGAAATATTGTGGATAGGAACATAATCCATCGAAAAAAAAGAATGTTTGTTGGGCAAGGTTTCAATGGTTGTTAACTATTATTTCTGAAGCCAAAACTAAGCAAGTGGGAGCAACTCTATCGCCATTAATATGTCGTGCAGAATTAATGCCATGTTTTAAATACGTAGTTGCACCAGGATTTAGCCTCTCAACAGATAGTTGAGATAAAACATCCAGATAAAACATCCAGCATATTATCTTCAAGAGACTATTCTATGCTTTCTTTAAGAACATGTATTAATCGAATGCTATATTTTGAGTCGTAGGTCCTCTGCGGTGACTACTCAATTCTGTCGCCAGAGCCGCCTTGAGCAGCACATAAAGGTGTCTCCAGGGACACGTCCTAATAAAACGTTCATCACTGTTCTCTCATCATCTCTGACTTACAGTGACCCACGGACAACAGAGTTGAGATACCACCCGGTCCTACGTCGCCCTGACTGTGCAGGTCCACCTCATTGAGCATCCTTTTCTCAGCACGGAGAGCAAGTCCTTCAAGAGCCTGGGCTGCCACGGTCGCTGGCACAGTGGGCTCCAGCGGAGCAATCGCTGCGAGGCTGGTGCAGGGTAGCTGCAGTGTGTCCTTCTGCTCTATGCAGGGTCTTTACTATTCGGAACCACATAGAAAGCGCCTGAGAGCAATGACAACCACAACTCTACTAAGCATGACGTCTTTCTCCAGAGATGGGTCCCTCCTGATCACATGACCAAAAATACCTGAAAGGAGTCTCACCATCCTGACTTCTGAGCAGCCCTCTGGCTACACTCCTACCGAGACCGATGTGTTTGCTCTTCTGGGTGTCCGTGGCACTTTTCAAAATCCTTGCCAACGTAATAACTGAAATTAAGCCAGTCCTCTCTGGTCTTTATTTTCGGTCCAGCTCTCATGTGCATCGGAGGCAATGGAAACATACCCTGGCCTGGGTCTGGCCCACCTTTAGTCCTCAAGGCGACACCTTTGTTCTTTAACTCAGTAAAGAGGGCTTGGCTAGCACCTGATACGCCCCTGTGCTGCCCCTTGCCCACCTCTTCATGTCACCTCCGTAGGCACTGATTGTGGATCCAAGGAAAGCGAAACCCTTGGTATCATCAATCGTTTCTATGTTTATTTTGATGCTTCTATTGTTCTAGTTGTGGATTTTTTTTAACGAAGTTGTAATTTCTACTGAAAACTGCGTTCTTCGATCTTTACCAGTAGGCATTTCAGATCTTTGCTTTCATCAAGAAAGGTTTTGTCACCTGACTAATCTTTTCCTCACTTCATGTGGCCTAGAAAGAGAAATGGGAGGCACAGGCTGCCGTCCCCGTGGTAAATTGTAACGCTTAGCTTTACTTCCTCGGCAAAGGTCAGAGCTGACGAGACAAAAAGAAAAAGAAAAGAAAGAAGAAGCTGGTTCACTACGAAAGGAAATTTAGCTACATTTATCAAAAGTTTAATTTTTTGTTAAGATATATGTTGCTGTCATAAGTAGTGAAAAAGATCAAATTCCAAGCAATTTTCAAATTTATCTGGCAATAACTTTCATAATGTAGTGTAACATTTAGCTCAGTTACATTAATGATGGACGTGTAGCTGAAATTGGGATTCATTTGACTGAATAGTTCATTGGCTCACCTGTTAAGCTCTTAAATTACATGCATTTCCAGAGCATCTGATTTAGCTATTACCAGTTCTAAAGGTAAGATTTGTGGGCAATCCTACAATTTTGCCATTGATGAATTTAGGTTCCTATGGGAGAGATAGTTTGGAATTCCAAATAAATATAAGAAGAGCTTACATTTGAACCTCCCTGAGTACATCAACAGCAACAAAACAACGACTGTCCCCCAGCGCCACCTGTGCTATTGTCTCATCCTAAAGAAGGGGCTGTGGACAGCGTCCTGCGTATCTCCATGCGCACTTTGTTAGTTCTTGGAAGCCTTTCTTTTTCAGCATCTCTTCACTCTCTAGTTGTAAGTTGCTGTTTATCAGTTGATTGAGCCTTGCTGAGGATAGTACGCAACACAGAACCTATTTTCTATATTATGGTGTGGACAATGTTCAAGGCATGTCTAATTGCAACTTCGAATTGGAGCTGTATCATTATTTCACTGGACTTCACTGTATCAGCCCCTAATGTGTTCAGTTAATATCCTTAATTTGCTTTTCTAAAATAAATTTTTTGTTACCCGTTTTCAAATTTTCCACAACAGGTGTGCCCACATTTGTTATGCTAAACATTTTCACAGCTGTCTTAAAATTATTCTCTATTGTCAAAGTTATAACTACAGAAAATTTATGGTAGCAAAATGATTACTATGTACTTAGGTTATGGACTACAGGATGTTTAAAATGATTGTCTTATTGAACTGTTCCAACCCTAAAAATTTGAAAATGAAACACTGAGACCCAGTTTCCTCAATGGCTTTTTGGGGGGAATCCAAACACAAGCACACAGAGTTGACACTACAGGCATCATGGATTAGGATGACTCATAACTGTAGAAGTTTATCTCTGAAAAGTTAATTATGTATATTCAGAAAAACTAGCATTAATATTCTGTGTTTGATTCAGGATGTGTGTGTGTGTGTGTGTGTGTGTGTGAGTGAGAGAGAGAGAGAGAGAGAGAGAGAAAGAGAGAGAGAGAGAGAGAGAGAGAGAGAGAGAGATGGTTTTTAAACATACATATTTTATTCAAGACCTTCAAGAGGTTCGGAATGTGGGCAAAGACTGAGCCTACGCATGTGAGGCTGCTGGCCATGCATGGGTGCCCCTCCACACCCTGCACTCTGCAGGCCACCCCAACCTGCCGCCATAGGCTGCCCTCTGGATACACAGCACTTAGCTGACTGAGCCCTTTGGCTTCGTTGAGATTAGGCCCGTGTAAGGTACAGACAGGACAGTTGAGAAAATAGATCTTATTCTGCTCACAGTCAGGGGGAATTTTGGCAGGCTCCTGGTATTCCACTTATAGCATAACTATCATACCGTAACTACTGTCAAGCAGTACACCCCCCCACCCCCGCCACACACACCGCCTCCGTCCACAGCTATCACCCTCTTTAGGTGCTATACAGTGATCTCTCCTGTGTAGCTTTAAGTTTCCTGTGCACTGGTTTCTCGCCGTGACTAGTCTCCGCTGTGCCACCCCCAGGGTTAGCTGACTCACTCACAGAGTTTATAAAGCACCTGCATGGGACTGTTGTCAAGCAACTCTTTGGCGTGTCGTCTGTTTTCTTATCCATGTCTAGAAATGGAGAAGGAATAAAGGAACCGACTGTACCCGTGCATCACATCTCTTTCCTCTCCTCCAGGGTCCCGACTTCCCTCAGCTGGCAACAAGAACTCTCTTAGGATTCCCTGACAGCCAGAAACTCAAGATGGTGCCAAAGTAAGGAGAACCCCAATTCTCTGTGATGATTTTCAATAAAGGGTGAAATGTCGTTTGCATGTGTTATGAAAAAATATTGACTATCTCCTGAAAAGCCCCCACCTGAAAACATTTCTTTTTGCTTGTCAGTCACTAAATAAAAGCCATAAAAACACAAAGTAATGTAAAATGCAATCTACTAGTAGTAGTAAATAATAACACATATCAAGTATTTGTATCAATACAAATCTTATATCATGAGCTAACCTTCATTGAAGAAGTCCTGGCAGAGCAATGGGTGACTGAATATTCACAGTGCACCCTATAATGTAGGTCTTGCATTTACTTTCAGTAGGTAGAGGAAGAAACTGAGCTATCAAATAACTTGTCCCAAGTCACCCCTCCCATAATGAAGGCAGCTGGCACAGATATGTCTTAGCTGTTTGTTTACTTATGATAAAATGGGAACTATTCCTGTGTAGAATGAAAATGCATGCCTAGATGCGCACTGCGGCGTCCACTGTTGCTAAAAGCAACCTAGCTGGCACTATGCTGAGGACTCTGCTTTGCGGAGGGATGGGTTCAAATGAGACACATGGGAGGAACACAGAAATCCAAAGAGGTAGGGCAGACACCCAAGAGAGATATCGAAAGTAGGCAGTGCTCAGAGCCCAAGAAACTGGGCAAAGAGGTCTGAAAGCCGTAGCAGGCATCCCACCTATAAATGGTGCCGAGGAGGTACAGGATCAAAATAGAGTAGCTACCCGTGAAACAGTGATCAGATCAAAGGGACATTGGGTCCAGACAGGCAGCAAAGTTAGAAAGGTATGGGACCCCTACCTGTTCATAGAGTAGCTGCAAAGGCCAAGAGAATTGTTGCATCTGGGAGCCAGTTGTCCCAAATCATCACATAAATAACTTCAGTTCCAAGAACTGGCTGTGTATTGTTATATTTTGCCGACTCATATACATCTACTTGTGTATATGAAGCTCACTTCTGTTCTAAGAGACAAGCAGAATATACGATCACTTTCAAAAAAAGGTAACAGTTGACTTTAAACCTCCCCCCCGCCGCTTTTTTTTTTCTTTTCCCTGGTAGTGGGAGTGCTGAAATGAGGTGGAATTGTTTGAGCTGAAGCAGTTTCCTGGGACTTTGAATTGGGAATCTTATGCCAAAGATGATGGCGCAGCATGAGAGAAAAAGTCTGTGTTTTTGACAACTTTGCAGCTGCCCACTGACCCTGAATTCTTCTGCTGTGAAAGAGAAATTAATGTGATTGTCTGTTATTTTACCTCTTGGGCTGTGAACCACAAAATGAGTAGTTCAAAAGCACCAGCTGCTCCAGGGGAGAAAGAAGAGGCTTTCTACTCCTGCCAACAGTCAAGGTCACAGAAACCCCCAGGGGGTTGCTATGAGCCGGCATTGACTCTGTGGCAGAGAGAGTCAGCCTGTAGACAGTTACAGCTTTGGAAACTCACAGAAGCAGTTCTACCCGGTCCTACAGGGTTGCTATGAGCCGGTATCGACTCTGAGCAGTGATTTTTATTTTTTATTCTAACCAGTCCTAACTGATGTGTAGCATAAAGCACAGAGTGTGTTACACACACATACTGCATTAATATTAGCGCTTACTTTTTTTTCTGTGACTAGGGCTGGTATAAAAAGCATTAATAATAGAGCTCAGTTTGGGCAGTGAGATGTGGGGTCAGAGCAGAATAAGATGAAAACCTCAAAAGTCCGAGAAACTGGTCAGCATATTTATGTAAATAACCATCTTCATTTCTCCCTACATTTCTACATTTAGTTGTGTGTCTTGCTCCAAATGCTGCCCAGAAAGTTGTACTGAAGAACAACTGAGTAGTATATTGGACAGTCACTTTACGGTGGAATCCAAGATTCCCAAAGCATACGTCTGGAGGCCAGAGCCTTCTCTGTGTTACAGAAAGGGGGCTGAGTGGCCATAGGGATTTTGGGATGTGTCCGGGATGGAGAACGAGGAGGGAGACTGATTCTGATGTGTAGTGCTACGTGTACTGTTTGAATAAAACCAGTGGTGTCCAGATTTTGGTTTCTAACTCATTCGCTGAATTATACAAGAATCCTATCTCAGTAAATAATTTAAGAGCACATATAAAATATCTTTCAGCTCAAACATATAAAATGTCTTTCAGTCTCCAGAGGGTATGTCACATTACAGATGCATCTGTGAAAGGAAAATGGTTAGACTTAAGTGGTAATTTGGATATTAAATTTATCTAAATATAACTTTTCTATGGCAATTTTAGTGGATTAAAAGACAAAACTAGCTTATTTTTTGGAAAATGGCTTTAAAAATCTGAGTGTCAGATGGTATGTAAAATTCAATTTTTGAACAAAATTGAAAACATAATGTTTTATATGTAATCCAAAGATGAATAAAGAATACATTTCATATAATATAAAGTTATGAGGTAAAAGCAAATAAATGGAAGAGCCCGCCAGAGAATTTGCTCAGTGATGTAAAGGAAAGGTAAATGATATATAGCTGTCTTTCCAAGATATGCTACCAAATTCCATTGAAATCCAGTCTTTTTTTAATAAATTAAAATTTATTATTAAAAATAGTATATATTTATTATACAAAACATAAAATATGAATAAGCAAGAAACAAAAAGGAAAGTACAAAAAACCAAAAGAAAGAAAGAAGAAAAAAGGGTGGGAGTGGAGGAGGGAAGCAGGAAGGTCATGATTAAACACTGTAAATAATTTTTATGAATTTTTAGACTCTCCTCTTGACATACATGTCAATATTTTAAAATAAGAATGCTACACTCTTTATGGTGCTTTACAAGCTGCCTGTTTCACTCTTCATTGTATTGAGTTGTATATTTTACCTCAATTCACTCAACATTTTTGTTGCAAATTAAGGTGGGTTATATTTTAAAATTAAGTTTTAGGTTTATTTTGGAGCACCATCCTATGTATGGGATTTTTAAAGCAGGAAAGGCGGGAGTTGGAGATGTATTCTCTCACCACACTTATTCAATCTGTGTGCTCTGCAAATAATCCACGAAGCTGGACTACACAAAGGACATGACCGTAGGATTGAAGGATGGTCAGGAAACGTGCAACATGTTGAGAATGAAACCTTACTGGCTGAAAGTTAAGAGAACTTGAAGCCCTTACTGATGGTGGTCAAAGACTGCATCCTCCCCTGTAAACTAGCCCTTCTCACCTCCACAACAAGAGAACAAAACCCCACACCGATGGACCCCCCCCCCCACAGCACTGTAACAACAAGAGAAAGGATTGCCACTGTCAAGGGGTTTGCTTTACTCACATTACCTTACTAATGGCCAGCACTGTGCAAATCTGCAGCAAAAGACCCCCTTTACACCCATTGACAAAAACAGAGGTCCCTTTGTGGCGGTTGTGAACAATGTCTGTTCCAACTCATAGGAACCCGACTAACAGCAGAACAAACCACCGCCCCAAACAGCATTATCTTCACAATTGTTGTCAGGCAGCACCTTATGGTTGCAGCCAGTGTGTCACTCCGTCTTCTCCATGTTCTTCCTCTTTTTTCTGACTCTACTTTATCGAGTACGAATTCCTTGTGGGGGAACTGGACTCTCCTGACAACACGTCCAAAATACAAGAGTCTCCACCCTCTCTCCTAAAGCGCATTCTGCCGCCACTTCTTCCAGAGTAGATGTCTTTGTTCTTCTGGCAGCTCACGGTAATTTCAATATTGTTTGCCGAAACCATAGCTCCAATGCAGAAATTCTTTTGAGATCTTCCTTGTTCATTGTCCAGCTTTCATGTGCAGATGAGGTGACAGAAAATCCTGTTCACTGTGAGTAACCCTGCTGCTATGTGAAGTACTGGTGGCATTGTTTCCAGCACCACAGACGCAGGCTTGCTAGACTGCTGTTACAAACGGACAGAGGAGTGGCGCTCTGTCCGACATAGAGTCACTATACATCGGAACGACCCCCATAGCTCCTGATAAGACCAGCCACGGTTAGGTCTCCATGCAGTGCACGTGGCTGCTGACCACCCAGTGGAATCATGGAAGAATGTCTTAGGATTCTGCTTCTGTAAAATGTACCGATAAGAAAACTCCATCGGGCCGTTCTTCTCTGTTATATACGGGGTGGTCTTGAATCAGAATGGACTAGATGGCAATGGCTTCAGCTTTTTGATAGGATGTGTATCTTATACTAAAGCATATAAAGAGAACAGTGTGCCTAAAAGGAACACAAAGACTGAACAAAACTGCTTTCTAAAAGCATTGAATTGATGTTTATGTTTTACTTCATTTGCACGAGTTGTGCTGCTAGCCAGAAGGTGAGTAGTTCAAAACCACCAGCAGCTCCACAGGAGAACGACAAGGCTTTCTACTCCCCTAAAGAGTCATAGTCTCAGACGCCCAAAGGGGAAGTTCTGCTTTGTCCTATATCAGAATCAGCTCGAGAACAATGAGTTTTGCTTTTGGGGGAAGAGAAATTTATAGTCGATAGACATTAAAACTTGGTACACTTTTCCAGGGATTTGTAGGACACATATATTTGACCTACATGATTTAGTTTTAACAGAATGAGTTACTTAGAGGCCGTTAGTGACACAGTGGTTACGTGTTGGGCTGCAGTCTGATCGCACAGCAGTTCAAATCCACCAGCTTCTCCTTTGGAGAATGCAAGAACCCTATACTTCAGTAAAGAGTTACACGCTCAGAGACTCACGGGTCCACCCTGTCCTATAGGGTCACTACGAGCCAGCAGTGACTCAACGAATGCTTTACATTTTTTTCAGTTTGATCATTAATGTGCGACAGAGAACTGACACTGGATCCTCTGTGCAGCTTGTTTCTTTGTTATAACGGTGATAAAAGTTAAGAAAGATTAAGTTAGCATTTTTAGGAAAATAAAAATGATCAATGTTAGGAAAAGAAAGTTTAACTAGTGTTAAACAAGGGCTAAATGTGCTCAATGTTTTGGTCTTTTTTCCCCCAACCAAACAATAAAGATATTTCAAATTCAGCATTTTTAAAGAGCTCTATTGGAATGTTCATATAATATATATGTTCTAGGAAATGAAATATACTTATAAGGGAAAACACTTTTAAACATCTATTTTATTATAATATTAAGACAGTATTTTATTATAATATTAAGACAGTATTTTATTATAATGGAGTTTAGATGAACTAGCTGAATGTTTCTTCTCTAAATGGAACTATGATTTGCTTTTCCTTCATATTTACTGTTGACGTAGGGATCTATCTTGAACATATTTACGTGCCACAAATATTTTCTCCATCACAGTTTTAATGATCACATATTATTGATATGACATAAATATAATTTTAAGTATTAAAATAAAACTTAATTTTGCATACACATTTGATAATTTCCTTGAAAACAAATTATATATCTTTAACTTCTATGTGGTCAAAATGTGAGCAAAAAGCAAAAAAAAAGGAGGTGTTTAAGTGAACTCACCCATTCTTACCCTACTTCCCTAGAATTCACAGCTCATTGTGTGCATTTATTCTTTTTGATAAACTTTAGGATCATTTTGACAAGTTACAAAATTACCTAATAGATATTTTCATTGAAACTGTGTTAAAAGTATTAATTTATTAGAAAAGAAGTGACACCTCTAAGTACTGTTTTTTCCATCCAGGAATAAAGTTATTTCCTTTGCTTTACCCAAAAGTCACTATATTCTAGTGATAGTTAAAGAAACTGATAATTTTTAAGTAAGGTAGAGCATGACTATTCAGTAAATGTAAAGATGTTTTAGTTAGTTTAATTACTGGAAAAGAGAGAATATAGGGAGGGAGGGAGAGAGGAGTAAAGAGAAAGGAAGTCTTTTGATATTCAATTTGTGTAGACTACAAGGGCTACATATTTAATCAAATATTAATGTAGGTGCTGCTCTGAAGATATTCTGTAGATATGATTAAAATACCTAATATATTGATACTAAATAAGGGAGATTATTTCCAATAAACTGGTCAGATTGATCTAAGACTGACGTGCTCCCGACCCTAGTCATGGTATCGTCAATCACATCATATACATGTCGAAGCTGGACAATACATAAGTAAACCCTGGTAAGAATTGGTGCATGTGAATTATGGCATGGGCAAAGAATATTGAATGTGCCATGGATTGCCAGGAAACTAGAAAATCTGGTTTTGAAAGCAAGGATGATGAGTCTTTGTCTTTTGCATTTAGGGCATGTTATCAGGAGCAGAGCGTTCCTAGGTAAGGACATTAGGCTTGGTCAAGTGGCATTTCAGTGAAAAACAGGAAGCCCTCAAGGAGATGCACTGACAGCTGCTGCAACAAGGGTTCAAATGTAAGAGCTGAGGGACGGCTTAGGGCTGGGCAGTATTTCAGTGTTTTCTGCACTGCGGAGTCAGAACTGACTTGGGGCACTTAACAACAGTTCCGCTTATCTAGCTGTCCCTTGACAGACAGAGTAAGAGCGATTTCTATTTTAGAACCGAGACAGCACTAACATCCAAGAAAAATGAAGACAATTTAAAATATGAGGTAAATTCTGAACAGCATGCATAGTGAGTTTTATAATTATAAAAATGTATCGCTACTAGGATTCCATCTCACATATGTATGGGTTTATTATTCCAAACAAAGTGTGTTGGAACATGTCCCTACAATGAGTAGATTGTTGCAAACGCTTGCAGTAATGCGACTGTGCTTTAATGTCACTAGACAACTTGAAGACAAAATAAACACAAGAACCAAAAACCCGCTGCCATGGGGTCGTTTCCAACATAGAGTGACGTTGGAGGACAAACAGAATGGATCTTTAGGGTGCCTGAGGCTGTCAGTCCACATGGGAGCAGGTAGCCTCACCTTTCTAGCAAGGAGCAGCTGGTGGATTTAAAAGGCTGACCTAGAGACGAGCAGCCAAAGCATAACCTACTGTGCCGCTCCAACTTACTAACATGGAGACAATTTCAACTCACGGGGACCCCACAGGACAGTCAAAACTGTCTCTTTTTGGAAGCAGAAAGCCTCCGTTTCCTTTCGAGGATCATGTGCTTAGCAGTTCAATTCAGAACACACTGTCCGCCGTCCGCCCCCAACCCTGAGCTCCTGCAACAGCACCAGGGCTCAAAAATAAAATATTCTAGTCAACATTGTGGCTTCCGATTGGCTTAGCTTAGAAAGTTAGATGTACTGTTTGAGGGCACTTCAAAGGGGTAATATTGACAGACTTTCTCAAAGGACATAAGACGATCATGGAGAGTTATGAACTCACTGCAATTCAGTCAATACTGCCTCATAGCCACCCCCTATTCTGAAGAGGAGCTACTGCTGGTTTTGAACTGCTGACCATGCGGATAGCAGCCTGATGCATAACCACTACACCACCAGGACTAGAGACTTAAAGAAGTTGTAATAAGTGTCAAAGTATTTTTTCCCAATTGCAGCAACACACCTGTTTATTCTTCGAGCGCAGCAAAGCCGTCCTACAAAAGTGTCGTGGGAAATCCTATCCCACCCACCCTACAGCTCTAATCCTATTTGTTCAGACTTGATTTTATCCCCCAAAGTTAAAGAATATTGAAAAGAAGAAATATTTGAGTCCCATACAAAGGCCCCACCTGTCTTTTGTTGTGTTGAGGATGTTCATGGTCACCTCAACAACTAGGCCTCATTGCCTGGTGTCTACCCAAAGCCCTGTACCTCTGTAGAAAGCAGTAATCAGAATCAATATCCTAGGTGTGTTTTGTATCATTTTATCCTGTCTCATGACCTTTAAATCCTTAGAAGATTTTCATTCAAGGGAGAACTTCTTTATGCAAATATTCCTCATTGGAATATTCCACTCGTGTTTTGGGGAAATAAACAACACATTTTGCTCTCTGCTGATTTCTGCATGTCAAGCATCAAACATGGGTGACAGCTTTAACAAACAGTTTTTAGTGCATCAGCCCCGGCTGCAGTCATGTGACCTAGTTTCATATTCATCACACATCTCCAAAATACTTCACGGCTTAGTAAAACACTCTGAGATATAGTACATGAAAAGCACTATATAATTCCCAGCAGAGTGCAGAATGAACAAACCCATATTTAAAGATTAATGATTCTTTTAGCTGCACAACTGAGTAATGGAACTGTCTCTTTTTAAAGTATGGAACTGTGAGTGAGATGCTTATGTTAAAGACAGCAAAAAGGTTAAGCTCCAGCTCAGTAGCTGTTTACTTGCGCGGTGTAAGGTTGGAATCATGAATTCTCATGAGAAGAAATTCACATCTGCACAAATCTCAATGATAGGAAGGTGGTTTATCCACTCTGATGAGCATCCACAGAAGCATATATTTTAAACCGGCTATCAGAAATGCCTCTCAGCTGTCTCGGACCTACCACCTGCCATTGTGCACTCAAGAATTAAAAATGATTTTAATGGTAGCAGAAGCAAAACATTAATTATCCTAGGAGAAAATATCATATATAATGTATAAAAACCCAACTAAACTTCTTTCTAGACAATTTATGACAGTGTTTTTCTAGTGTAGTAGATGGTTACCAGTCCCTCAGTCTACTTTTCAACCTTCAAAACAATTCAGTGCGCAAGTGATTTTATCAACACCAAAAATGGCATTGAGCAGATTCTCAAGATCACAGGTGGTTCAAACACATTCATTAATCCACTTTTACTTCAAAATTGTTTTGTCTACCACACATACACACGATTTACCAAGGCGAAGACAACCACACCAAAATGCCAACACTACACAAGACGATTCCTCCCTGTGCCCTGGCCAGCGGAAAGGAGTGCATCCTACTTACTCGTCCCGGGAACACTGAGGGGGCTTGCTGACATGCCAGCCTACAAAGCGTAAACTGTAGGAAGAAAAGCCAAGCATGTGCTCAGGTTGGAAGTGAAAACATTTTAAAGAAGCAGCCCCTGAGGGATTTTGTTTGTTTGTTTGTTTTTTAGTAATGAAACAATACTGGTTCATGACTGTGGTAGTGATTACATAACTCAGCGGTCCCCAAACTGTGGGTCATGACCCTTTCACAGGGTTGCCTGATTCATAACAGTATCAAAATTACAGTGATGAAGTAGCAATGAAAATAATGTTATGGTTGGGAGGTCACCACAACAGAAGGAACTGTATGAAACGGTCGCGGCATTAGGAAGGTTGAGAACCACTGATCTAACTATATATACTTATCAAATTTATAGGACTAGCCACTAAAATAAATAAAGCTGATCTAAATTTCAGAAGAAAATCTGAATGTTCTGAAATTGCATTACAAAGAAAATCATAGTATTCAAATAAAAAGATTTGATTATGGTTAAGTCAATCAAGTTATATTGAATGGAAATCATTTCTATTAAGAACTACATAAACAAATAATAATCCCAATAAGCTTTGAAACAATTGCAAATGGAGTCCAGACTATCCATAGAAGGGAGCAAAATCCCGCCCATTTTTCCTTCCCATTGGACTACCTTTTCTCAACTAGGTGAAAATAGAATATTCTAACAACCGCAAGTACCCTTGGAGGGTGTCTTAGAGGGAAATATTGTCACCTTCAATGGAAGCAGTAACTACACTTTATTTGTTGGGTTCCAGGTTATTTCTGGTGTCTTTCTTTCCTAATTTCATATTGTTCCCTTTCACTTAAAGAAATAAAAAAAGATTTGACAGGATTTCTCTCTACTCTTGGAAACTTAGTGCCCAAGTTCTAGATCAGCACTTCTCAAAATATGGTCAAAGCCACAGTCAACTATTTTGGTAAACTAAATAAGGGCTTCCAAAAGATGCTCAACCTCTGATCACTGGGACCCCTCAATATGAACCATTACATTGCAAGAGTGACTGCACAGATGTAATTAAGGCTATAGACCTTTAAAAAGAATGCTATTCTGTGTTATCCAGGTTTGCCCTATGTAGTGATCAAAACCTACTGCCACTCAGTCAGTTGCAACTCATAGTGACCTAAAGGACAGGAGAACTGCTCCCTAGGCTCTCCAAGAATGAACATGTTTCAGGAAGCGCATTTTTGCATCATCTTTCTCCTGAAGGATAGAGAGTTGGTAGATGTGAGCTGCCAATCATTCAGCTAGCAATCTCACATTTAACACACCAGAGTTCCTTCAGCTACACAAAACCAAAGCAATCAAACACTGTCATCAAGTCAATTCTGACTCACAGAAACTATGCTCATCTATTGCCCTGCCTGCCATCCAGTCGAGGCTGATTCATAGCGAGTCTACAGACCAGGCTAGCAGGAGCCCTGTGGGGTCCCGAGGCTGCACATCTTTACGAGACTGGAAAGACTCGTCTTTCTCCAGTGAAAAAGCTGGTGATTTCAAACTGCTGACCTTGCAGTTAACAACCTAATAAGTCACCGCTATGCCACCAGGACTCCTTAGCAACCAAAAACCCATAAGAGAGAGAACAGGAAAGCTGAGGTGGAAGAGGAGGGCAAAGATGTGAGAAGTCTGTGAAAACCACACCTGCTGTTCCTGGCTTTGGAGAAGTGGGTGAAGAGTCAGGACGTGAAGAAGGTCTCTAGAAATCGAGAACAATCTGACCAAAAGCCAGCAGGACAACCAGACCGGTGCTCCGCATTCACGGCAATGGATTCTGCCAATAAGCCAAAGGAGCCTGGAGACGTGGATTCTTTCTCAGAGACAAGATCCCCTGTAGGTGGGCACTTTGATTCCAGTCTGGGTGGCTCTATGCCAAAAAAGCCACCTGCGTCCACTTAAATCTCTCACTTATAAAATTGTGAGATCCAAAAGTTGTACTGTTAGGTGATCAATTTGTAGTAATCCATCATGACAATAGAAAACTAATATAGAAGCTGAATCATAATCTCTAAGGGTGAAACCTTGGGAATTTACATGGAAATTATCCTTCGGATTCTCTTTGTCAATAGCATCACTCTGTCTTCCTCTCATAATGTACTTCTTATGCACGAGGCATGCTCCAGAGTCCAGAGCATTGTTTTCTTGAGCCGGAAAGTCTTAGGTAGTGGATCACACCAATCTTGGATCCTTAACTTGGTACCCTCTTAATAACTTACATAATTAATTTGCATTAGCTATTATATCATGCTATAAAATATCTTCGGAATAGTTACACTGCTAGTTTATACCAACAAAAAAGAGCTGTGTGGTTCATAACTCTATGAAAGTAAACAATCATATTCTCTATTTCCGCTGGGACCTATTACACAATACTTAAACTAGAAACCTTTAAAGAAAAACAAAACCGAACAACAATCACAATACAAGATGACTAGAACCATTTCAAAGGAACTAGCCAGCCTCAGGCAGACTGTGGACAGAGTTTGACTGACTGGTGAGACCTAGTACGTGTCTCACGTTCATTACCCTGATGATTCGACGGCCATCCCCCACAGCAGAGATATTTGCCTGAATGAATGCCTCGCTGAGTAGTTCCTTTGTTTGTCTCTTTATTTTCTTTCTCCTTAACCCTAAAATTAAAAATTAATAATTATTGTACATGCATATCATCTTAATGCATATTATTTCTTTTCAGTGGGAATGCTACTGATGAGTCCTAGTTGTACAATGGTTAAGCACTCAGTTCTTACCCATAAAGTCAAAGGTTCAAATCTACTCAGTGTCACCATAGGAGAAAGACCTGACCATCTGCTCCAGTCAAGATTCCAGACACAATGCAAACTCACTGCCATCAAGTTGGTTCTGGCTCACAGCAACCATATGGGACAGGGTAGAACTGCTTCTGTGGATCTGAGCCTTTACGGGAATTGCCAGCCTCACCGTTCTCACTCAGAGTATCTGGGGAGTGCCAGTACTGACCCTGTGCTTAGTGGCCTGAACCTAACCCACGAGGCCACCAGGGCTCTTTCCAGTAAAGATTGCAGACCAATAACCAAACTCACTGCCGTTGAGGCCAGTTCAATGCAGAGAGCTGCTATGGGCCAGGCTAGAACTGCTGGTGGGTTTCAGAGGCATATGAATGTTTAAAGGAAGAGAAAGTCTCTTTCTTCTCCAAACCTGAAAAGAAATTCTAGCCTGGGAAACCCTGTGGGCCAGGTCAAATCTGTCACATGGGGTCGCTGCAAGTCCAAAGCAGCTCCACAGCACCTAATGGCACCACATGATGATACTTCATCAGCTTTGCCAAGGATCACTGGGTCTCATGTCCACCTGGTTTATCCCTTCTCTGTCCATTTTGCCTGGGTTTTGCCATTTCACTTCAAGATTTTATTTAAAATCTCATGGGAGAAGTGATCTCACTCTTGATATCAAATATTCTCTGTCATTTGGGACAAAGAATAAAAAGAACCCCAAACCATCAAACACAATGGGCTCAAACATATATATATATATATATATTTGATAAGACATTAAAAAAATCAAGAGTCTCATCATGAAATTCACTATCTTCTTGCTGTGGTGGGTTTTGTTGAGACTATTGAATTCTTACTATTTAAACTCAGTGATTTGAAATGTTTTCATCCTTCTAATACTACCTTGGCTTGCCTCAGAGGGTTTCCTTAACTAATATTCATGTCTCTGTGTTTATGTTTAGACTCTTCTGGTTAGACATCCCAAATGCTGGTATGGATGCCGGCCACCTATTGAAGACTCTCATCTTTTAGCAATATCAAAAAGGAAGGGATTAAGAATTACAATGTGTAGTATTAGAAAATATATTTACTACAAGTCTAACTAGAAAGATGTTGATTTACTTTTTGTTCTTTATATGGTAATATTTAATAATTACCAATACTACTATTATTATTTGTAAGACTCAAGAAAAAATATTACAAAAGGCAGTATTTATATTTTTCAGATAAAAGGGAAGAAATTAGAAATAATAACTTGCTGAAGGGCGTACAGTTAACTGAAAAGGGATTGTAGTTCTAGTTTTTTTCATAAAAATTCTTCCTCTGGACATACTGCAACATCATTGAAAGTATCTTCAAATAAATATTATGTAGAACTATATTAATAACAATCTACACAATCTGAGAATAACAAGCTTTCATAGTTGGAAAGGGATTTAGATTCTTATCAAGTTCACCCTCCATCCTAACTTCTCCATCCTAAACTTCTAGAATTGGGATCATGATAGTGTGTGTGTGTGTGGGGGGGAGCATTCCAAGAACTAGAGGAAAATTGTATTTTTCATCATTGCTACACTACACCCTGACTGCAAGGGGATGTCCAATTTCCCACAGATGGACCCTGGGTCCCCACTCCTCACTCCATCTCATTCACAATGCTATGGGATTTTTTTTGGTCTTTGATGCCTGATACCTGATCCCTTCAACCCCTTGTGATCTCACAGGCTGGTGTGCTTCTTCCATGCGGACTTTGTTGTTTTACAGTTAGATGGCCACTTGATATCAATGTCCAATTTTAACCTGTAAATCAGCAATTAAAATTACATTGGCTTGGTTCAGGTATACCTTCATCCTCAAAGTAGTATCCTCGCTTTTTAACATAATGGGGTCGTGTCCAGAAGTTTTACCCGATGGAATATGTCATTTGACCTCTTGACTGCTGCTTCCATGAGCATTGATTGTGGAATCAAGCAAGGCACAATCATTGACAACATCAATATTTTCTCTATTATGATATTACTTAATGGTCCAGTTATAAAGATTTTTTTTTTTGGCTTTTAAAAAATATATTGAGTTGTAATCCTTACTGAAAGCTGCAATCTTTGATCTCCAGCAGCAAGTGCTTCAAAACGTCTTCACTTCCCTATCAGGAAGTTTGTGTCATCTGCATACTGCAAGTTGTTAAGCCATAAGCCTTCTTCTGACCCTGATGCTACACTCTTCTTCATCTAAGCCAGCCTCTCTGACGAGTTGCTCAGCACACAGATTGAACAAGTACAATGAGAGGATACAACGCTGACACACACCTTTCTGGATCATAAACCATACTGTATGTCTTGTTCTGTTCCTACCACTGCTTCGTGATCCATACACAAATTCCATCCACAAAAGCACAATGAGTGTTCTGGGATTTCCAGTCTCTTCTGACATCCGCTTTGATCTTTTCTTTATTTTTTGCCTTTTTAATTACCTTTCTATTGTTTTCTTCATAAATGATGTTTTTGATGTCCTCCCAAAAGCTCAGCAGGTCTTATGTCATTAGTGTTCAGTTCAGCAAATCTGTTCCTGAGATGTCATCCAAATTCAAGGGAAATATACACAGTGGTATGTTTTGCTTTTGTGGATTTGTTATAATTTTCTTGAACTTCAAGCTGAACTTACAAATGAGCAAGTGATGCTGGGTAATACAGAAAGCCCATGGGCTTACTTTCGGTACTGATATGGAATTTCTTCATTGTCTCTTTTCACAGATGTAGTCAACTTGATTTCTCTGTATTTCATCTGGAGAGGTCCAGGTGAATAGCTATTGTTTGTAATGCTAAAGAAAGGTATTTGCTATGAACAAGCCATTGGTCTCTCAAAGGCTATCATGTGATCTCCGGCTTTCCTATCACCAAGACCATATTTTCCAACTACTGTTCCTTCTTCTTTGTTTCCAACTTTTGCATTCTAATCTCCAATAATTATCAATGCACCTTAATTACATCTCTGATCAATTCATTCTTCAATTTCTTCATCATTAGCTTTTGTGTTGGTGCATGACTTTGAATCATAGTTGTATTGATTGAATTTCCCTGAATGCAGATAGATATGTATTACCACAGACAGCATTGAACGTCTAGGTAGATTTTTAAATGTCTTTTTTGGTGATGAATGTAACAGCATTCCCCATTAATATGTCATTTCCAACATAGTAAACCAGATGATTTTTTCCAATTCAAAATCATCAATGCCATTTCATTTCAGCTCACTAATGCCTAGCATGTAAAATTTTATGCATTCCATTTTATGTTAGACAGCTTCCAATTTTTCCAAGTTCAAATTTCATACATTCCAAGTTCTAATTATTAATTGCTGTTTGCATCTCTTTCTTCTCTGCGTGAATCATGCCCATCAGCCCAGGAAGGTCCTGGCAGTTTTACTCCCACAGTCTCTACTCCAGCCAAGGCACTCTGGTCAGCTCGACCCAGAGAAAGCGGCTCTTCCTCAGCCGTGGTTGGAGGGGCTCATCTTCTGGCACCATCTCTGACAATGTGCTGCCTCTTTTCACACGGTTTCAGTATCTGACAATGTCTTGATTCTGTCCATAAGGTTTTCAGTGGCAACTGCCTCAGAAGCGGAATGCCTTTAATGTTTTCGTAGTAACATCTTAGTCTGGAAGCGCTGCAGAAACTTGGTCACTGTGGGCGAGCCTGCTAACGTTGGAAATGTGGGTGGCGTAGCTTCCCACTCCACAGCAACACACTAGCTGCCACAGCATGACAAACTGACAGACTAGCGGTGCAAATCAATGACTCAAGCAACCTAAAACAAATACCGCTTAACCATCCACCTGTTAATCGCCATGGTTTTTCTCTTGAGTTGCGCAGGGAAAATATTTCCACTGCTTTTTGTCAGTGTTTTAAAATTAGGTATACTCTCATTTCCCTGCCAACTGTTTGAAGATTGAGCCCTCATCAGTCTTTTCAACTTTAATTCAGATCGAATACTTTTCCTTCTCTTCACTGTCCTAGTTTTCCGCCTTTCAGGAGATCTGGTTTTATTCCTTGCCACGTTTGCCCTGTGTTTTCTAGTGTAAAAATCAATCCCTGTGACTGATAAGGAAAGTAAATTGGAAGTTAAGTAGTCTGCTTTCTTTGTTTGTCTGTTTATCTATACAAACTGTGATAAACAATGAGTTTACATTGTTCTAAATAGAGCCTGCAATTTATTTCTTATCCTTAGGTTATATTGAAAGCTTCACTCTTCTACACATTAATCTTCACTGCATTAATAATAGCATCACAGGTCTTTATGTCTTCCTGGAGTATATTCTTTCCCGATTACACACACACACACACACACACACACACACACACACACACACCCCTAACTCATTAGAGAGTTCACATTATTCCAGACTTGACCACTCCATTCTGGAATTATATTTCATTTTAAAGGCTCCACTAAGAAACAACATAGTTCTTTAGTTGTTTTCTCTACTCTTTGGAAATTTTATTTTCCAATGTCTGAGATTCCTATTTTACAAGCATTTCCTGCTTTGACATGCAGTTTGTTAATAAATAAGTGTATTTATTTCATCAGTAAGTATTTTAGAGCTATGTAAATTAGAATTGTTCAATATTTGTTTCAATAGATGGGGCTTAGAATTTAATTTGTCCTGGCTTCTCCAAATTCAGTGATGTACCACACTAATATTCTGCATTGTTCCCTACATTAAAAAAAGCTGCTTGGAGATGACTCTTTTGTCTTCAGTGAGAATGCATCTTTGTCTTATCCCTTTGAGGGTTGATCTCTTCTAAAGTTGTTGGACTAGATTCTAAAGTGCCAACTGACAATGGCAAGCTCACAAAGAGAAAGGAAGGTGATGTCTCATGAAAACATCTCTGAGCTAGAGGCAACAACATCCTGGTGGCCCTGATTTTCATGGCGGAGAAAAGCCACAACCGGAAGAGAATTGTGGCAATAGGGAGTTTCCCGTTCAATCAATGCACTAAACAATGCACTCTCACAGGAACCCCGCTGACATAGCAGGGCTGCTTACTTGTTAACCACAAAGTCACCAGTTTGAATCCACCAGCCCCTGATGGGAGAAAACAGATTTGGTACTGACTTGAAAGCCCCTAACATGAACCGCAAGAACTCTAGATACTGTGTCTTTGTATCTGTACTTAATGCGAAGTTTATATGATATGGCTACCACATTCATTAGTGTGGTCAGTATATTTGGAGGAAGCTGTATGATTTACCCACCACTCTCCTGTCAACTTTCCATATTTTAGGAGCTTGTGTACTGCTATGGTACTAGATGCTTTACCAGGGGAATTTCCAAGGACAAGCATGGTCATCCATGGTGGATGCAAGGACAGGCTTGAGTCAACAGAATCAACTTCTGAAAATACAATGAAAACATACTATTTTATATAGTGCTGAAATATGAGCCCCTTAGATTCAACCCTTGCTCAACTCTTCCTGCCATTGAGTCAATTCGGAGTCCCAGCAACCCTGTCGGACAGGACAGACGATTTTCCAGGGAGGTGGAAAGCCTCATCTTTCTCCCTTGGAGTTCTTGGTACTTTTCAGCTGCTAACCTGGTGGTGACTAGCCTGATGAATAAACCACTCGGTCACCAGGGTTCCTTTCAAAATACACACAAGCCATGATAACATATGTAAACACACCACAGATCATGAAACTGGTGGGAGACCAAGCAGCATGAACACATATGACACATGCAGCTGCCTTAAGTTGGAGTTGACTCCACAGCAGCTAAAGCAGTAAATGATATATAGATGTTCTAATCTCCCAAACAGAGGCTAGTGATCACTTCCAGCTTTTTAGCCAATCCTCTAAATTCCATTTTATTAATATGAAAGTTTACTGTTAATTGTGTCTCAGATATCCAAAGTATTTTTTGGTATTTTTTTCCTGAAAATCCTATACTTCATTTTACCTTCTCCACATCACCTTACCCTGTGGGATGCACAAAGTTTTTTCCCCAGGTTGTTCCCCATATTAATGCCAAACCTAAGACACTGCTTGCTAACACCTTGTAAATGTCTATGCACTTGGAGGTCAGCTGCTTAAAGGTTATCTCCCTGGAGGTATCAGCCATCTAGAGCAACCCGACTCTATAGTCTGTTCCACCCTAAGTAGGGTCCATCCCTTTTGATAAGGATAGTGGACTGTTTCCCTGAAGGAGAGCCCAAAGACAAGTTCAAGTTAACTCAATGAAGACCATCTTGAATCTAGGGTCCGCCCCCTTGTCACATGTATGCCCCCAGTGCCTCCTATGTCTACTGCATGTACACCTCTAGCTCATCCCCCTCCTATTGCATGGATGCCTTTGCTACAACCCCTTCCCATTATGATGTTATCCGGGAAACTGGCACATTCCCCAAATTTGCATAAGCTGCGATTGCAAACATATTCTCTCTCTCTACATGAACTGGCTGCTGAGATCATGGCCATTTGGAGGTGAGCATTCACATGCCTTATCTTGTCTGAAGTCTCTTTAATTTTACCCCTCAATCATACAACCGCCCCTAGGATCTGTTGAATTTAGGGGGCTGGTATCCCACCATACTTCACTCACCCTCTCCCTGATCTCACCAGGCTATAACAGCATTACCAAATAGCTGAAGATCTGGTTCCAGAGTGGTGTTGTTTCTGGGTGTATATCAACTGAGAAAGAGATTTCAGTACTGGTGAATCGCATAAGAAAATTACTTATTATTCTTCTAAGATTTACCTTTCATTCTTTCTTTTTTAGCATTTTGATTTAAAGCTAGTAGATTTTGGTAAAAAGAAGTCTTAGGACAGAGGTTGAAAGGCTGTTTTCTCATAGACCAAAACAATGATATGTTCTTGTAGACCAAAACATCAATGCGAACAAACTGAATTCCGGCTCACAGTAACCCTATTAGACTGAGTTGAATGGTACCATTGGCATCCCAAGGTTGTCAATCATTGCTCAATCAGACCGCAGTATCTTTCTTCCTTGCAATAGTTGGTGGGTTTGAACTTCCAACTTTTTGGTTAGTATTGGAACACTTAACCATTGTGTCTTCAGAACTCTTGGTTTGATAAAAAAAAAAAGGAGTGTAGTCACAGAATTTCAGTTTTAAATGTTTTTTCTTAGTTTATTTCTCATCTCAAACCATGCAAGAAATGATAGATTTACAGTGTATACATTTAACAGACAAAAATTGATTTGAAATTTTGGTGAAAAACTTTCCTTGTCTGCTTCGCACATAATTACACAGCTCACCAATAGTTAGTGACCTCTTCCTTTTAGGAACAAGGTGTAGTGTGCAACTATGAATTCATTATTTGCAGGGAATGTAAAATTGTGATTACACCCACTCCTCAGTTATTGACATGGTTGGGTTCCAAAGAGCAGGTTGGTAAGCACAAATTGGAGTTATACTTAATGGAAGCTTTTGCTTATATTTTCGTATACATTATCTGTCTGTCCTATTTTTAGAGAAGAGATGATCATAGAATTAATAGTAGCCGAGTTTTACTGAGGTGGTCACTGCTGGAGCCTGTGCAGTTAAGAATCTGGGGAGAACGAGGCGATGTCAATGGGAAGTCCTAGGCTGAAGGACTTCCATCTTCCTCTTGTGCTGGGTCAGAGCTTCCCTTGCAGAAGCACCTCCAGGGTCCTACAAGTCCTGCATCAAGATCTGGGGACCGGTCGGTCTGGCCTCAGGGCAAGCAGAGGCACCAGGCTCTGGGCTTCTTGTGAGATCCCTGGAGGACTGACTTGCACACCCTGGCCCCACTGAGCCGGAGGCTTCAAGCCTCCAAAAAGCCCATGTGCACTTAGTAATCTCTGACTCAAGGCTTTTTCTAGGATTTTTTCCAAGCCTTCTCTCCCCTTTCTTTCCTCCCTTCCAACCCCAAAACAATTTTCAGCACCAATGCCTTGAGCTCCTGTTGACTTGGTGTTCCCTGAGCAGCTCTGTTATGGTGCAAAAATGTTGGATAGTGAAACGTTTATGATTGTTGTAAATGTGAGCTATTGATAACCAGACAGTCTATAGGTAAGAGTTAGTGTACTGATAACCAGACAGTCTATAGGTGAAAAGTAAATGTACTGATAACCAGGCAGTCTATAGGTGAGGAGTTAGTGTACTGATAACCAGGCAGTCTATAGGTAAAGAGTTAGTGTACTTTTCAGAACATGTTTCAAAACAACAGCATTTCAAAGCAACAGCAGGATTCATAAATACGCTGTTGCTCATCACCAGCCGTACTGGTAAGAGGAGGAAAGGCACGTCCTTTGACTGCAAAGCTTATTTGGCTACAAATGTGACTTTGTTGAGAAAAGTCCTTCCAGACTAAATAATCACATAAAGTAGAACCTCCTCAAATGCACCAGACCTGAGTTTTCATTTTCCTATCAAATAATGTAACATAACTGATTCATTCCACTAAACCAAGCTTACATCATGTTTTCCCTAACCTCTTAGCTCAGACCCTTTGAAATGTGTGTACCTTTCTGCATTGCTCAGAAATGTGTGTACCTTCTGCATTGCTCAGAAATGTGTGTACCTTTCTGCATTGCTCAGAAATGTGTGTACCTTCTGCATTGCAAATATGTGAAATGGAACTGCCTCCTGGAAGGCCGTTGAGATAACACAGAGAATCTTCCCCCTTTGCCTCATCTAATTTGAAGGGACCCAAAGACACTCATGCTAACTACTTAGTCAAGGGAGACATCGCGAGTCTCTTTGAAACCTATGTTTAGTCTGCTTCCTCATGTTCAACAATTTTATCCTGTAATAATCCTGAAATCTGAGTCAATGTCATCAGTACATGACTATCTTCGAATGCGAATACCGAAGTAGAATGTATATAATTTCTAAGTATTCTGAGACTACATAGGACTCCATTGTTGTTGGTATCCTGCCAAGTGTCACTTTCTAACTCACTTCTTAGAAGGAGCCCTAGAGGCATAATAGATGAAACACTGAGCTGCCAACCACGAGGTCAGTGGTTGGCACCCACCGGCCACGCCAGGGACTGTCTACTTCTGTAAAGACCTAGAAAACCAAAGGGCCAGTCCTACCTTAGCTCACAGGTTTTTTCTGAATTGAAATTGACCTGATTTTAATGAGGAGTAGTTTTTGCTTTTATAACTTGGAGTTATGAATTGGCTCTGCTGCCCCAGGGAAATGGACCTTAGTAGAAATAGCTATTAAAAAAATCATAGGGGGAGACATTGGACAGTGTAATATATGGTAAACTAATAATAAGTTATGAATGATGAAGGGTTCGTGAGGTAGGGGGGATTGGGGAGGGAGGGGGAAAAGAGCAGCAGATATTAAGGGCTCAAGTAGAAGGCAAATTTTTGAGAATGGTGATAGCAACAAATGTACATATGTTCTTGACACAATGGATGTATATATGGATTGTGATAAGAATTGTATGAACCCCTAATAAAATGATCAAAAAACATTATAATGATGATACACAATATTAGGGGAAACGTAATATTATCTTCATATAAAAATGGATGAGGGAAGTGGTGGTTTAGTTAGAGAATTGTCACCTCTATATGAGAGACCTTGGTTCAATAGCCAGTCAATGATCCTCAAGTGCAGTCACTCATTGGTAGTTGGAGGCTTATCTGTCACTGGGCAGAATTGGGGGAACTTCCACACGAAGATCTAGTTGCGCTGCTAGATAGACCGTGGACTGCTAACTTTCAGGCCAGAGCTTCCAACCCACCAGCTCCTCAGTGTAAGGAAGATGACCCTATCTCCTGGCATAAGATTTCTAAAACCTCAGAAACCTTACTGAAGGCCGGTATGAATTACAATGGACTTGACAGCTGTGGGTTTTCCAGACCAAGACAGAATAAGAATGGTGTGGTATTCTATTTCCAAAAATCAACTGATGAAAATCATATGCTTCATCAATGTCCAATTAGGTCTACAGTGTTTCCATGCGGTGGGGACTGAATCACTGGCAAATTGCAATAAGGAAACAACAACACAGCTAGAAAACTGCTCAAGTGAAGGAAAGGTAAGAGGAAAGCTTACCTTCAAACCTCACGTCTCCTCTCTCTTAAATGTGGTCTCTCTTTATCTTAGGCTAAAATTAAATAGATGAAAAGTACAAAATAAGAAGGGAACTTGGTTTCATTAAGTAGAGTTTATTTATAATAACTTATAGTGCAGGGTAAAAAAATCAAAATTTTTTTGCTGCCTTTAAACAGTACGATTTCAAAAACTATAATCTGCAGCTGCTCTCCATAGTAACCCAAAGAAACTCTCTGATTAAGAGCAATAACGCTGAGGGGTGCCCTGAGTCATCTTTTCTGAATCATGTGTTTAAATTAAAATGATTTCAAATTAGACATTAACTGATAGCAGATTTGTTTGTTACTAAATATAGTAACTCGGCTAATTTTAAGGAGATTTGATGTTATCAGTGCTAACAGGTGCATAGAAAAGAAAATGGGATGGATGAAAAACACTTTAAGAACAGCTGGATAAAATATTAACCTGTGTTCATCACAAAGTAGTCTGATTGCCTTGTATTTTCACTTTCCATTTTGAATATGATTTTTTGGTATAGAAGTCAGGTACTCAACACCCCTACTTAAAGCCATGCTACATGTGGGATCTTCATAATTAATATTCATTGCTTAGATTACATATGTTGAAGAAGTTTTACTGGAAGTTTCTGAATGCATATCTTTTTCATGGGAATGATTTGAAAGATGGTTATGAAGTTCCTATAAGTACTTCATGAAGCAGTGTCTATTTTTTTCTATCATACATACTGATTATCAGAGTGAAAATATTCCTAAGTCAACGAAAAGTATATATCCATAAATATACACACCGTAGTCCTTATCCTACAATATTTTGTCAGACTATATTTTAATGAGCTACAGTAATTCTGGACATAGATATTTCATCAACTAGCTCCTATTCCATTGAAAGCAAATTGGTGATTTTAGCAGACATGTAAATGTTCCAATACAACCCAGAGAAGGAGGACCACTGTAAGGGGACACTTACTCTGTTTGTTATTTCAATGTTATATTTGGTGGCCGTAACTGATTTCTAATTAAATACTAAGGTTCAGCATAGGCATATAATACTGTAATGTTTATTTTATGTAAATGTGGATTGCCTTAATGAGATTCCACTTTCTTGCTAAAGCATAGAAAGCTTCACTACTTTTTACTTATTTAGATAGACTTGCTTGGACGAGAGCAGGCTCTTAGCATTCTTCAAAGCAATTGCTCCTGAAAGCGTGAGTTTGAGGAGGCCAGAAGAGTGTCAGGACACTGAGATATACTACTTGTAGCCAACTCACTACTTCAGCCAACAAAATCAGAACCACGTTAATGAGGATAAACCTTCAGATACTTCCACCACATTTCTTCTATAGCATTTGTCATTAATGTCAATTAGCAAAGCTAGGAATCCATGCTAAAAGGACAGTGTGATACTTACTTAAGTTTTGTGTCAACTTGGTTGGGTCAGGATCCACAAGAGTTGGAACTGAGCATAACGTAAGGCACTCTAGGCATCCCTGTGTGGTGAGGTATTTCCACAGTCAGGTTGCAGCCTGATGGTGTCTCCCTGGGGAATACAGCCTGTTCCCAGATGTAAATGCAACTATGGCCTGACACCTGGTTTCATGGGACCCGAGTCAATCGTATGTCATGTGATCATGTGGTCTGTTGATCCTGGGAACGATAAGCAGTTTGCCATGTTGTCTGTCATGTGTTTTTCCCACTTGCTTCCTGGTTAGTCTTCCAACTTCCCAGTTCCCCAGCTTAAGCAGCCACGTGATTTAAGGAAAACCTCTAGCTTAACATCCCTGTATTATTTGGTAAGGCCTCCAGCTTATTTCTGATCCATGGACTTGAACCAGACTAGGTTTTCCCACTCTGTGGCTGTGGATGCCACTTTCTTGGTAATTTTTTTCTTGATATAATTTATTTCTTATACTTATATGAGCATCAGTGGTTTTGTTTCTGTAGAAAACCAAGCCTAATACCAAGAATAAAGGAAGAAAAAACATTTATTAAATATTAATTATTAATCTAATTTACCTCCACAATGTGTTCTATACAGGTTATCAGTGAAATTAGAATGAAGTGTAGATTCCTAACATGGAGAAAAGTTAATTATGACTTTAAAGGCAACCCATTCAGTGAATATATTCTCATATTAGTCAGTAGCTTATCCTGCCAAGAGACCTCTCTCTAGGGGTGGATGCCTGCACTTGGTTCTGTGTCCTTTTCTGTGCCCAAGCAGTGAGTACTCACTTTCACTGAGCCTATTCGGACTCACGGTGATCTATACTCCAGGGTGGAACTGCCTCTGTGGGTTTCCAAGCTATTAAGTTTGTATGGGAGTAGAAAGCCTCATCTTTCTCTCATGGAGTGATTGGTAGTTTCAAGCTGTTGACCTTGAGGTCAGCAGCCCAACTTGCAACCCACTATGCCACCAGAGCTGGTTATATGTTGAACTGTTAAATGCAAGATTAGCAGTTTGAAACCACCCACAAGCCACTCCAAGGGAGGAAGATGAAGCTTTCTACTTCCATAAAGAATTACAATGTCAGAAACCCATAGGGCCAGTTCTAGACTGTCCTATGGGGTTGATATGAGTCAGAACTGACTCAGTAGCAGTGAGTTTTGTTGTTTTTATCCATAGATAAATTTGGTACATCTGTTTTTTTCCAATTATCTTTTTTATGTAAACTCCATTCCATGAATACATAGCCATCTTTTTATATTTTTGTAAATAGATTTTCTAAGGCTATGGTTTTCACACTCATGTTTCCTCCCTGGATACCAACCAGCTCATGGCAGATTCCACTGGGTGACACTTATCTATTGAACAACAAACACATTCCCATTGCCTTGACTTTTTCTGATAACCATCTCATATTCCAAACATTCTCATTTCAATGCCCTTTCCTTTGATTAAAAATCTTGGAATAATCTTTCAAAATGTTCTCTTTCAATTCTCATGCAAATTTTCTTTATTGAAAAAACTATGAATGAGTCATTCCCTTGTTGTCCATTCCAGTCCATTCCTTCCAGGTCCTCAATGGGAGCCGCGCAGCTTTGGTTTTTCCTCACTCTGATGAATCCTACTCGTGGAAAAGCTTTTTGGACCCAAAATATACTTGTTCCAAAAATGAATTGTCCCTTTGTGCCTACCTCGAAAAACCCACACTCCTATATGAAAACATATTCTTACTCTTTTATCATATTTCAAAGGTTGGTATTCAATAATTGTTTTACTTTTTACTCCCAGGGAACTTGAGATTGAAAACATAAACTGTATGTAGTTGATTTTTTAAAAAAAATAACAACTGTAGAGCTTTTATTCATCCTTACTGCATTTAATCTTGTTGAATTCGGGTCCATGGCTCTAACCTGTCAGGGTCATTTTGCATCTATACACGGTTCTCACAGGCAATCTCTATATCTTCCATCAAAACATTGGATAAACATGCTCCATTCCTCTTCATCTAAATTAACAGTGAAAATATGGAATGAGTCAGAGTCAAGGAAAACATTTGCAGCCATACCTCCAGTGACCTCTCCAGCTGTCAGTCATTCATAATACATTGACCAAGCTTTAAGCCAACCAATTAAGTCACAGAATTACTACTAGACAAGACAAAAGAACCTTAGGAAACCTAATCAAATGGTTTGTTCAAAACAAGGAAATGTGGAAAGAAAACATTATAATGATCTATTAGCCCAGAAATGTATCGAAAAGAAAACTAGTCAGATTCCAATTATCCCTTTTAGGAGATGCATAGAGACCACTGACTTAATCTTCTACATGCAGAAAAACCAATTACATTAAGTATATCTGTCATGTCTAAATTTTGTTCAACTTTCATTCATATTTTCTAGTCAGAAACAAAATTATTAAAGATGTTGATATCTTCTTATTGTTAGAGATTAAATCCAAAATAGAGACAAGAAAGGAAAGTGGGAGGTAACGGCTTCTAAAATGAATGGCCTTAAAATTTCTAAAACAAATAAAGTATCTTTCTGTCACTTGTCTCTTTTACCCGAGTTAGAAGGTTTATTCAGGATCAAAGGATCAATGCGTCAGAGAAAGAGACAAAAACATACTATTTGTTTTTAGAATGTTTGGAAAATGCTAGCACAAAAGAGTGCTTTCCTAAATAAAATAAAATAACACTACAAATAAGAAATGAAGACATTTAAAAACTGGCCAATTCATACATAAAAAAAGAGAAAGTACTCTAGAAACTACAGTAAGTAGAAATAGGGGCTGTGAGACATCAGTACACAGCTTATTTTTGTCTCTTCCTCTGTGATGGTAAAAAAAAAAAAGAGCCTAAAGTGAGAAAACTTTAAATATGGGCAAGATGGATAGAAGTCGAAATGTTGGCTCTGGCCCTTAACAGTGGTGAGACCTTGATGAAATCATTCTCCTTTTTATGCCTCAGTTTTCTCATCTGTAAAATGGGGGGTGTGATATCTACACTATTGGTTTGCCAGTATATACTTTATAACCTGCGGCTTGGTAACATTTCATTAAGCAGTCAATATTTTACTTGTAGTTTCTACTGTCTTCTTATGTTCATTACCAAGGCCATTTCTTCTCACCTCTCCTCTCCCCATTAAGGAGCCTTGGTAGCATAATGGGTTATGGGGTTGGGCTGCCTGCTAACCACAAAGTCAGTAGTCTCACTCTACCAGTGGCTCTATGGGAGCAAAATGAGGCTTTCTGATCCTGTAACATTTTACAGCTTTGAAAACCCAAAGGGGTATTTTTAATCTGTCCTATACAGTTACTGTGAGTTGGAATAAATTTGCTGGAAGTAGGTTTGGTTTTGGTTCTCCATATAGTGACTCTCCTGCCACCTGCTGACTTCTCCTTTTAATTCCTTATTATTAATAAGCACTATAAATATTTGGTTAGCTGTTTACACTTGTAGTTTACTGACATTATCATAAGGATATTTTTCTAAATTAAGATGTTTGCAATTTAATATTTTTATTTCTAAAATAGAATTAAAGAATTGTTCATGTGTATTTTTTAATTTATTAAATACTTGTACTGGGGGTTCTTACATGTTTTAATACAATCCATACATTGATGCATTGTGTCAAGCACATTTGTACATATGCTGCCATCATCATTTTCAAAGCATTTTCTTTCTACTTGAGTCCTTGGTATCAGCTCCTCATTTTTCCTCCTCCCTCCTCTACCCTTCCTCCCTCATGAACCCTTGATAGGTTGTAGGTTATTATTTTCATATCTTATATCATCCTCTGTCACCCTTTACCCACTTTCCTATTGTTCATCCCCTGGGAAAGGGGTCATATGTTTATCCTTGTGATCAAATTCTCCCTTTCTCCCCACACCTTCCTCTTGTCCTCTTGGTATCTCTTTTCTTACAGTTGGCCCTGAGGGTCTTATCTATCCTGGAGTCCCTGTGTTGTGGGTTCCTGTCTATAGCAGTGTGCATGTTCTAGTCTAATCCAATTTATAAAGTAGAATTGAGGTTATGATAGTGGAAGAGAGGAAGTATTAAAGAACTAGAGGAAAGTGTGTGTTGCATAGGTGCGAGGATTATTAGAATAAGGTGTTCTTGTGTTAAAGGAGTACTTGAGTCAAGGCCCAATGTCCTCAGTTCATGTGTATTCTTTATTTTTTTAGGGTATATACCCAGTAGTGGGATTGAAGCATCATACTGTAATTATATTTATACTTATTTATTTAGTATTGAAATACTTTTTTAAATTGTGAGTTAATACATCATGTCGTTCCATAGTTAAATATCATCAAGCAGTATTGTAACATTGATACAACAATCATTTTCTAAACATGATTTTTCTTCCTGGACTCCTTGACATTGACTCCCTTTTACCTCTACCCCCTCTATAGCCACCCTGGAAACCCTTACTTGCTGTCCCTATAGACTCATCAATCCTGGGCTTCATACACTGAAAAACACATAACACAAATTCATGAGGTAATCCCCAATGACATAGTGTATTTGAGATAAATTTACTTTGTGTGAATGAATTTGAGAATCAGAAAACAAGTGAGCTTTTTTTCTCTTTCACCAAGAAATTTTTAAATGCTTTGATAAATAAAACCTTAAATTAATATTTGCTTATTTTAGTAGGAAGGGATTACTTGAAATAGGAAGGTAAATTAATAGATGATATGTTGTTTACCAATTATTGAACATATAAATCTGTGTGTACTTCCTATAACTTTTAAAGATCTTATTCATGCCTCATGTAGTTGAAGATTGACATTATCCTAATTTACGGATTAAGAAAGAAAAGATGAGGTACCACTAAAGCAATTTGTAGCACACATATGTAGGTAAACACCATTTACTTTCCCTATAGAATGCTTTCCCAGCTTCTTTCATTGTAATCTTTTGGGGACCAAACTTTGTGTGATTTGGCAAAGCTGTTAATCAAAATGTGTGCCCACATTCTACCTCAAGTCATTATAGTGCAGCAAAATATGTTAATATGGCTCTTCTACCCATATTTCTGTACTCTCCAACAAATTGTTGGGTGAGGTTATGCAAATAGGGTTGATAGAACACTAACAGAGGGGACTTGTCAGTTTTCATTACCGTATTCTGGCTATAAGGGTAAGCCATTTGATCTGAAGCAGGAGAGAGAGAAAGCAAGCTCAGGGCCATAGGAATAATATGTTTCAAATCTCTGTCTGAAGTGGCAGAGGCCAAGAGCAAAGGATCAGAGACTGTGGCATGGAGACTATAGGACAGGTCAAAACTGAGATATTGAGACAGAGGGGCTGTAACTGAGAGGCTATGTTAGACCAGGTTGACTAGAGAATCAATTCCAGAGACACTAATATGTGTGTAAGAGAGAGTTTTATATCAAAGAGTAATTGTATATTAAGAGAATATCTCAGCCCAGTCTAGATCAAGTCCATAAGTCTGATAGCCCATATGTCGATTACTAGTCTAAAAATACCTCTCCAGGGACTTCCAGGAAGATGGCGACGGACAACACATACCAGAGGGACTCCGCAGAATTCAGCCCAGGAGAGTTGCTTAGAGGAAAATTCACCAGTGCTGGAATGCAGGAGGAGCATCATAAAGATAAGCAGGCACAGACCCATGGGGTTATGAAGGGCCAGGGACTTTTGGCTTACATCAGTGGAAGCCAGCTAGGGCTTCACCTTAGCCCTGCCACTGTCTCTATTGGAGCTGGGACAATTTGGAGCCTGCAAGGGGGCTAAATCTCAACACAGCCACAGTTTTCTGCCCCCTGCCTCCAAGCAGCGACTAAGCCCTTGCAGGGACTAAGCCCTTGCAGCTCCACCCGCAGGGATCTTGGGGTTCTGCTACATTGTTACTTTTATTTCCCTCTCTTCTCTATATCCCCTCACAGATAGCTGGCTTACTTTTTAATTTTTTCCCTCCTCTTTGTCTCCTTCCTGTCCTCTCACACTCCACTGCTAATCTCCAAACCACTCCCCTTAGCCTAGGGCATTTATGCCTGCACCACACCCAGCCAGGTGAGCTCTACCCTGTGCAGCTAGCCCGAAGCTGGAGAAATCCCTGCAGGCCTCCACCAGGGTATACTCTACCCAACTTCTTACAGGGGAACTCCTGACTGTGTACCTGAGGATCTAAGGCAGCTCAGTCACACTCATCAACATTCCAAGGTGCTGCAGGTACCTCTGCCACACTAAAGAAGGCAACTCACAAGCCTTCTGGGACATTCCCTGAGAAGGAAGCCACAGAAGGATAAAGTGATAGGTTAATTCTATAGTGAAATTAGCTGTAGGCTATTCGAAGAAGTATTCATACAAGTCTTCCAGAGAGAGCCAGTGTTCTTTGACTCCCTGTAAAATGACACCTGGCTCCTCTAAGACAACACAACGCTAACAGTCATCAGCCCCAACAACCTCAACGAAAAACAGGGGAAACAAAGGCAATGGCAGAAGATGTTCCAAACATAACAACATGCATAGAAGAAGCAGACATTGAGCTGCCACACAAAGACATTTTCAGAATGCTGCTTGGAGTCATACAGGATATGAGGGAAACCATACATGAAAAGGATGAAATAATAGAGGAGATAAAGGCCATACACCAAATGGAAATACAGGAGCTTAGGAAGAGATAACATAAACCAGCATATACCCAGAAGAGGCAAGAAACAAACCATGGCCAACCATCTGTGTTCCAATTTTCATTGCGACACAGTTCACAATTGCAAGGAGTTGGAAACAACCCAAATTTCCATCAATTGACACTTGGATTAAAAAGCTGTGGTTTTTACATACAATGGAGTACTATGCATCGCTAAAAAGCAGTGATGAACATATGAAGCACATTGCTGCATGGAAAGAACTGAAATAAATCATGCTAAGCAAAGTAAGCCAAGCACAAAAGGATAAGCACTACGTAAGTCTGCTGAGGTAAGCTTTAAAAAAAATGCAAAAGGGGCTTGGGGAAAAAGCTACTGTATACAAACATTCCTGCGGTGAGGACCAGGTAATATGGCAGGGAACAGACCAAATACAGGGATACACATGGTAGACAACTAAACAGGAGGTGGGGAAAGGGAAAAAAACCAATAATAATGAAAAAGAAATAGGTAGCAGGGGCACAGGGCACTAACCCACCCAAGGGGAGGGCACTGTTTATATCTCCACAGGGAAAGAGGGACCAGATTTCAACCCAGTGCTCCAAGATGTAAATGCAACATGCCAGCGTGGAGTAGGGAACCAGTGGTGAGGTCCCCAGGGAATGCTGAAGGAGTACTTTGGGGACAGGGCATTGTGCCCAACAGACTGGATTGGAAAACACTCCTAAAGGCTGACAAATAGTCCTTGAACTAACTACAAGCTTTTCTTTCTTGTGGTGTTTTGTTTTATTTTTTGTCATTGGTTTGTTGTTGTTGATGTTTTGTTGTATATTGTTGCTTGGTTTTGCTGTCTTGTTTTTGTGCATGTTATTATCTCTGCAGGTCTGTCTAAATAAGATAGGCTGGATAAACAATCTGGAGGAGAAAACAAAGGGACTGCCAGTTCTGGGGGGACATGGGAGAGGGGGTTGGTGGGGAAGGTAGTGGTGTTAACAAACCCAGGGACATGGGAACAACAAGTGATCCAAATTGGTGGTGAGGAGGGTGTAGGAGGCCTGGTAGGGCATTAGCAAGGGTAAATAACCAAGAGGAATTACTAAAACCCAAATGAAGACTGAGCATGATAGTGGGACAAGAGGAAAGTACAAAGAAATAGAGCCAAAAGCTAGGAGGCAAAGGACATTTATAGAGGTCTAAATAAAGGCATGTACATATGCAAATATATTTATATATGAGGATGGGAAAATAGATCTATGTACACATATTTATCGGTTTAGTATTAAGGTAGCAGAAGGACATTGAGCTTCCACTCAAGTACTCCCTCAATGCAAGAATACTTTCTTCTATTAAATTGGCATTCTATGATGCTCACCTTCCCAACACAACCACTGAAGACAAAGCGGGTGAATAAGCAAATGTGGTGAAGAAAGCTGATGGTGCCCAGCTATGAAAACATATAGTGTCTGAGGTCTTAAAGGCTTGAAGGTACACAAGCAGCCATCTAGCTCAGAAGCAACAAAGCCCACATGGATGAAGCACACCATCCTGTGCGATCACGAGGTGTGGAAGGGATCAGGTATCAGGCATAATCAAAACAAACAATCCTATCATAGTGAATGAGGGGGCGGGAGTGCGGAGTAGAGACCCAAAGCCCATTTGTAGGCCACTGGACATCCCCTTACAGAAGGGTTTCGGGGAGGAGATGAGCCAGTCAGGGTGCTATATAGCAACGATGAAACATACAACTTTCCTCTAGTTCCTAAATGCTTCCTCCTCCACCACTATTATGATGCCAATTCTACCTTACAAATCTGGTTAGACCAGAGGATGTACACTGGTACAGATAGGAACTGGAAAAGCAAGGAATCCAGGGCGGATGATCCCTTTAGAACCAGTGGTATGAGTGGCGGTACTGGGAAGGTAGAGAGAGGGTGGGTTGGAAGAGGGAACCGATTATAAGGATCTACATGTGACCTCCCTATAGGAGACGTCAGACAGGGAAAGATATGACAAAATAATAATGTATAAATTATCAAGGGTTCATGGGGGGGGTGCTGAGGACCTGATGCCAGGGGCTTAGGTGGAGAGCTTATCTTTTGAGAATGATGAGGGCAATGAAGGTACAAATTCGCTTTACACAATTGATGTATATATGGATTGTTATAAGAGTTGTATGAGCCCCTAAAATATGATTAAAAAGAAAATTCCTCTCCAGACTTATGCAATATATGCAATAATGCCGAATGCAGGAAGATCACAGGCCGGTTTGTGGAACGTTTTGTGTATCCAGTGGCAGTATAAGCATCTCCAGAGTCTGGCTACCATCAGCATGGCTCCATGAGCCTTGTGAACAGGAATGTAGCAGAGAGAGTGTTGACCTCCTTCAGTGAGAAAGAGCAAGTTCCCAGAATTCTCCTGGTGGGTGTGACATTGTGACCTGACAGACAGTCTAGGCTCCACCCCTTCATCCTATTTATCAAGTTGACATAAAATTATATTACTACCACAGAGGCCTATGTGGCTGAGAGACTGAGGACCCAATAGAGAATGACTGAGGAGAGGCGTTGCTATGGGCCAATGGCTGTATCCTTACTGTTTGCTGACCCTGATTCATAGTAACCTACTGACTTTTTAAATAATCCTCCATGATTGAGTTCAGTCTGTCAGTTCTATGTGGTAATTGTGACAAATTATTGAACCCAGCAAAGAAATAGAGTGATATGGGAGGAACATTTGAAGTCAGGGTAGGTAAAGAATGATGGAGCATCGAGGCATGTGTGACCCTTGCATCTTGGCAATAGGACAGCCAGAGATCAGATGCAGTGCCTCATAAGGTTTAGAACATCCACAAATGAGTGGACATGGCATAACATCAGAGACTTCTCCAAGATTTCTGTGTGGGACTACAACAAAGATTTTCTTTCTTTCTTTCTTTCTTTCTTTCTTTCTTTCTTTCTTTCTTTCTTTCTTTCTTTCTTTCTTTCTTTTCTTTCTTCCTTGCTGGCTTGCTATTTGAGGTTTTTCATTGAGTAGCCAGGCTTCCTAGCATGTGCAGAATGAAAAAAGTTGGGGCAAGGCACAGGCTAAGAGAAGTGGAGATCAGCAAAGCCTGAGAGACAGAGAGGAGAGAAGTCAAACTTATGGCACAGTGCTGATTCCAGTTCCAGTCATGACTGAAGTCAGACACTTACAAACACTTTTTAAAAATGTCTCAGCACAGTTTGAGTTGAGTTTGACTCATAGGGAACTAAATTACCTTCCTAACTAAATCACCTTCTCTTCCATAACTCTTCCTATTTTCTCATCTTGCTTTTATTGCAAAATGCAATTCCTACCCATTTCCCAATCAAACCTTAATTTAAGTGATCTCTCTCTCTCTCTCTCTCTCTCTCTCTCTCTCTCTCTCTCTCTCTCTCTCTCTCTCTCTCTCTCTCTCTCTCTCCTACCCAGAAGCTCCAGGACCCCTATGTGATTACGTCCATTATAATGGTCACTTTAGTTATTATTGATCATCTCCTGTGCTGTAGCCATCCTTATTTGGCATCTTGAAAAATACTTTTAGGTATCCTGTAATGTTTATGCTTCAGAAAATAACATTAAACAATGCTTTTGGAAGCAATCCATTTACTCTTAAATACATATATATTGAAAAATATTCTAAATTATAGAAAACATCCTATCATGGTGACCCTACTTTTATTTTTGTTAACTATTGTAAGCATCACCCTTATCTAATGAGAATAGAACTATATATAGGCTTCAGGGAAATTCTGTGAGGCAGAACATTCTGAATCAGTATTTTCCTTCAATATATGTTTTGCCCTATCTTTATAAATACAAGAGCATGCTCACTAAACTTAGACTTTCTAAAGTTATATACTGTAAAGACCAATTTGCTCAATTTTGTTTGCAATTAAGCTTAAAGGCAAAGCTCCTATGTAAGTATGTTCATTTAAAATGTCAAATATAATACTCCAAGTCTGATTAACAAACCATAATATCCTGGTTAGAATTCAATACAACTTCCAGTCCTATTAAATATGTCGACATTTATTCTTAATCTTTATGCACACAGCCTATCATGAATATAGTATTTGTGACACCTGACCCTAACAATAAGCTACTTTCAGGTTGCATTGTGGGGACAGAAGGCAGCGAGGGTCCATTATAATGACAACCATTTCCACAAGAATGCTTTAAATACAATACTTGCAAAAAAGAAGAAGGCGCTCTGCTGTTTTAGCAGACTGGGTCATAGAACTTTAAAGAAGCAAAATGACAGGCTAGTAAAAGACCAAAGACCTTAGAGCATTGAATGAAAAATTCAGAAATCAGTAGCAGTGTGAACTTTGTCATCGTAATAAAAGAGCTTCAGAGCAAAAAGACATAGGTGTGAAATGAAAACCCTGCTCTGTGTCAGCAAGGACACGCTGCCCATATCAGGCAGCACTGGGCTAGTTGCCGTGCCAAGGTAGCTCACGGTTGTACGCTTTTTGAGGCTTTTTTTTTTAAGGTTAAGAACATGTTTGGAATTGGGTTTTAAGGGTTATTAATTTCTTTCTGGCTTCTTCCTAGAGACTATCTCTAATGAAGTTACTTTAAATAAGCAACTGGAGTAAAAAAGCTTTTTTCATCATTTTTATAGGCACAAGACTGTGGTGCAACTGGTGTATGACTTTACTGCATGAGCATATCCCAGCTCAGGAGGCTCCATGCACATCGCAGACTCGAGAAATTGTATGCTCTTCTGGTCATTTGCCAACTGATGTCATTACCAGAGGAAGCCTTTTCTACACGGCACATGGCCTCTGTGAAGTAGGTACGTGACAACTGCAAGGCGCATATGGCGTGGAGCGCCTGCATTCAAGTCTCTGGCGTTCGCAGAGTGTCCCCAACGCTCAGGCGCTCTGTCAGTTTCCTACAGCTTCCACAACAGGATGCCACAAACGAGGCGGATGTAAGAACAGAAATTGTTGTTCAATAATTCCAGGGGACAGTCTGACTTTGGGGTCAGTGAGGTCAGACTGTCTGCAGGTTCTAGAGAAGAGCCTTTCTTATTTCTCCCGGTTTCTGGTTGCCTCAGGAACCGTGCTGGTGGTGTGGTCCCAACTTGGGCTGCTACCTGCAAGGTAAGCAGTTCAAAACCACCCGTTGCTCCATGGGAGAAAGACAAGGCTTTAGAGTTAGTCTCAGAAACCCACTGGGGCAGGTCTACCCTGTCCTATAGGGAGGGCCTCTATGTGTTGGAATTGACTCCAAGGCTGTGGCTGACACTGGTCGCCCAAGTCTTCCTTTGCTCCCCCTCTTATACATGTGTCTCGTCTCTTTTTTAAGACCACTCAGATGGGACAACAGCCCACCTTTCTAAAGTATGACCACATATTAGTGAAATGATAGCATCTTCTAAGATTCTATTTTCAGGTAAATTCTTGTTTACAGGTTTCAGGTGTTGGAACTTCAACCGATTTTGTTAGCGGTACTGTGGCAGACACAGCTCACGCCACCATTGCTGGCTATGTCAGCTTCATCAAGTAACTTTGCCTCACTGCCTATTCGTTTCCTCATTTATAAAACGAGATTGGAAATAATGCTCAGTGTATTGAGCTGTGTTGAAGATTAAAAAGTTAGTGAATGTAACAAGGCTTACCACATTTGTTAGCTTTCATAATAATCAACTGGCTTGTATTCACTGTTTTTAATCATAATGCACTAAGGGCTTTCCGTGTATTGTACCTGTGTCTTATTATGTTTTCTATATAACTCCAACAGGCAAAAGAGCCAAAGTTTACAGATGTTAACTAATTTATCCAACAGCTTGGGTACCTGTTGGATTCCAGACCACTATCCCTTAAACAATTCACCTATGCATTTATTCACTCATTCCGGATATAGTTATAGAATGAGCGGTGATGGGTCAAATAATGTTTAGTTACAAGGCTAGGTAATAAATGATTAATCAGAGCTCCAGGAAACCTGCAGGAGGAGGACTCAGTCACGATGGCTGGAGAAAGGGGAACATTTCATGGCGGAGATAATGTGAGGGAATAAAGGGCTGAATGATGTTCCCAAAACACCGAACTCAGCTTCCTTACTTCAGCCCAGCCATTGCTGTTCCAGTTCCTCTTCTTCCCACTTCTTCTGAGCCAGCTGGCTAATCCGGCTCTCCAACTAAAGGGGTGAATTCAAAAGTAAACGGATACAAATTTCATCTTCAGAATGAAAACTTAACAGAGCCTGGAGGAGAATCAATGAATGAACTCATATATAAACATTCTCTACTCTCCACATATAAACTCAGACATTAGAATTATAAATATTACATTAAAGATAACATGTATATCTGAAGACTGACTCATTTTATTTATTTATGCATTAAGTTCATTTCTCTCTTTTAAAACAGTTTTATTGGCACAAGATCTGCTTATCACACAATTTAATAGCTCAATCATATTGAGGAAATTACATATTCCATATGAGGCTCATGAGACTCACTCAAGTTGGGAAAGGGCAGAAGCTAGGCTTGGCCCTGGAGTTTTTAACAGAACCTTATGCTATTTTCACCTCATCTCACTGTGGTCTCTTCAAGAAATTTATGAAAAATCTGTTTGTAAGGTCTTAGTAATGCTGCATGTCCCTTATTTTAAAATTATTAGATCTTAAAATTTATTTGAATCTAAATTAAGTTGACTTTTGACAAAAAGTCTAGCTGAATTTCTGCTCATTTCTAAGAAAATAGGTATGCCAATGGTCTTAAAACTTGAGTAACACGCAGACCCTTGAAGATAGGAAAGTCCCCGGGCATCGTTAGCAACCACGAATTAATCCATCCAGCTGCTAACCCCCCAAAATTGGATGTTTGAGCCCATCCAGAGGCCCTTTGATGGAAGTCCCAGCAATCTGCTTCCAAAATATCAGCCACTGAAAATCCACAGGGAGCAAATTCCACTAGGATGCACCTGGGCCCCATGAGTCACAAAATGAGTGGATGGCCACAGCTAAACCTGTGCACCAGGCCTGAATTCCTTCTCCTTCCAGTTTTGACACACCTTTTTATAGTACAAATCATAGAAAGTACTACAATTTAAATAATAAACTTATAAACCTAGTGAAATTTGAATAGGATATTAATATAATGTGGTAGATGGTAATATTGCTGAAGCTAAAACACTTGCCTTCTTATCAGAAGTGTGTGCATATGCTCTAAAATGATAAATTCAATAAATCGCTGTCTTCATTAGGATCAAAATTTTCATATGTTCTATTTTAACTCATTTTAAACATTAGAAATGAAACCTATTGCATATTGAATAGAGAACTAACAAAGTTGAAAAACATGCGACACATTTTTTAAAACATTATCATTACTATAACTTGTATTGAAATTTGGGCAAGTTGGTTGCATTCACATATGGCATTCAGAGAGTATACCTACTTAAACTTAAACCTGAAAGAACTGCTATAGAGTGATTGCTTTATGTGTCCCATGCCTGTACAATTCTGAACCCCTTGATGACCAGTTTCCAACACTTTCCTTAGTAATGTAGACATTCTTATTTTTATAGGGTCTCATAACATCACCTGTTGTGCTGCTGAAGAAACTGTATAATGCATATGTTACATCTGCCCTATATTTCTTATGCCAACGAACCAATGAACCAACTCATTGCCATCGAGTCAACTCTGACCCAATGCAACCTCACAGGACAGGTAGAACTGCCCCCGGTGAGTCTCAGACTGTAACTTCAGATGGGCTTAGAAAGCCTGAGTGTTCTCCTGTGGAGCAGTGGGTCGTGCGTAACAGCCCAATGTGTAACCAGTAGGTCACTAGGGCTAGCTCAAATCAAAACCATACAGAGTTCTGCTGAGTAATACATCAGGTACTTATAATATCAAGCCTAATCTCAAATATTAAATAAAATATTAAAATCTTACCATATAAAAATATCTTTCAATAGAAAATTCTTACTTCAAAGGGAACAAAAATTTCCATAAAAGTAAGTGTTTGAAATAGGAAAGATTATTATTTATGTAATGTGTATACTGGAAAGCCAAATTAGACCACTTTGTGTGCTAATCAAACACTAAATGAGAGACATTGACTTTCTAAGGTCCTCTAGACACCTACTTTATCATGAATAAAAATGTAGAAAGATGAACGGATACTATGGAACAATGCTCAGTTATTAGTTGAGTTAATAATCAAATGGAAGAAAGAAAATTTTAAGAAGCCTCTCCAAGGCCCTTGAGATTTTGTCCAAGGATTTCTCATTATCCCTCTTTAGTAATAATGAATCAATTTTCTACTTTTACCGTTGTATTGATTTTGGTCACAAACTTGCTGCGCTCTTGGACTCCTCTAAGGGAGCTAAAGGCAGTGTGGGTTTTGCTTGCTTGCTTTCACATTGGTATGTCTTGGTAAGATTGATCTCACAGCCTATCAGGTCTGTCTTTAATTGTATATGAAGTGTTGCCTCTCTCATCTTGTCTACATTTCAGATACTTAGGTATGAAAAACCAAACACTGGTTTCCTTCAAATGGTTGCAAAAGCCAATTATGGCAACAAAATAGAAAATAATGAGGGGATTCTATTATTCCAATGTTTTCAAGGTACTCTGCAATCATCAATATTAAGGCTTAGTAAGTCAAGCAAACAAATAGAAAATACTAGGATATCAGAAGCTGGGTATAATTAGATGCCAAGTATGAAGAAACGTTTGTAAACAAAATGTTGCTAACAGCAAAAGATAACAGAACGATTTGACATTGACTAGAAATCAGAGAATTGCTATGGGACCTTATTTGTGGGGTAGCCAGGCCCTGTCGATGGGCAGCTGAAACAGACAGCATATTTAAACAGACAGCATATTTACTGTGGAGGTGGATAATCTTGGAGGAGACGGGGTAATAGTAAGTGGGAGAGCGTCACACAATTTTCTTTAGAGAAAATTTTGAAAAGTCTTAGAGTTGGGAAGGGTCTGTCTGCACAGCATCTAAAAATTGTCTTTCATCGTGGCTTCTGACATTGTGCCTACAGATTTGATGTGGGTTTAGGAGGCCAAAAGGACTCTGAGATTGACTGCCTGATCACACCAGGCAGAATTGAGTGAAATAGCAAAAACTACAGAAGAAAAAATGTATTAAGGAATAGGCCTGTTTATTGAGGAAACATCCCAATATGATTTTGAAGTAATTATCAAAGAAGTATGCTATAAATAGAAATACCTTTTGCTTTATAGAGCTTTCAGAGTAGACAAAGAGGTGTCCCTAGCCACATAGCCACTGGGTGTTCAGAAGCAGCACAAGCTCCTGCATCTTAGGGCAATGACGTATTTATAGCACATAGAGGTCAAAGAGAAGCTGATGTCTGGGATGAAGAACTGCCTTTTAGACAAAATGGTGAATTGGGCGCTAGAGGGCTTCCTGTCTGTTGTTGTCTGTCCACATCATCTGAAGGATATTCTCTGCAAAAAGTATTTGTGCACTGCCCTTTTTTCTTAAAAATGCAAGGTACCAGACAAATGTGAAGATAAACTATTTCTACATGTCTCACCTTTATCTTCTCTCCTATTTCCCTTCAAATTGCTCCCCCTTCAACTTTTACATGCAAGGTGAAGAATGGTAACCAAACGACCACTCATTTGAGGTTAAAAAAAAGGGGGAGGGTTTCTAGTCCAGACTCTGTCTGAAAAATCAAGAACTAATTAAAACAGAAACTAATTTAATTCCTTGAGTAGAATTTGCATAATTTTGCTTTGGCTGTGCAGAGGGATTACGGCCTCCACAATGGAGACCTGCAGTAAGCACTGGAGAATTAACACCTTGTCTTCCATATGTGGAGGCTTAAACACATCCCTCATCATCCACTGAAATGACCCCACGTCTGCTTCTTCTCAACCAATGTGTTCACTTAGCCCAGATAATTTCTTCTAAAAAACAAAACAAAAAAAATCACCTTTCCCCTGTTCAAACCTATCAATAGCAAATGTTACTTCTTCAAATATACCCTTCAGATAGATTGATCTTTTTACCCCTCAGATTTTTAAAATGACTTTGAGTGGTTCTAAGATCTCTGATCACCGTCCATCATACAATGCTACTCATTTTACTTCTGTTTCAATAAACTTCCTAAGAGTAAGAACTGAGGGAAAACAAAGGACAGTCAGCCTTGGTAACCTCCATGACACAGGACACATTGCCTTGCACATATACATGCAATGCCAAGGGTCTTAAGAAAAAAGACAGGGAGAAAAAGATGCATGAGATGGTAGAGGCTGACACACTAGCCCTGCGTTGGTATATCATCTCCACTCATCTGCCGTGATGCCGACAAGGTCTCCAATCAAACTCCTAGCCATCGTGTCAATTCGGACGTACAGAAACCCCGTAGAACAAAGTAGAATGACTCTTTTGAGTTGCTGAAACTTAATATCTTTGAGAGGAGATACAGCCCCATTTATTTTTCTCCCTTGTAGAGGTAACTAGTGGATTAAAACTGCTGACTTTTCAGTTAACAGCTCAGAATGTACACAGCCCACACTACCACCAGAGTCACTTAGGGTACTTCCTACCTAGATCCTTAGAGCATGCAGTGGGCAGAACAACAGGCCTCCACAGCTTGCATGTCCTGATTTGAGACCCTGGGAACTGAAAAGATGACCTGCAGCAAAAGAGACCTTATAAGCATGCTAGAGTTAAAGATTTTGATATGGGAAGATTATCCCGGAATAATTGGGTGGGCCCTGAATAATCAAGGGTCTTGATAAGCGAAAGAAGAAGCCATGAGACTGAAGAGTCAGGGAGGAAATGTGAGGAAACTCGATTTTAGCCTCTATCATACATTTGGAACTTCTGATCCCAGAACTGCATTACAATTACTCTGTCATTTGAAGGTACCAGGTTTAGTGCAAATTTACAATAGCAGTGGGAAACTCTTAGGGACCCACCAAATGCCCAGAAGAAATCGAACTCATGTTGAGTTGATACCAACTCATAGCAACCTTATAAGGGCAGGATAGAACTGCCTCTGTGAGTTTCCGAGACTGTAACTTGGTATGGGAATAGAAAGGCCCATCTTTCTCTCACAGAGCGCGGGGAGTTTCGAACTGTTGACTTTGCAGTTAGAGGTCCATTAGGAAACCACTACACCATCAGGACCTCTTTAGAGATCCACACCACCTGTTGAGACTATTTGTTTCATAATATTACCCACAGAGGAATGCAAGGAAACTGCAAGAAAACAGTATCCTCTTTAAGCCCTCTGCTAAGCACCTAAGTGTACATTAATAGTGCTATTCCTAACCCCAACTTTTCTAGTTACCTGGGTTATTCCAACATTTGAGATGAGTGAAATCAAACCCAGGTCTGAATGATTCCCCTCTGATAAATGTGGTTTTACTAATAATAACTCTCCATAAAGTTTTTGTGATCATTAAGCTTCACTGTGCCAACCTGGTCAATGAACACATGAGGGATTCATTGAAGGGTGGAGAGATAAATGGCTCGGTGAGCCTTGCATTTCAAGTTTTCTGGGCTCTTGTTCTTTGACAGTCAGACAAGTGTTCGCTGCCTTTGCTGGTTCTCTGCCTCTGCTAGACCTCTGCCTCAGCTGACAAGGCTCACTTCCTGCGAGCCATCCCCTAGGAGAAGCCACATGGACCTATGCCGATGCAGCGCTGGGTGCTGGAGCAGCCGGGTGGAGACCCTGCCAGAGCTGAGATGCTTACACAGTCACTGATTCGGCTTTCCTCCTGCAGTTGGCATCACTGCGTCTGTTTTGCGAGGTTGTGGAAGATTTGTAGCTCGATGTCGGACATATGGGCTAATATTGTACTTATGGGCTTGAACTGGACCGGGTTGAAATGCTTAATGTACAATTACCCTTTATATAAAACTTTTATAAAATATGAGTGCTTATGAATTCTGTTTCTCTAGTCTACCTAGACTGGTGTAGTTTTCATTGGCTACTTCCTCACAGGTGAAAGCCTCTTCCTTCTTAGTACTCTGTACTAGTCCGGTAGCTTTGCTCCAGCCTGTTCACTGTGGGGTTCCCTGCTGGCCTTTGAAATGCTGGTGACCTGCTTCAAGCATCACAGTGACACATGTGTCATGACTATACAACAAACGGACAGACAAGCAGGGCAACAAAAAAGAGGAAGCGCTTTGACAAGATGGATTGACACAGTGACGGAAACCGTGGGCTCACACATACTGCCGATTGGAGGATGGCCCAGGACTGGCGGCGTTGCCCACTGTGGTACACACAGTCATTGTGAGTTACAACCGGCTTGATGGCACTTAACAATAATGACATTTATGTGCCCGCTGCTAAGAGTTCTCTACCGTGTTCTCCACAGTGTGCAGAGTCCTCTACACCCTCTCCAGTGCGTGCAATGGGAAACTTATATCTGAGGTCGCTAAGAAAGACCGGCAGGAAGACAGGAGGAAACGACTCACAAGGGAGTCATTGGGAATTCTCTATCTGAGATAGGAGCCCTGGTGGCATTGGGCTACTGACGACAAGGTCCACAGTTTGAAACCCCAGCTCGTCGGCAAGAGACAGATCAGGTTTTTCACTCCTGTGAGGATTTACAGCCTCAGAAACCCCCAGGGCAGTTCGACCCTGTCCTCCAAGGTTGCTCTGAGTCAGAGTCACCTCGATGACCCTGAGGATACAGGAACTGGAGGGCGCTGGTGGTGGAGTGGGTTATGCACCAGGCTGCTAGCCCCAAGATCGGTGTTCAAAACCCACCAGCTGTTCTGGAAAGAGATTAGGTTTTCTTCTCCCATAAAAATGTACACCTTTGGAGACCAACGGCAGTTCTACTCTATCCCATAAGGTAATTATGAGTCAGAATAATATATGAATTGCGTAAAAGGAAATATAAGTTTACTTCTTTATTATAATTCTAGATCAATCAGCCAGGGTCACATTATTACCTTTATGTAATGGCTACTTCCATAGTAATAACAATTTAAAGAAATAAAATAAAGAAGAGTAACGTGTCACCTAATGTTTAATCTAAATTATTACATGGAGTCTGCATTTGTGGTTCTTACTTTCAACATTGCAGAAAGTCAATGGAAAGGGGCATGGGCAGAGCCTTGTGTTTAGTAATGCTTGGTGACCTTTCCTGGGGCACAGCTTGCTTGCTTGCACTGCTGCTTGGGAACAAGGAACTCTCTAAAAGTAAACATAACTGATTCGTTTGAACTTTTCTGGAGCGCATTTGGCATTGGAGGTCAATTTCAGCGAATTTGAAAGGATCTTTCCTAGGCCTTTTAATTTGCCCAAGGGTCTGACTCATGAGAGTGGAAGCAAGTGTCTTGTTGACATAAAGCAATGCCTAGTCACCAAAGGTAAATGGGGAGTGGTGTGCTCCAAGATATTTGAAATTAAGGTTTGTTTCTGTTTTGTCATTGAGTCACCAAGAAAATGTTCAAAGTCACTTCAGCTTTGCACATCTACGTATTTCTCAATTAATCCAGATTGGGAAATAAAATGAATAAAGTCCATACAAACTCCTTAGATGCTTGCCACTGACCGTGGGCAGTGCCCAGTGCAGTAACTCATGGTGCCCACACCCTACCTGTGGGCCTCCGCCTTTCCTGCAACATATAGTATCCTAATCAATGTATTTACATTTTTAGCCATAAAATAATACGAGGGACCTTAATTGGAACCACTTGGGAAAATATCTTTTTATTTTAATTCTGCTTTTCCATAAACTCCCTGAAACATCCTCATATATGATACAGTCATAAATTGACCAAACGCAATATTTCTTAGGTTAGATAAAAGCTAACAGCATACTTGCTTCATAAAATCTTTTTCATTGAATGATAACCTTATTAGTAACAAATCAAAAGCCTTTAAATTTTTTTCTCCCATTTTACTTTCATTCGTACTTCATTTTTAAGCAATGAATTAGTTCTGGATCACAAATACTAATTGCCACAATCTTTCAGTGAAAGCCCCAGAAAATATGACAAAATGAGAGCCTAGAAAACACTGCCAGCGAGGAAAAGAGCATGAAGAGGGTGTAGCCTGTGACGGTAGGATCACTGTCCGGGGAATAATGACGGTGTAACTGGCATGCGTTAGGAGGTTCAAAAAGTAAGTTAGTATAGCGTTTCAGGCTTGTAGGTATATTTATATATGTAAGCTTACACATATTTTGTTGTTATAACTAACTGCATTTAAAAAATAAACCAAATAGATGTCTGCTGAAGCAACACACACAGTTTTTATAAATACCATCTTGATGTCACCCTTTCTGACAATGTCACTCTGTGCAGTTCATTCGCTGCCCCTCAGAGACACCACTGTCCTCAAATGATGTGACTTTTTCTACGTTCTACTACTAGGAACCACAAGTGCTTCCCTCCTGTGAGATCATACTAATTTTTAACTAGATTTATGGACACATAGTAGTGCATAGCTATAAAAAATGGAATAGAAGTGACGTGGGATGTTAATTAAGACATGGAAAAAGTTAGTGAAAATAGACATTTTGACCTCATCGTTAGTGATTTGAGTATTTAAAACGGTGATTAACAAATATTGGTTTCTCTCAGAAGCTTTCGTATAAATTCCATATTGTGGGTCCTTATCAGTACTATAAAGATGCCATGGGGGCACAAGATGGGCACTTGGGGCTGCCCCAAAGGACAGTGTTTGAACTTACCCAGGAATTCTTGTGGAGGACAAAATTTTCAGCCTCTTCTTAGAACGATTACAGCCCAGAAATCCATATGGGGCAGTCTCTCACCTGTGGTCCTTATGAGCTGAAAACTGACTTGATGTCATTTTACAACAGCAATCAATATCATGGAATGTTATTTCTAAATTCTAGTGTAAATTTTCCAGTATATTGTTTTTCTCCTACTATGCTGTGCCTAGAGATCAGTGAAATGGTATCATTAAATGCTTAATCGTAATGGGGGCAAATGAGATAGTTTAAAAATTTTAAAATATAAATTGCCTCTTTAAAAATTTTGGCAATGACATTAATAAGATTAAGCACTTCTATACATAAAGTGATGCTATTAACATTTACCCAAGTGTTATTTGACTTAGTAATTTTGAATGCACCCCTAATTTTGGTTTTCCAATAAAAGAAATTATTATAAATGAATTACCAAAATTTGTGATACTTTTAACTACATATGCAGCATGTTTACACAATAAGTCACCTTCATAGCAAAAGCCTCATCCCTAAATTCACGCCTACTCCACTCCTCCCTGTGGAAGACACTATCATTCTTACATTTCAGTTTGTACCTCTAATGCAGTGAGTTTCTCAAAACCTTGGGTTGTCATTTCAACTTTCATTTTCTTGGCCTGCATTGTTCTTTATCAGGTCTAACATTTATCAATAGAAACAAATACTATTATTTGTTAAAAATATTGTGCTGGGTGGTGCTGGTGGGAAGGGTAGAAAAAGATATTGTGCTGGCTATTGAAAATATAGAGAAGAATACAACATCCTCATATATGGATTCTAATGGATTTTTTCCATAAAATTGTTTTATGAATGTTTGTAAAAATGTTTTTAATGGATTTTTCCATAAATTTGCTGTGTAAAATGTCACCAAGTGCTCCCACTTTTTCCCTTGCAAGTGTCTATACTCTGCTACCATTTCTAATATAACCAATTTGTTCTAAATCCTCTAAATTACTTTCAACAGGGTTAATATACCTTTTCACATCATGACCATAGTCATTCTTTGCCCCCTTTATCTCTCTCCTCTCTTCTCTAATTTTTTCCCAAAATACTCATGCTGCCCCTGCTGGGCCCATTTCCTGCCAACTTCCATGCATCGTTCGTTTGTGACAAGTTAACCATGAGTAATGTTCCCAGAAACCAAAGCACTCATCCAGATGGAACTGTTTCACCAACATCCTTTGTTCTCCATATCCAGGTTTTACTAACAGACAATGTCGACATTTTTGAAGTTCGACAAGAAATAAGCTTTCATGTTAGGAATTTCAAAACAATTTCCTCTTTCATTCCTCACTTTGTTTATCTATTCTAGGATTTGCATTGCTTGATTGGCTCATGTTTATACACTGATGTCGGTTGCAATTTCCATGTAACGGAGGTGTGCATGACAATAAACTTTCTTTTCTTTGCTAGATGTGCATGTAGTTCACATTGAACATAAATTTATGTTGTTAAAATGGTTAAAAAACATCTAATCTCCAGGTTGGTTGGTTGGTTTTTAATAGGAAGTATATATTTAACCTCCATTCTGAAGGCTGCAGGCCTTACTCTTGGAATACGAATCTAGGAAGAAGATTCAGAGATGGATACTAGAAACACTGAATGTGGGGAATGGGGTTGTGTGTGGGTGTTTGCACTTATGTGTTGCACATATGACTTCACAAGTGTGTGTGTGTGTGTGTGTGTGTGTGAGCAATGCTTATTGGAAATAGTGACAATTATTTGAATTTTGTTGTAAAGAATTGGAATGCATGCACTACATCACGAAATAAGACTGAGTTTAAGGCTCTGACAAGCCTCGTCTTTCACCTGCCTGGCTCTCTGACCTTCAGAATTTCTGTCCTAGAGTCTTGATTTTACTTGCCATTTAACATTTTTTAAGTCACTCCCACTTCTTCCAGTGTTTTAGTGATGTCCAGCCATGCTCTCTGATCCACCCGTCAATAATCCAGAAAGCTTCGCATGCAATAAACAAGCAGCATGTCAGTCAGGGCACCTACCCCTCTTGGTCTTTGACAACTGACACATGTCATCCTTCTGAAACTGCCATGGGCTGCATTTCCATATGCCATACCTCACATGGCATCTCAGGCAATGTCGTGCCTTACTTCTTTCATAAAAAACATATTCAGTTTTGTTCTGATAACTGAAAAAGGATTGAAAATAAAAGATTGCCAAACAAACTGTTTCCAAATTTCCTTTATTTGTTATAATCTGGGAAAGTGTTCGGGGTAAATTGAGTGTAATCAGTACATCGTTTTTACTGTCTACCTGAAAATTCTGAATGAAAGTTTATATACTGATGCTTCTCATGCTGGATTGATGGATGCACACTGGTAAACTTGATGTGTAAGAAGACAGATGATGCTGTATTGTGCATATAACAAAGTGAATAGTAATGTGAGCCTCATTTAAAACTCTAGAAATATAGTTAGATTCCATTGACAATTTTCTTCCAATATTAAGTGATGTGTAGGCATGAAACTGCTTGACCACATATGTGTTTTGGTATTTGCTAAGCTAAAATTCACGGTAAAACTTTACTGACTGAATCTAATCACATATTTTGTAATATTGAGTAGCCATGTCTTACATACAGATCTGGGACACCACGCTCCATTTGGTAACATGAGTAGGGTGCTAATTCTTAGTAGACTTAAGTGGGGAATTGAGGTGAACAACTCTAAGCCACCAGCTGCTCTGTTGGAGAAAGAGAGACTTTCTACTCTCATAAATAATTAACATCTTACAGTCTGAGTGTTTTTTTAGGTGGGGTGAGGTTGGAGAGTTATAGTCTGGTAAACCCAAATGGGCAGTTCCATTCTGTTCTATACATTACTATGAATCAGAATCAGCATGGTGGCAGTGAGTTTGTAGTGTTTTTGTTATAAGAACTTTGACCACAATATCACAATTGAAGTGGAGATGTTCATTCTAAAAATCTATGAATTGTTATTCAGCATTTTGTTGAGATATAAAATTATCCCAATATTCCCCTTTCCAGCACTGAAACCAAAACTCACTACCATTGAGTCACTTCTGACTGACAGTAATCCTATGGACCGAGTAAAACACCCTATATAGGAGGAAAAAGTTGAATCTTTCTCCCATGGAGTGGATGGTGAATTTGAACTGCTGACCTTGTTGTGGTAAGCAGTCCAATATGTAACCCACCACACCATTAAAATAATAATTTAACCTAATTATATAATCTGTACCTAATATTTGAGCATTCTTTCAAAGTCAATATTACAATCATGTTCAGTGTTTCACATTAAAAGTACAAATGCCTCATAAACAACTATCATCTTATAAGAAATAGAATTTTATCTACCCTCCAAACTAACGAAGCCCTGGGGCGCCGCTGGGTAAGCATTGGGCCGCTGCCCTCAGGTGAACGTGGAGACCGCCTGGACTTGGAAGATGGGAGATCGAAGAAGAAGCAATACATGGTGCTGCAGAAGAATACTGACACTGCCATGCGCCACCAGAAGAACAAGAAAATATCATGAAGAAGCATAACCAGAAGGCTCCTCGAAAGCAAGGTTGGCGAGACTTGGTCTCATGTAGTGTGGGCTTGCTACCAGAAGAGACCAGCCCCTGGACAAGATGTCATTCTCGGTAAAGTGGAGGGGCAGTGAGAAAGAAGGCCCGTGACAAGCTGGACTGACATGGTGGCTGCACCAACGGGCTCAAACGTAACCGTTGTGAAGGTGGTGAAGGATAGGGCAGTGTTTCCTTCTGCTGTGCAGACGGGCTTCATGCATCAGGACTGCCTCGATTCAAGCACCTAAGGACAACAACATCTGCTCTTGTCAATGTTTACTGCCTCAGAACCCCTATATAAAGATACCGTGAGTTGGAATAACTCAAGGCAGTGGGTATCACCTTCCAAATTAGAGCCAGAAGCAAGGAAAATCTAGTTATATCTACATAAAGTAGCTACTTGAGGATTCCTGGTGGCGAGGTGGTAAAGGCTTTGGCTGCTAATGGGAAGGTCGGCATGGAAACCTGCGAGCCTCTCTGTGAGAGACCGATGCAGCAGTCTGCTCGTGTCCCCATGACTGCCTCTGCATCATCATGCTGAGTCAGCATTAACGCAATGGGACTGCGACCAGCAATGAGCTAAAGAATCCATGGAGAGGATCACATTGCATTCCTGCTGCCGTTTTCAATGGCTGTCATATCCATGCAGAGCATGGCAAACTCGCGTGTGCTGAAAGAACTGCTCCGCAGGATGGCCAAGCCTGTGACAATTTCTGAAGCAAGCTATCAGGCTGGCAGCTGAGGGGTGGCTACTTGGGTTTGAACTGACAACCTTTCAGTTAGTAGAGATAATCCTTTAACCACTTATACTACCTAGGGACTCCTATTGTGTAGGTGCTTGTACACAATACTTTGTAGTCTAGCAAGCATGGCCACATGCATTCACGTATTGCTTTTTTTTTTTACCTTAGTTTCCTCATCTGTAAACATCGATGATGGTTATACTATGTACACAGTTATTGCAAGGAAATATGCTAATGAATGTACAGAAAATGTTCATAACCGTGCCCGAATCATGCAGGTGTCAGATAGAATAAGAGTGAGGACTGAGCACATCCACTATTGCACTAACACATGGTGTTGTGTTGCCGTTAGGCGCCATTGGGTGGTTTTTGACCCACCCACCCCCCTATGTACACCAGAGTGAACCACCTGCTTATAGTGTTTAATCTGAGTAATATCCCGAACCCACTGCGATGGGGCCGATTCCAAGATAGTCTCCCACCAGGACCTAGTATATGGGGATTTGAGGGGGTTCATCCTTACAAACAAGCTGCCCCATTTTCTCCTCTGGAAGGGCTGGTGAGTGTGAGCCACGTAACTGACAGTTAGCAGACCAGTGGCTCCTGCATTGCCCTCGCAGCGACCTGCAAAGCAGGTGCCAGTTATTATCATTCTCATTTTGTTGATGAAGAAACTGATGATTAGAGGTTCCAGAGAGTTGTCCGAAGGTTAAACTGGCAGCGTAACAAATATGAAACTCAACATCTGCATTGTGCATCTTTACCTTTCCATGGAAACGTTAATATTTCACACACACACTTCCATTTATCACACTGTATTCTTTCTGAGCGAACTCCTCTTTGGGTTACATGGTTAAGTACTGGACTAGCGACCGAAAGTCAGTGGCTTCAATCTATCCAGGGGCTCTAAGGAAGGAGGCCTGACAAGTGGCATTTCTGAACGGCTGAACACAGTTGGGATAGTTGTACCCTGCACACACCACCTTGCCAGGGGTCAAGAGGAACTGGATGCCGACCAAGGGCGACATTTCTGTTCTTCCTCTCCGCCTGGGAAGGCGCGGATGCTCAAACTGCAGCTCTGCACGCCTATGAAAAGTTATTGTCGCATTTGGGGTTGGTTTCTATGGAAATGACATCTCTGACCTCCTTGCCGGGTTTAGAAATGCTCTCAGGTTTGACAAGGTTCGTCTTCTAGAAATGAAACCTCCAACCTGGGTCTCCTGGCTGGATGGTTGTTATTGAGCATGGCTTGGTCAAGGGCGTAGTCTTCTATTTCACCTTCCTTTAGAAAAGAGAGATATATATGTAAAACCTTCTCATATTCCCATTCATGCCTGCAGACCCCAGGGAACAGTGGAGCATGCACAGTCTTCTATTGTGCCCAAGAGTCCCTAAAATGATAGTGTGCTCATTGGTCTCAACAGGGGGATATTATAATATCCTTGAGCTCAGAAAAGAAGAAACCACCTACAACGAAGCAAATTATATTTTCGGTCAGTTTCCACAGTAAGAACAGATGAATTAGGGACCGTGCACAGGAAGGCCTAATCTAGTCGTGTGGGGAAAATCTAGGCCGGGGATTTGGTGGGGGGGAGCCTTGGAGCACGTACTGTTGCAATGTCAGTCCCCAGAGGACTCGGGTAGTGTTCTCCAACAATTTCCAAGAGCCTCCATCTGGCTTTGAGATCCCTTGACACTTTGGAATTGAAACCTCCAGGGATTTTCATTTCTGCACTTATTTTTAGACAATCAGAAGCACATTATGTCTGACACGTTTGTTTTCTCTAGGCAAGGCTGATGCCAGTAAAGTAGGGAAGTTCCAGTCGGTTGAGGGACTTGGTCAGAGGGCACTAAGAGGCTGCCACATGCCCCAAAGAACATGCCCTTAGAGGTCTCCACTACAAAAGGAAGTTCTCTGGGACTCAGTCGGCAACTTGAGTTTTCAGCAGGGGCGAGAGGCGTTACACTTTCAGGGCCTAAAAGATTAAGTTGCTATCTCTTCATTTCCGAGAGCTCTGATATTGTCGGTAGTCACCGGGGAAGGCGATTGGAGAGATGCTCTGTCCCCTTTCTCTTTCTTTTTGAAGGACCCAAGTGCTACATCAAGCCTATCTTCACACTCTCTGCCTTCCCAAACACTGTTCTTCTGTGTTTGCTTACAAAAAGAGGAAAAGATACCTTTGAAGAGGGATCCAGAACACTGGCTACAATTGTTATTTGGAGCAGAGAGCAGAATTGACACCAGGCCATGTCGGAAGGAGTTGCATTGTGTTCCAGGGGGCAGCCAACTCCTATCTTTGCCATGCTTTCGACCAATTAAGTGTTTGGTAGCTTCTCTCTGCTTCCAACATCATGACTTGTCTATCTTGTCATACAGTAGCTTGGTGCTATGATGCTGGAAGCTATATCACTGGTGTTTCAAAAGCCAGCTGGCTCTCACAAAATGAAAAGGTTTCAGCAGAGCTTTCAGACTAAGAACAGACAATGAGGAAGAAATAGGCTGTCCCCTTCCGAGACATCAGGCACAGAAAATGATGGGAATTCCGGGACACTTCATTGTGCTCATGAAAACTTGAACATGGATCAAGAGGCAGTGGTGCTAACAGAATAAGGGGATGCTGCATGGTTTAAAAGCAGGGATTGTATTGCTTCTAGGTTGTATCCTGTCACAATACTTAATCTATATGCCGAGGAAATGAACAGATTAATTGGATTAACAGCCTGTGCTATGCAAAGAATACAACCTTGCTTGCTGAAAGTAATGAAGACTTAAAGTACTTACTGATGAAGCTCAAGGATTGCAAACTTTCAATATGGATTACAACTTAATGTAAAAAAAGATAAAAATCTTCACAATCGGACCAGTAGGTAAATAGCACTGTGGTAAGTGGAGAAATATGAAAATTGTCAAGGATTTCACTTATTTACATCCACAAGCAATGCTTATGGAAGCAGCAGTCAAGAGAACAAAGGACACATGATATCGGGTAACTGCACCTCAAGACCCATTTAGAGTCTTGAAAAGTGAGGATGTTGCCTTCAGGGCTGAGGTGCACCAGACACAAGCCGTGGTGATTTCCATTGCCTTCTGAGCATGTGAATAAAGGAGACCAACGAAGAATCAATGCATTTGAATTATGATGCTGATGAAGAATAGAGAAAGAACCATTAACTGCCAAACAACAGCAACAACAACAACAACAAATCTATCTTTGAAGACATACCGCCATAGTAGAAGCAAGGACTGGAGTATTTTGTGTCTCTTACTTTGGACATGTGGTCAGGAGAAGCCAGTATCTGGTGAAGAAAAATTTGGTTTGCATGGTCCAGGGGCAGGAACAAGAGAGGAAGGCCCTTAGCCAGATGGATGACACAGTGGCTGCAACAATGGGCCCAGGCTGGGGAGCAATTGTGAGGTTGGCGCCAGAGTGTCATTAGGAGTTGGCACCTACTCTATGGCACAGAACAACAATAACAACCACCCGTTGCCATGTTGTTGTTAGGTACTGTCAAATCAAGCCCTACCCATGGTGACCCTGTGCACAACAGAGGAACCACCGCGGGGCCGGGTCCCTCCTCAAATCGTTCCCGGGCCCGAGCCTGGAGTCAGTCCATCTCTCCAGGGTCTTCTTCCTTTCTGAGTCCCCTCCACTTTATTGCGTCCTTTTATGATGTCCTCCGAACCCAGGTCCAAATGACAGAAGACGAAGCCGAAACCTCCCTCTTGCAGTCACACTTCTGCATGAATTTACTTTTCCTTGATGATAAACTTAAAGCCGAACACCTTTATAGTTAGGAAAATATTTCTTTGAGCAAGCATTTCTCGTGACTATTATGAAGACATAGTTAAGGCTAGCATATTTTTGGACATTTTTAAAGGTTTCTTTTTAATTTTTGTTGTATATTGGATGAAGGGTTACAGAGTAGATCATCTGATTTACATTTTAATGTAAATTCCACGCACAGCTTGTCTCATCTCATTCATTACAATTCCCCATAAGGTAACATCCCTGATCCTACACCCTCTCAATGGTTCCTGTTTGTAGGCATTCTATTTTCCTAATGCTCACTAACTATGCCCTTGGATAAACGATCTCAAATGGTGAATTCTTCTAAGATGTGCATACCTCACTGGTGTTATTGTGTCCTTTATGGACAGGTCTGTAGTTTGGCTGAAAATCAAAACTTGGTGGTGAGTTCAGTTCCCAAACTAAGGGTGACAGGATTGTTAGGTTTGGTGTCTCCTGGACTGGGTCAGGATTCTTTAGTAGTTTGGCAGATGAGGTCTCCTCCGTGAAGCGATCTAATATAATGGAATAGACTCCATGGTAGGCTCTGTCATGAGTAGTCAAGAAGCTGTGGGAAGTCTAGCGTAGGGTGGTTGGGTGTAGTAGAGTCCTTTCCAACTCCTAGTGACCTTATGGTTCCTTATTAAAATCACAACCTTGACACAATTGGGAGTTTCATGGTGGTGTGGCCTACTCCTATATATGTGGACACCGTGTAGAAGCTAGCTCCTTTCTTGCTAGCTCAGATGCTGCATCTGGCTCATTGACTTGTCACACTGTCTGCTCACCATGGTAACTACTAGTGGCCTGTTATACTGCCTGCAGAGTATGAAGTCATTGAATTCTGCAGCTAAGAGTCCAGTTTGCTGACATCTTCATCAGCCTGTCATCTTCCTGCCTCCTGGTTTGTCAGCCCTGGCAATTATGCAAATCAGATGAAACCTGCAGTTCAAGGTCGGACTCATGGACTTGAACCAGACTGACATTGGCCACTTGACAACTGTGTGAACCATTTTCTTGATATGAAATATATATGAATATATATATGGATATATATGTGTGTCTTTGTCCTCTTTCTGCTCTCGTTTCTCTAGACGGCCCATGCTAACACATGTGACTACAGGCCATAGTTTTGAGAGTTCCACTGATTTCTCTTCTATTTTGAATTTTGTTCTACATTTTTCTCCCACTCTATTCCAGGGCTTTCTAATTCCTTTCAGAAGAGTTAGTAGCAGCACAGCATAATCTGAGTCATGGAAACTGATGTTCACCTGGTCCATCTGTCCCTTGGACAACTGGTTTCCATGTACCTCTAGTTTTCCTCCAAACAGAGAAAGACTAATAGTTGTACCTTAGATGGTCCTCGTGAGCTTTAACAACCCCAGTTGCTACTTACCAAAGTATGATGTAGAAGTTGTCTTTGTGGATGAAATTGTGCCAGTTGACCTTGGTGTCCTCTGAGATGGAAGTTCTGAAACCCCTGTCCCAGTAACTCATCCTCTCAAGGCTACGTCTAGGTGTTCATAACTCTGACCCCTGATGCTCCTACTCTTCACGGGGATTCTTGCAGCAAAGGTAAACATCCATGTGCAAATATCCTTGGCCAAACACACACACACACACACACATTTGTGTATATACTCCCGCTCTCTCCTCCACTCTCATTCAGCCTGTGTGTCATCCAAGCATTTGCTCAGAGATCATTGCTATTGCAGGGTTGTGTATATAATCGTCATTATCTTTGTTGCTTTTAACCTTTGCTCTCTCCCAGCAACGAATCCTACTTTCATCATTTTTTTGTCGACCCCCTTTTTGTATATTGACTTCCTTTCCATTTGCGGGTTCTTTAGTCACACTGTTTTCACTTGGAAATTTCTTCATTACAAATTGATATCTCTTATTGCCTATGTTCAATCTTGTAGGATTATTTTACTTTGGATACCTCTATATCTGGGTTGATTTCTGGTTGAAGTTGGCATATATATTACTCTCAGAAAGTTATCTACTGCTGTTGGTTCTCTGTCTGAATAACTCCTTTCAGTGTTTTGTTTCTTACAAGGTTAGTCTGTTTTAAAAAAATACCCTTAATTTCTGTTCCAGTCATATTTCTTAATGAAAATAGTAATAACATCAATAAATATGCCCCTAACCTCATACATTTATTTTTAACTAATTTCTCTTACTAGTTAAAACCATTTTTCAAGACATTTCCCCCTAAAATGAATCTTAAATTAAGAAATACTTGGCAGAAATTTATACTCACTGAATGACTCATTTGTCTCTGTGTAAAAGAGAATTTTATCCGTATATTTAATCACATAAATAACATGTTCTAAAAGCACTATTTTTCTTCATTTTGATATTCCTACAGAATGTTGATTGTGGAACAAATATTTAATAATAGCACCTCCAAGAAGGCTTGCATGATATTTCATATCAGAGAGCAGTTTATCAATTCCTCATTCATTTTCATCAATGCAGGTATTTTCAGGATGGCAAGGTTGAAATAAATTGGTGATGTTATACAGCTATCATTGTAAGAAGAATACAAAATCAACAGCAACTAAATTCTACCAGACACTTGTAAAATTCAGATTTCCTATTAAATGGTGGTTTCTTACTTTAAAAGCTAGTTAATCACATGTTTTTATGAAAAGTTCAATTAGCCAAGGGCATTGAAAAAGTCCCAGCACTATGTTCTATGTGCATTGAATTTTATTCACTTAAACTGGGCCTATCACCTCTCTCTCTCTCTCTCTCTTTCTCTCTCGCTGATACCATGAGGCAACTTTAAAAAACAAAACCAAACTGGCCAGTTAAGCAAGTGTACCACTAAGTGTACCACTAAGCAAGTGTACCACTAAGTGTACCTCTAAGCAAGTGTACCACTAAGCAAGTGTACCACTAAGTGTACCTCTAAGCAAGTGTACCACTAAGCAAGTGTACCACTAAGTGTACCACTAAGCAAGTGTACCACTAAGCAAGGGCACCACTTCACAGAGACCCTCAGTAGATTACCAGGACTGTAAGGAAGAACTGAGGAAAGGAGGACATGAAGCTGAGGAGATACTGGGTTTGTTGGGATGTGATGGAAGCTTTAGAGAACAGTATGGTGGTGCGTGAACGTGGCAACCATACTGAATATGGCTGAACTCTACCTGTAACCATGGTTGGAGTGGCCATTTTTTCACTTCAGTATTCTCCACTGAAAACCAAAATGAAATCAAACAGTAAGGAAAAAACTAACAAAACAAATGCCAGAATTATTGGAATTAGAAACAAGACCAACTCAAAGAGACCCTATAGGACAGAGGAGAATTGCCTGTGCGCGTGGTCCCTAGGACTGTAATCTGTATGGAAGCAGAATGCCCACATCTCTCTTTACTGGATCTACTGGTGACCTCAACTGCTGACTGTGTGGTTAGCAGCCAAGTGGTTTAACCACTGGCCACTGGGATGTCTACGCACTGAAATTACCAGTTGTTTTTATTATTTCGTTTCAGATCAAGATGGTCGTGTATTTCATTACATATATTCCTGTGCTGATCATGCAAAAAGTTTTTTGTTTGGTTGTTGTTTTTTTTAGAACTAGGCATTTGGGGAATTCCATGCATCTCTTCTTTGTTCACTTGTAGCTCATGTATTTCTTTATTTTTGTAGTGTAATAAATGCATCCAATGAAAAATGCCCAATTACATCCAAAGGAAATCATTAAATGTGTGGCATATTCAAAGATGTAGCTTAGCTAAATTATATACCTGTAGAGTAAGAATATTAGAAATTTGTTTTCTGCTAACTGCTATTATGAAAGAGGTTTATTCGTGGTCTTATTCCATTAAAAGTACATATCCTCAGAGAATGGGTGTACTTTCCTATTGGATATGAGTGGACTTACACCACCAGACACCTTAAGAGTAGAGTAGTGAGGACTTGAAGTTCTACCTTTAAAGTCCTTTATGTAACATGCTGTGTCCTTTCGAGCAGGGGACTGTAGCTGTTGGGTGTGCGACTGAAGTGGCTGGAGAAGATGCACACTTCTCAGCTCTTACTCTTGGGTTAAAGGGCCTTGGTGGTGCAACGGTTTGGCTACTAATCCAACGATTAGGGGTGTAAATGCACCGACTGCTCCTGGAGAAAAAGATGTGGCAGCCTGCTTCCATACAGATGACAGCGCTGGGAATCCTGAGACCGTGTCTATCTAGTCTGTCCTATCAGATCCCCATGAACCAGTATCTGCTCCATAGCAGTAGATTGGGGATCTTTTAGATAAAGATATTTTCTGAGAGTTTTGAAAAGAGAAACCTGGACTACACTAGAACCTCAGGAAATGTAACATGGGGGAGGTAAATTTGATAATATAGTAAAAAGTAATAAACCTCATTGCCATTGAGTCAGTACTGACTTGTAGCGACCCCTTGTGAGATTCTGAGACTGTTTCTGTTTATGGGAATGGAAAGCCCAAACATTTTCCCTCAGAACTGCTGGTGGTTTCAAACCGCCCACCATGAGAAATGTGGCCCATTTTGTATCCATTATAACTCTAGCACTCCCTACAGAGAAAGGTATAAGACAGCAAAAACAAGACTCTAGTGGTGAGACAGGCCCAGCCGTGGTTTATCTGTAGATTTATGAAGAAACCACTGGGATTGGAAAGGACATTAGTGGTAGGAAGGAAGAATAGCCTTCCTTAGCTTCTTTCCAAGACTTCAGGTATAGATAGCGCAGAAAAGTTACAGCCTTACAAGAGATTGTGAAAGGACATAGGTCCAAACATGTGACCTAACTTTGCAATTTGCAGATGCCACGAGGTAGTGATTGAGATAATTAAGTATGAATATATTCTGATCTTTAAGGTAGAAAAATGATGTAATTGTAGTTCAACACTATTTCCCACTCCCCACTTAAGTAATGGAAATAACGTGTGGTATTGTGCTTACATATAAAAAAGAAAAGCCACCTATGGAAAAGAGAGTATCAAACTGCTGGTGTGCATCAGAATATTTTACTACAGAACCAGCAAAGCAACAAACAGATTCACTTGTCACTAGAGCAAGAAATGTCATTTGAAATTCAATTTGAAAGGAAGAATTGTATTTCACATTAACTAAAAACATTTTACCTAGTTGACAGTATTTTTGTCAAGATTCATGTTTCTTCTGTGGTTAATGTTTGTAAAGTACCTTTTTCTTTTTTGGTCTGAAAGATTTATAAATGAAAACTAAATCAATGACTGAATAAGTTATTTTTAAAAGTACATGCTTCGATTTTAAGATTTTGTTTGGGTGAAAAAAGTGTTCTTGCTTTTGTGACTCAAGAGACACTGATACAGGAGTGGCCGCAGAAAAACAAAGACATTCTTTCAAATGAGGAGGCTCTGAGAAGTCCCAAGGGAGAGGGAAACTTTAAACGATACAGATCCCACACCCTTCCCCAAATGGGCTGTGACTCTGAATCAAAAGACTGGACCTGTAGGTTTGCAAAGTTCCCCAGTGATTCTAGGATACAGCCAGGTTTGGGATGTACAGGGAGAGCCCATATCAAATCTCCACTTCTTAAATCTTCAAGTTCAATATCCATGAAAAGGTATTAACGCTTACCAATGAGACAATATTCGCTTATATTTCTTATGGCAAAAAATGGATATTTTACTAATTAAAATTGAAATTTCAAACTCTAAAGTTTCAAGACAATGGCTGCAAATGTTTAAATCATCTTCCATAATGATAACAGTATGGATTTCATATAAAGATTACAGCTTTACTCATCAAGTTTCAGAATTGAGCTTGAGCTTTGACTAAATCTTCATTCCAAGGAAAGTGAGGACCCAATAGAATGAGGACTTTTACAAACAACGTCATTAATACCACTGTCACGTGACATTTTGCTTAAGGTAATGGTTTAGCATGACCGGGCAGTATTTACTTTTGTTGTGGATATGTTCCCTGAGGCTTAGAACAGACTGTACAGCATCGAACAATGACAAACCTGTCTGTCATTGGCCATCCTGTGTCAGCCTGCATGTTGCTGTGATGCTGGATGTCACAGCCCAGGTTTATCAAATACCATTGTGGGTGTTAGATTAGCAACAGACTGCCTCTGCCGCTGTTGCAGTTGCTCTGTGTGAACAATTCCTTTTTGGTCCATGAACAGGACGATGAGGTGTTCTGACAGTGCAGCTTGGACTTCTTTCAGTATCATTGAGAACCATTTTCCCCAATGCTATCCATAGTTTGTTAAGATTCCTACCTTTGAATGAATGCCTTGGCATTGTCAATCAAACACAAGCACATATTTTTCTGGTATTTTCTGCTTTCAGCCAAGATTCATCTGAGGCCAAAAATAATTACACTTGTTCCCCATCTTTTTCAGAAGAACCTAGCTTATATTTCTGACAGCTTGATATTCACATACTGTTGCAATCCTTATTGAATTGTTTTCAGCAAAATTGTACTTGTATGTGATATTGTTTGATAATGTCTGCACTTTGTTGGATCACTCTTCTTTGGAATACGTACAAATACAGAGTTCTTCTACTTGGTTGGCTAGGGAGATCTGCCATGTATCTTGACTTAGACCAGTGAGTGCTTTCCAGTGTTTCATCGTCTTGTTGAAACATATCAATTGGTTTTGTTTCAGTTGCTGGAGCCTTACTTTTAAATAATGCCTTCAGAAAAAAAAATGCCTTCAGTGCAGCTTGGACTTCTTTCGGTGTCATTTATTCTTGGTCTAATGCTCGCACGTGACCTGACTGAATATTTACTAGTTCTTTGTGACAGAGGGATTCGTTTCATCTTCTCTTGATGCTTGGTGCACTGGAAACACTCACTGGTCGATGCCAGGACATTTGGAAGACGGCTAATTGGCCAATGGACTAGAAGGGATCCATGTTTGTGGCCCTTCCAAGGTTGACCCAACAGAATGTTCAAACTATAGAACAATATCTTTGATATTGCATGCATGTAAAATTTTGCTGAAGATCATCCAATAATAGTTTCAGCAGTAAATTGACAGGGAACTGACAGCAGTTTAGGCTGGATTCACAAGAGGATGTATAGCATGGTATATTATTGCTAATGTCAGATGAACCTTGGCTGAATGCTGAGAATTCCAAAAAGATGTTTACTTGTGTTTTATTGACTATGCCACGGCATTCCATTGTGTAGACCATAATAAATTATGGATGACCTTGAGAAGAATGAGAATTCCAGAACACTTCACTGTGCTCATGAGGAACTTCTACATGACTCAACAGGCAGTTGTGGGAACAGAACAATTTGGACTACTGCAGGAAGGGCATGCATCATCAGGGTTGTGTCCTCTCACCATAGATGTTCAAACTGTATGCTGAGCAAATCATCAGAGAAGCTGGCTTATGTAAAGTGTAATGTGGCATCTAGATTGGGGGAAGGCTTATTAAGAACCTGTGACACAGTCTTGCTTGCTGAAATTGAGGAGGACTTGAAACACTTGGAGATGCTGATCAAGGATTGCAACTTTCAGTACAGATTGAAATTCAGAGTAAAGAAAACCAAAAGCCTCTCAACAGGACCATTGGGTTACATCATGATAAATGGAGAGAAGGCTGAAGTTGTCAGGGATTTTGTCTTTCTGGGGACCACAACCAATGCTCAGGGAAGTAACAATCAAGAGATCAATAGACCTGTTGCATTAGGTAAATCTGCTGCACAAGACCTTTTGTAGAGTATTGAAAGGATTTGACTCTGAGGACTCAGCTGTACCTGACCAAAGCCATGTGTTTTTCATTGCCACATATGCATGTGGGACACTGAGTAAGGAAGAACAAAGATTAATCGGTGCATTTAAATTGTGGTGCTGGAGAAGACTATTGAAAGTATCATGGACTGCTAAAAGGACAAACCAATCTATCTTGAAAGATAGTACAGTCAGAGTGCTCCGCAGAGACAAGAATGATGGACGACGAGACTTCAGTTTACATACTTTGGACACATTGTCCGGAGAGACCAGTCCCTGGAAAGGACATCATGCTTGGTAAAGTGGAGGGCAGCAGATAAGAGGAAGGTCCTCAACGGGATGGTCTGACCCTGTTGCTGCAACAATGGGCTCAGGCATGGGGATGGTGCAGGACCATGCAGTGTGTAGCTCTCTGGTGCATAGGGTCACTATGGGACTTAATCGACGTGACTGTACCTAACAACAACGACTTTAGTAGTCCAAAAGTAAAGGTAATAATAGTTGTTTTGACTGGATTTATACTGATAGATTTTATCACAGCATTCTACTTCAAGGTAGACCTTTGGACAATCCATGTGATACCATTCCTCTTGAATCTTTCATTGCCAGCGTAGTAAGCCATACTATTAAAGATGACCAATACTAGTTTATTTCAGCTCATTAAGGTGTAATGTGTCCATGTTTATGCACTTAGTTTTATTTTTGATTATTTTGAATGTTCTCAGATTCATACTTTGTATATGATACCGCAGATCCCACAGGCTTCAGTGGCTTCCCGTCATTAGAGTATACTGTCCTTTAAGAAGGTAGCCCATCCTCGGTTATGATTTGAATGCCTTCCAACCTGAGGGCCTCATCTTCTGGCATGATGCCTGACACTGCTCTGCTGCTATTCATGGAGCTGTCAGTGGGTCATTCCTCAGAAGTAGATAGTTCATTTACTCTTTGGAGCCTGCTCTTAGCCTGGAAGCTCTGCTGAAACCAGTTCACCTTGGGTGACCCTGACGGTATTTGAAATACCATTGATGTGGCTTCCAGCATCGCACTAGCATTCAAGTCAGCACAGCAGGACAAACTGGCAGACACGTGCTTTTTTTATTTGTGTGTTTCTGGGTTTTTGTGTGTGTGTGTTTTGGTATGTTTTCTGTTGCTGGTGTTTCACGGTTTAAAATAGCCCGTAAGTATAGTGCTGATTTGCTGCCTCAGGCTGTAAGAGCAAGCAGGTCACGATACGCCTGGTGGCACAGTGAGTTGCAGTATTGTTGCCCAGGAGCAGCATGCTAATGAATCCGCATCATGGAACATAAAGTAGATGGAGGAACAAGTTCACAGCCATGTGCCCTTGAGCTGCTCCAAAAATGGTACAGGCCCATGTACAGTGGACGATGAAGCTATGGAAAAGAGGAACAATGGCCTTCACTAGTGTGTTCATAAATGACCAAAGATTAAAAAGTAAAGGCACAGTAGACAGAAAGCTGTGAGGCTGGACGTTAAAGACATTTACAGTCACATTACCCAGCATCAGGGAAATGACAAGCCCTTCGCTGCTAGTGTTTTATCATAGAAAGATACTATATGTACTTAATTCTTTGTTAGAAATAAATGTTAAAATATATGTAAGTAGAAGCACACACAATACCAGGTAATGAAGTAATCTGTTGACAGAAAAACATTATTACTAGAGTCTAGCAGGAATCTAAGCTTATCTTACTCCTCTGAGTAATGACTTTGTCTTTACTAAGGGTTTTTATAGCATAAGTACCACGGATAATGAAAATTGACTGCAAGCTTAATTGCTTCTCATATATTTGCGGTTAGGGTTAAAAAATACTATACATGAATATCTTTGCGAATAAGTTCCCGGAACAAATAAATGCTGTTAAGATTATTAATGGAAAGGTTGCTAGTTTGAATCCACCCAAAGTCATCTCAGCAGAAAGGTCTGGCAATCTGTTTCCACCTGTCATACACGAGCTGGAATTGACTCAGTGACAACTGTTCAGTTTGATTGTGGTACTTCGCAAGCATCAAACAGACTGTAGCTATGGTTTGGACATTTATAACAATGCAATAAGTCCCTTTCCAAATTCAGTAATTCGTAGACATACATATTTCCAGGCCTGACCCAGATCTACTGATTAAAACATCCTAGAGAAGCCTACAATATGAATAATTTTAGAAAGTTCACCAGTGATTTCGAGTTACATTGCTAAGTCTAGCCTTGACAATTTATGACTATTCAATAAGAAGGAGGAGGGATAAAAGCATTGCACATTATTGTTTGTCCTTTTTGATGTTAATGTAAATATTTCATTGGACATCATTTATAATTATTTCACATATGTATGCTCTATAATTCACTTTTTGGCTTATTGATTGATAGCCTGTGTATTCACTTCACCCTAATATCATGAAGGAATGTGTTTCATTTTAGAGATACATTTTTCTATGAATGCTTAATATTTTGCTTTCTAGTTTCAAAGTTTAAGAGAATTTAAAAGTTGCTTCTGAGGTGCCATTTACTGTCGCCAGCTGTAACAATGACTCATGCTCTTTCCCTTGATAACAATTCTGTAATTCTCTCTACAAGTTAATTTCTGAGGTGTATGGAAAAAGCCTGAAAATGAATTGGGGTTACAAGTGCACAGCATGATAAACATAATTAATGTTGCTCAATATACATATAAAATGTTCAAATGCCATTTGTAACATTATATAACTATGGGTACGTAATCATTTTTACGATGGCGATATGCAGTAATATATTCATCACAATAAAAAAGTTTTATTTTCCCTGAATACAGTCAGCTTTATATATCCCTGATTGTTTCATGTACTCAATGAATTTCCTTCAATCCTTTCGCTCATGGAAGGCTTCCTCAAAAACCCTCTAAACTCCTTCCTGTTAAGTCGATTCATAGTGAGCCTACAGGACAAAGTAGAATTGTCCCCGTGGCTTCCAAGGAGTATATCTTTCTGAAGCACAAAGCCTCATGGTCTTCTCATGGGGCCTCTGGTAGTTTTGAGCAACTGACCATGTGGTTATTGGCCTAGGGCACAACCCTCTACACTACCAAAGCACCTGCCTACTGGCCCGAGAAACCTGGTGAGCAATGGACATGAAGTCGGCCCTGGTGATGCTCAGTTTTTTTAGTGGGGTGCAGGCAATGATAAAAATCATTTTACAAAGAGGTAACCACAAATGTTCTCAGAGTGTGAGGAGGCCCTGAGGGAGTTCCTACTGCCAACAACCTTTCAGTTAGCAGCCGGGTGCTTAACATTTGCACCACCAAGTCAAAAGTGAATCTAAGGCACCCAACAACAACCAACACCAGAAAATGTGAGATGTGCTTTGGAGGCAGAAAAACCAAGGACTCCCACAGGCAGGTGGGCTCAGTCAAGTCACAGGGACAGCTGTCAGGCCTCCCTTTCAGTGAGCTACGAAATGGATCTAAGCATGAATAGAATTAACTAGAGAAAGACGGGAAATGCATTCAGATGGATACAAGGTGTGCAGAGAGACCCCAAAAAGAAGACAGTGCGTGAAGGGAATTCTGAGCCTGTAAGAGAAGGGGAGTGTGGCCGGAGGACAGAATGGAGATCATTATAGGGCGTTGAAATCAGGCTGTGCTGGGAGGCCAAAGATGGGCCTCTCCTACAAGAATTGGAAGCTGTGGGAGGTTTGAAGCTCAGGAGTCACCATCTCAGATTTGCGGAGCAGCTTAGTGGTCACAAGTTGAGCTGATAGCTGCACATCAGCAGTTTGAAACCACCTGCCGCTCCCCAGGAGAAAGGTGGGACTTTCATGTCCTATAAACAGTTAGGCCTCAGGAGCTCACAGAGGTGCTTCTACCCGGCCTGTAGGGTCGGCATGAGCGGCATCGACTCAGTGGCAGTGAGTCGAGCGTGGTGAAGGATGCCATGGAGAAAATTCCACATAGGGTTTAGCTTCATGACTTTCAAGGGCATTTTCTCTGGTGAAATTATATAACACGCTAAAGACCTGCGTTTTCTATGTCAAAATGGAGTAATTAAAATGTCAAACCTCTCAACTGAAAGCAGAATTATAAAAAATGGAAGATAGACTATAATCTACTCTCTGCCTATCATGTGTAGATCACTCCTCAGTCATCCTGGCTTAGCCTTTCTCACTGCCTTGCGTTCCTCACATCATTTATATTCCTTTCTTATACAGTATTTCCTTATATATTATTTCTAAGATTTGAATAATTCACTTATCTTTTTTTCCTTCAAATGCCTTTACAAAACTAACCCTTGGCAAAACATCTATCCTGCCAGTCCAGACTCCTTTTGCATTGTGGCTTGTGTAAGTCCCTCCGGCCATATTCTTCCTTCCCTTATGTCTGGTCCACCTGTGGAAAGGATGAAGACTGTGTCCACATTCTATAATGTGTTCGGGTTACCATCTGCCGTTGTTATGTTGATTTTATTAAAATGTTCACAAGGTATATCCCAGGACAGCAAAAATAATAGTGGTGATGCCAGCTGGTTGGCAGATATGAGTCTATGAGACAGACTTGCTGTTCAAGGGCTGACTTTGTTCTTTGCTTGTTTACAGGCACAACTTTTAATTGAGATAAGTAATGCTCCAAAGGTATAAATATTCAAATTTGTGCATTCTTTCAATATTCATTTCATTCATTCATTCATTTACTCATTCATGTATTGATTCAACAAGTATTTTCATATACTTAGCACTCCAGCTTAGCGATAAGACCAGGCCCATGGCCTGCGCAGTGGCTAGCATCCTTCTCCATGCTGTGATACTTTCAGACAGCTCCTCCTGTGGTGGTAACCCCCAACCACAACATTATTTTCACTGATACTTCATAACTGGAATGTTGCTGCTGTTATGAATTGGGCGACCCCTGTGAAAAGGTCATTGGACCTCCAAAGGGGTCACGACCCACAGGTTGAGAACCGCTGTGCTAGAGTTTAATAGAGGTGTGAGAAGTTAGTGACGGATATTCCTAAAGAAACCTCTCTGATAAATGCATCACTAAAATTTGAGGCTACACTTAGAAAGAAAGAAAAACAATAGTTAAGCCCTGGTAGGAAAGAAACTATCTCGACTGAATGGGTTATTTCTCAGGCCTGAAATTTTTCAAAATCAGACTGTGATGTTAGCAAGTCAGCTACCCATGGAAATCCTGATATTAAACTTAACTGTTATGGAAAGATGAAGCTTTCTGAGTATAGTCTCAGAAACCCCTCTGAGTCAGAACTGACTCGCTTGGCAGTGAGTTTGGTTTCTGGTTTTCTATTCTGACAATAGTAACTACTGAATCCCTCATATTAAAAACAAAGCCAAACAAAACACCTTTTCTGTTTCTCCATATCAAGGGTCTGTAGAAACACAGGGAAAGTCTTTCTTTAAAAATCACAGTCAGTCACAATAAATATTTACACACAATGCAGCATCACACAGATCTTATAAAACATCAGGAAGAGTGGTTTCTGTAGGTGCACCTTTGTTTTCTGATTCAGTACATTTTAGCTTTACTGATAAAATAGTTACTGGTGAGTATTGAAATAGATTAACACCTCTAAGTGCCAGGAGGCAAAGCAGCCATCTTTTGATGTGCCCTATGCTAACAGAGAGCCTCTGACTTTGAGGGTTACCCACTGTATTCAAAGCCCCAGACACGCTAAGCATCCAGTCCACAGGACTACAACTGATCAGTAATGCAGCTTAGTACACAGAAGGGCAAGTTTGATTCTGTCTGCATTTTAATATTCAAACTAGTCACAGGGGCAGAGATACTTAGGACAACAATCACAACAATTACATTTAAATAACAATAGAAGGGAGTGGGGGGGGAAGAAACAGATCCTTGGCTAACCTGCCAAGACCCAAGTTCAGGAGGTTGAATTTTCACTCTTAGAGTTGACAACACAATTAACACCTCCAACTGCTACAAACACATACTCCCTGTAGTGTTTTCATCTTTATTACTATTCACAGTTAAAAAGATAGAGCATAATACTAAGTGATAAAGTCATGCATACTCAACTGTCAGATAGGTCCCAGTTTACTTCTACAAAACAATGCTGACTATTTACACAAGTATACATATTCAAAGGATAATAATCTTAACAATAAAAGCTATTTCAGATTTTCTGAAACTGAGGAGCAACAAAGGAGACAATTACCTTCACATCACAGACAGACAACAAACTTATCTGAGATAGCAAACTCATTGTTTTGCCAAGAATGGAGCACTAGTCCCATGCTTTTGTTTGCTCATTAGAACAGACTTAAAACAAGCCCCTGGAGAAAAAACTATGTGGGTGTGTGTCTTAAAAAATCCTCAAAAATATAAGTACTAGATAATATTGAGGCCTTATCAAGTGTAAACTACCCAGAGGTAACTTTTCACATATTTCGTGTGGTAGGCAGAATTCCGCGTTGGCTTCCAATATTTCCATCCCTTGGAGTTTAAGCCCTGTGCACTACCCTCCCCTACAGTTCGAAAATAACTGAATCTGATGGGCTAGTTCATACCACATGCCAAAGAGGAAAATTTCTCCCATGTTTCATTTACATTACACGAAACTCCATTGTAACAGATTAAAGAGAGGGATTCTATTCTCACTTCATAGAAGAAACCTGCTACAGTGTGGAGAGGGCAACATGGCAGGGAAGAGTGAGGGGCCTCTTGAACAGGGAACAGCGCTGACTCACAGCAAAAGGCAAAGAACTCAATTCTGCCAACCGTCAATGAGCCTGGAAGAAAAGACCTCAAACTCCTCTCCTGATTTCAGTTTGAGAATTCAGGTAGCTTCATCCCCTTACTGGGAAACTCAATTTTCCTACACTCCTGATGGCATTGTAAAATGGTACAGCCAATGTGGAAAATAGGGTGGTGCTGCCTTTAAAATTTTGAAATAGAAACACTGTATGATCTAGATAGACTATGTGATCAAGCCATCCTAGCACTAGGATTTCTTAAACAAGAGCCAGCAAATAAATAAATATATGCACACCCATGTTCACTGCAGCATTATTCATAATAATAAAAATGATGTGAACAACCTAAAGGCCCATCAATCTACAGATAAAGAGATAAGCAACTAATGTAAATATGCACACCATGGACTGCACAATAGTATTAAAGAATGATGTAGAATCCATGAGACACCTCATATTTTAGATTAATCTGTAGGATATAATTCAATTACAAAAGGGCAAATGTTGTATGAGACCCCTATTATAAAAAGTCAAGAAACCTTCTTTGATAGATATTAGTAATAGGAGGGGAAAAGAGGGCAAATCACTAACTAGCAAGCAGACTTGTAATTGCCAGGGGAAGGCAGCCCCTAACACATCATTACAGGTCCGGTAGGCGCAATTGTACAGCGATAATAAGTAGATATTGTAGTAAAATTATAGCGAGCATGAGGGATAGAGGAAAAATATTGAAATAAATGGAGTCAGACACATTTCAGGGTAGCATGCTCAGCTCAGCCCCGCTTGGTGGTCCACGTGGAGAAAGAGAGATAATCTTTAACGCTAACCAAGGTTTATATATTCTCTGGGGACATGCAAGTCCCCTAATTACAGGTGAAGACATACGTCACAGGAAAGGCTTGTGCTATAGGTAATACAGTAATGGAAGGGGGTGATCTAGGGGTATCCACGCAATAGGAAGAGGAGGGATTGGGGGTATACATGTGGCAGGATGGGCGGATCCTAGATACAGAATGGCAGCCTAACTTTGGATGTCACAGAGCCAGTTTGACCTGTTCCCTGGCTCAACTGGTAAAGACCATTATCAGTATGGTGTGAACTCCACCTACAGGAACCAAATCCATGACTTTGGGGCCTGTCCATTGTCCTTTGACAACAGGGAGTGGGGCTTACCATGTAGTTTGGAGACTAACTGCCTTCAGGGAGGATGTCTGTAAGACATAATTATGTCTGTAGAACATAATTCAATTACAAAATGGCAAATGTTGTATGAGACCACTATTATAAAAAGTCAAGAAACATTCTTTGATGGCTATTAGTAATGGGAGGGGAAAGGAGGGTGAATCACTAACTAGCGAGCAGACTTGTAATAAGTTGGGTGAGAGAAAAGGGAATGCACAAGGAGGAGGTCAGCACGGTGTGATCAAGTTGATGGAAGATCCTGTGAAGTGAGCAAGATTAAAAGACACGAAGTTAAATAATATTACATATTTAATTGGGTACCACCCCCAAACCGAAAAAGCTCTGCTGGGTGGAGCTTTTGAAGTACACGTTTTTCCTGTGGGCAAGCATCAAGCAACTTGCTCTGAGTTAGCACACCCAGTGGCATTGCCTGGGAAGGTTCTCTCTGGTCACACTGTTTTCATAAAAGCAGTTTTTGCTCAAAGCTTGTTTTTTGTGATGGCCAATTTAAAAGAACGGCATGTGGCTGTGAAATCCCCCACCCCCTTAGGAAAAATGCCACCAAAATTTGTGATGTTGAACACAGCTTATAAGGAAAGCATTACAGGAAAACTCAAATGTACCAGTGGTTTTCTAGTTTCAAAACTGGTGAAATGATGACAAACCTCTTTCTGGATGTCCTTCTACTTCCTGAACTGATGGAAAATTTCAACAAAATTCGTGCATGTGGTGTTATAGAATGTGTTGTCAATTTGGTCTTCCTGCAGTCAGCATCATTGGATGTACCTCATGAGTCTGAAGAGGACTTTATTGATTGTATCAGAGATATGGGCTAATATCAGACTTAAGGGCTTGGACTGGACTGGGTTTGGATGTTTTCCTAATGCACAATTACCCTTTATGTAAACTCTCTCTTACATTCATATGTGTCTGTATGGATTTGTTTCTCTAGTCTACCCGGACTAACACAGTGCACTTGAGCTCCAAGACGGATGATGGATCATTGAAGAGATGGGAAATTATCTGGACTATCTTGGAGCTTGTTTCAGTGAATCTTAACAGATTTGAAGAAGGGTTGCTGAAAAATGTATGCTGCGGGTTCTGACTGACCAGAGAAGAGAGTGTTGTGTGGAAATATGCCATGTGCTGCAAGAACAGCTCCAAAGCAACCCAGATCCACCCCCCCCCCAAGGTCATTACTGGCGATGAGACATGGTGCTAGTCATATGACACTTCAATCAAGCCCGTGGAAGACACCACTGTCACCCTGTCCCCCAAAAGTTTGCCAAGTGATGACGCTCATTTTCTTTTTATGTGAGGGCGGTAGTGTATTTAGAGATAGTTCCACCAGGCCAGGTGTTCTGAAAAGATCGCATAATAATGTGCAAGAGAGGCCTGCTTTGTGACAGATGGGGACTGGTTTTGCCAACACGACAATGCACTTGCCCACACAGCCATCTTGGTATGCCAGTTTTGGGCAAAACCAGCAAGCTTCTCTTACCCCATGCACCTGACTCACCTGAGCTCGCTCCATGTAACTTTGTTTTTTGTTTCCATGGATGAAGAGGATCATGAAAGGACAGCAATTTGTTAATGTGGAAAAGGTGAGGAAAAAATGAGGGAGGTGCTGTCAGCCATCTAACCAGATGAGCTTGAAAAATGTTTTCAAAATGGAATTACACATTTGACAAATGTTTTAGGTATAATAAAGAGCATTTTGAAGGTGATAAGGTTGTTTTGTAAAAAAATTTAAATACACAGCTTTGAAGAAAAAGTTTCGGGTTTTTTTGGGGCACCCCCAGTACACTGTTATAGAAGTACTGACAGACAATATCTATGAGTAGACACCTAGGTAGACATGGACGCTGAACAGAAGTGAGATACATATACATATCATATATATATGTATGACATATACTATATTTTTGACATATATATCTGACAAATTATATTTCCACATACTATTTGCCTATTATGAATATATATCCATCAATATAGTAGAGTATACAGGAAACAAAGTTGTCAAACCTGCTTAGTCATAACCAACCCTTGAGAAAATTAATTGCAGGTTTGGGGGTCTCAGGACCTGAGTCTTTTTTTTTTTAAACGTCTTATTAGGGACTCATACAACTCTATCACAGTCCATACACACATCAATTGTGTAAAGCACATCTGTACATTCATTGCCCTCATCATTTTCATAGCATTTGCTCTCCACTTAAGCCCTTTGCATCAGGTCCTCTTTTTTTCCCCCTCCTTCCCTGCTCTCCCTCCCCGTCCCTCATGCATCCTTGATAATTTATAAATTATTATTTTGTCATATCTTGCCCTGTCTGGTGTCTCCCTTCAGCCCCTTTTCTGTTGTCCGTCCCCCAGGGAGGAGGTCAGGCCATAGTCTTATGGGGCATCTAGTTTAATTAGCACAGTCCACAAAGACAGTGTTCTATATACTACCTTTGTAGTAGTATGACTGCTCTGTTAAAAGCCTAAAAGTGTCCATCTTAAAAAAAAAAACAAAAAACTCTTTCCAACAAAGAAAAGAAGAATGAAGACAATCAAGACTAAAGGACACAATTATTGTCAAGGACTAATGGGCAGCCCCAATGAGAACCTCTACTACTCTCAGATTCCAAGAACTGAACGATGTCTGCCTACCACTGCCACCCACTTTAATTGGGATAAGGAGACCAAACAACTAAATAACAAAGGCCTTATGTATTGACCTGATAAAGACGGGAAAGCCCCCAGGGCTGTGGTCCTTTGACATCTTTCAACTCTGTAACTGAGCCACAATCATGGCTCATGGAGGTCACAGATAAGGAAACAAATGATGTATTGTGCATTGCATTGGACACATTTCCTGCAAAATATCTCTTTAAAGTGCTAAAGAGCAAAGATATCTTTTCGAGGACTCTGATGAGCCTGACCTCAGCCATGGAGTATTTCAGTCATCTCGGGTGCAAGTGGCAGCTGGATCATGAGTAAGGGACACCTAAGGAAACGGATGCAGATGGATTACAGTGTTTGTGAAAGTTTATTCCAAGTTCCATGGATCGCCAGCAAAACAAACACATCTGTCTCGGGCAATAGAGCCAGAATGCCCTCTGGAAGCAGGATTGGAGAGACTGTCTCATGGACATTGGACATGTGTCCAGGAGGGGTCAGTCCCTGGAAAGAACATATTGATTGGTCATTAGAGGAAAAGCGAAAAGGAGGAAGAGCCGCGTCGAGGTGAGGGGCAGGCAGCGGCTGCAGCAGGGGCTCATAGGTCGCAATGGTTTGAAGTGTGGCACTGGGCTGGGCTGCCTTTGTTCTGTGGGACCCCGGGTCAACCTGATGGCACCTAACCACAGCAGTGCAGACCTGACCATCGCCCACGGTCCCGCCCTCTCCAGAGTCCAGAAGATCATTTTCCAATGCACGCCTGGAGGGTCCCAGCTCTCATCGTCCCTGGAGACAGACAAACAGCTGAGGCTTTGTCCCTCGCTGCTTCCAAGTTTCCCCTGACCTAGCAGACAGACTGTCTCTGGTCCTTACTGCAATTCTGTTCTTGCATGTATGTAAAACCCCTTTTCTCACCTCTTTCTTCCCTTTAATTATCTGGAAAACCTAGGAAAATATTACCAATTTCATAGATTGGTACCAAATGCAAAAACAATCCCCCCCCCCCCTCCCCGTAACATGCAGAGTTACAGTTCTCATTTTGAAGGGCAGCTCTGCTGGAGACTGCGTCTTCATTTCCCGGGCAAGAACTCATCTCTTCACAGGGAATTCACAAAGCATCCGACAAGGAATGTTTCAATTTTGACTCAGACGAAAACTTTCTTAGTATCGTAATACATTTCCCTTCAATCTTCTGGACCAGTGATTCTCACAGTGTGATAGCAAGACCAATGACACCAGCGTCCTCTCAGGACATGCAAATTCTTGGGCCACATCCCAGACCTACTGAGTCAGAACTAAAGAACACAGCTCAGGAGTAGATTTTTACTTGATATCCAGGTGATTCTGAGTCACTGTCAAGTTCCATAAGGTTGATGTACTTATTTCACACGAGGTTTGTAGGGTCTGGTGTTTATAGAATTTGTTAGCTCTCCTCAATAAAGATGAGCGCAATATTAGTTATAAGATGGATGTGAGTGGTCGAGGGAGGGTCCTGGGCTAATGCTTCATGAGTTGCAGAGCATACTGGCCGAGACCTGTCTTTGCTTTTGCTTCGGATTATAGCCATTTCCACAATCCTTTCAGCAACTCCTTTCCACCCTTTCTCTTTCCTCACCAATGTATCCCCTCTATGAATGCTTCCGTATTAGCCCTGATGCAGCCACGCATTTTCCTCTTGAACAAAAGTAAGATAAATCATTCTTGGAAAATAACACAAATTTCAGAACATTTTATTGTGCTTATGTGAAATTTGTAGACAGGCCAAGAATCAGCCATTTCATCAGGATAAGGGATACTGTATGGTGCAAAATTTTTAAATGGTGTCTGTAACAGTTGTATCCTTTCACGATACTTATTCAGTCTATATAGTGAACCTGTACTCCAAGAAGGGGAATGATGGGGACAAAAATGTGCTGTCAGGCTTAGGAGATGACTCACATTCTTTGATATGTAGATGACAAAGCTTTGATTTCTGAACTTGAAGCCTTGAAGCACTTACTGAGGAAGATCAAAGACCAGAGCCTTCAGGAAAGATTACACCTTAAAGAAAACATTAAAGGACCAGTAGCCAACAGCATGATAAACAGAGAAAATATCAATATTCTCAAATACTTCCGTTTACTTAGATTCACAATCAGTATAATCAAGAAATCTAATGAAATATCGCTTGGGCACATCTGTTGCAGAAGACCTCTTTACATGGTGAAGAAAGCTAAGAAGTCATGTTGACTAACTGAGGGATGCCTGATGCAAATCCTGGTATTTTCAATTATTTCACATATATGTGCAAGCTGGGCAATAAATATGGAAGACAAAGAAGGACTGATCAGTTAAATTATGTTGCTGGTGAAGGATAATGAACATACAGTGAGCTGCCGAAACAGAGAAACTCTGACTTGGCAAAAGAACAGCTAGAATGCATCCTGGAAGCAAGGATAGCGAGAATGTGTCTCACATACTGTGAAACTGTTATCAGGACGGAGCAGGCCCCGGAGAAGGACATCATGCTTGGGAAAGAGAGCATCTATCCAAAAGAGGAAGACTCTCCTCCTGGCACCAATGCCCATACTTAAGGTA